>NC_141762.1:72788618-73107618 GCF_982258835.1 Parasteatoda tepidariorum | reverse complement strand
AGACCTTTTGCCATGACGCCACGAATTAAAGTGATAGAACGGATACTTTCCTCCAATAAAACGGGAGTGTACCCAAATTTATTTTTCAACTGTATTGTAACCAAGCAAATATTGTAACCATACAGTTTACCATTTGGCGCAATGAAGTCAAATTACACTATTTTTCTGAATTTTTTTGGAATTATTGCAGTTTACAACGCTCATGTAAAAAAAAGAAAAGAATAAAAAGATTTTGTACAAAAAATATTTAATTTTATTTTTTTAAATTGTATCTAAAAAAGAGCTTCATCGACGAATGATAGGTAAACATATAGTCATATTTTTATCTCATCCCTTTCGTTTCTTCAAGCCGATGTGGCTGAGTGGATAGAGCACTAACCTCCCAATGAGGAGTCCCTGGTTCAAACTCCAGTGACAGCTGGTCGATACGATCTGCACGCAAGGCTCGCACCTACCACAGAGCTGATGCAATATACCCTCAGGGGTGGACGGATCATGGAATAGAGGCTCTTGTCATCAGGCCAATCATGAGAGGTTTTTGTAGTTTTCCTCTCCATGTAGAACTAATGCGGGTGAGTTTTATCAAAATGATCTTCACGAAAGCATATTTTGCCAAATATTTGATTCAATAATTCCTTCGGTTTTTAGACTGAGTGCAAATTATAAACCTACAGAGCTGAACTGAGGTTGGTTATTCAACGATATTTATATTAAAAAAATGAATGATTAAGGCATTTTTTCGTTATAAATGAAGCATTAAATTAGTAAGTAAAACTTACTAATTTGTTTTCTACAAAATTCTAAATCGTTATTTTGTATGGTGTAACTGAAAATGTTACTTAACTCTGCATTTTAAACACCACAACCGAGTATGTAATTTTTTTTTTAGAAATCTTAAATCTTCATAGTTTAAACTCTCTCTTGAAAAAATTATTTATTCCATCAAATCTCTCATTATTTTGTTTTAGCATTATTTTATGTCATAGAAGCTGATATTTTATAAGGAAAAAAATTGTCAATAGTTAGATTTCTAAGAATACCACTCATAACTTATAGGCAAGAAAACCCTCCACGTTGCGTTGTAGAACTATTAGGCATATGAATATATCTGTGTAGTCAAATTGCAATCACACTCATTGCTGAGATGTTGAAACTGACAGTAAGAGATAAGAAAATTTGATTCTACATCCATCAGTCAAAGCATCTATATCGGGACCAAAGAACAGGAACGTCAGTGACAAAAATATTTGGAATCAGATTTTGACAGATTTATTGAAGGTTACTAATTTTAACTGATTTTCCTCATTTATAGCAATATATATTTTTAAAGACTGTGTTCAAAAAAGGGAATATAAATAAAAAAAAACTCAAATTTATAAAATTTGAATATCTAAAAAATTTTTTCATTCTCATAAAATGTAATATGATTAAAGTTTATGTTTAGTAAAACATTAATAGAATTTAAATAGATTGTTAAAGGGAAGCAGGAAAAAAACATGCAGAATAAGTACCATTGCTGGAGCGTCATTTGTCATCGTAGTTGGCGCCTCTTGGTCAATGATGTGTGGTCAGCATGTCAGTACCAACAATTTGCAAAAAATGTTTGGAATCAGATTTTGACAGGTATTGAACGTTACTTATTTCAAATTATTTTCCTCAAATATATCAAAAAATATTTAAGATAGTACTCAAAGGAAATCGAAAAAAAAAAGAAAAACAAATTTATAAAATTTGAATATCTTATAAATATTTACATTCTCATAAAATGTAATATAATTAAAGTTTATATTTAATAAAACTTTAATAGAATTTAAATAACTCAATGAAGAGGAAGCAGGAGCAAAACATGTTGAATAAATACCATCGCTTGAGCGTCATTTGGAGTCTAATGGACAGTGACTGCGGTTAGTAATTTTTAAACATTGCTACAAAAAAAAGACACTAAGAATATTTCAAATAGATTTTTTTTTATAATTTATGATATTTAATGTAATTATTTAATCCTAGACAAATACAAATAATGTTATCAATATAATTAATTGACAATGTGCAAAAAATGCGAACACTTTTGATAACTTATGCTTTAATGATCTTATTTTCTCGTACTGAGTATCAATCTTACTCAATCTTCATGGTACCAGGGCCAAATCATAAACAAATTGATTTATACTGACGATACTTTCAGTTACAACAGCAGACACAAAAATGCACTTTCTCTAAATAAACACAGGTTTTTTTTAAAGTTACGTTTTTTTAAAGTTTCGTATTTTTAAATTCTCAAATTATGGCATGTAGCCACAATTTGGAAGGAACGAACCCAATAGTTTGAACAGGAGAGCTGTCAAAAGTTAAGACCCTTAAATGTTAATCTAAGTTTTTGCGTATCAATTGCATATTTATTGTAATTTACTGAAATAAAAAAAAATTTATGGGATTATAAAAATTATAATTCATTGCTTTCATTACAGTCAGTATCAATAATCGATTATGGTGGCTCATGGTTAAAAGCACATAGAACAATAAAAATATCTGTGAAACACTTATCGGCAATAGTTCTGTATCCGTAAATTAATTCAGGATCTTAAATTTTACAGTCGTATTTCTTAAAAAGAATAAAACTATGTTAAGCTTTTGTTCCACATTTGTAGCTAGAAATTAATTTAAATATGTATTTCTCGGAAAAATCGAAAAAAACAATTCGGGTAATGAGTGAAATTCTTGAAAGTTTGTTAAAAATGGTGGCTTCATTATAAGAATTGGTTGTTGCGACTGCAAATATAACGATAATAATAAAAATTAAAATTTTCTATTTTGTTTTAAAAGGAATAACTGCAAAATAAAAAGAATTTAATAAATATATTTCTAATACTACCAACATTAATGACGTTAGGAAATAAAATATAAATTAATGATGCGCAAATTGTTTCACCAGGGAAAATGTTTATAAGATGCTGGTTTCCCAAAAAGAGATAAATTTAAAGTATGTTTGGTAAATTAATATTTATTAATGAAATGAAAAAGTTTGACTACACTTTCAAATTTTTGTTTGCTCTTATTTGAATAAAATTATCTAGCAATATTTTATTCAGAATTAATTTGTTTTGTATTAATAAGAAATATGTCTCTATCCAGTTTAGTTTCGCATAAACTAACAAAGCGGAACATATTAAGAATAATTGCTTTATTTTCAAATCCCAATTCAAGGCAACTATTTACGTGTTTAAAATAAAAGTATGATGGAAAAAGTTAGAAGATAATCAACACTTTTTTAAATTATTTTGCAAAAGAGATAGAATTAAGCTCTGAATTGTCTGATTCTAATTATATTTGAATGCTGTGAGGTGTGATTTCATCAAATAAACTAATTAATGTTAACGAAGTATGAGAAAACATCTTTAATACGACGTTTCATTTAGAGTTTAGAGTGTATATTATGTATATGATATACGAACTATTTATTTAAAACATAATTTTAAATAAATTATCAGTCTTTTATAATTTTATAAAATAAGTGAAATAGGTTGGAAAAAAATGATGAAATATAATTTAAATGTCTACTAAGAGAAAAAAGTGTTTAAAAGGATACTGATTTCTATAAATATAGCAAAATTATTAACTACTGGTTTGTAAAGTAATGGAAGCAATGCTTGGTTTATGCACAAGGCAGCAGTATTCTTCAAATTCTATAGCAATCCTAGTAGTTTCGAAAAATTCTGTATAGTTAAGCGAAACTTTAGTAAAATTTACGAAAATTCGAAAAACTTTACGAATTTTACTTTTTCCCACCAACGAAACGTTATTTCGAATTATCTTCTGGAATTAAGAACATAATTTCATTTTGAAACTGTATTTTATGTTAAGCAAATATGATTTGAATTTTATAAATTACCTTAAATGATTTTCCATGAAGTTTTTGCTCATTAGCCGAGCTTTATATAGATAAGGATTACTTGGGCCCTTCAGTAGATAGTAAATTTTGCTTACATATATTCTTCCTATTTCTTCAAGTATGCATAAAAATTATTGATATCTAATCTCTTCAAAAAATACTTAATCTTATAAAATAAAACCATATAAAAATAATTAAATACTATAAAATTATTTAAGAAACTAAACAAAATGATCAGATGGAGATTTTATTTTAACGTACTTAACACAGAGATTTAACATAATTTATTTTTAATTTAAATGTAGAAATCTGTTTATCTTGATTTCAGCAATTATGGGAATTGCTAAACAAAGTGCTCATTACTCTATGTTGCAGACAAAGCCATGTACTGCAACATACAGTAATGAGACTTTGAATTCGAAATTGAGACCGTCTCATATTTAACTAATTATAAACGTAATGATAGATACTCACTCTTGCATCAGTCGAATATTTTACTCTCGCTTTTAATAGGTTTCTGAATGTTGTTCACTAATATCTATTAAAGAAGAGACGGAAATCTGTTGTGGGTTTTCTATATTAGCTAATACATGTCATGGCTAATACATGTCAATATATTATATCATAGCTAATATATTAGCTGATATATGCTTTACTCTCCAGGATACGGAGCTCAATTACCCCTACGGTAGTATCATCTCAATAATTTTGGTTTTTCGACATTGAAGCGACTATTAGGACAACAAAATTTATAGTGTTTTAGTTTTGATACCATAATTCATATTTATTTAAGATATATACATTTAAAACACAATTTATTTTCATTTAAAGATAAACTGGATTGTCTGTACTTAGTGGAATATTTATAAAGAAACATGTAATATAATAAATTTAAATGGTAGATAAGTTTTAAAATTTTCATATGGAATAATCTATTTTTTAAATATAATCTATGTTGAAAGTATAACTTACGTTTTAAGCTAGTTATTCTTACTTTAGTTATGAGTAGCTTTATTGTACAAAATGAAATTATTTAGGAAAAAAATGAGAGTTTGGTCTGTATACACTAAAAAAAAAATCCACAATCGTTTCTGACTATATGGGACAGCTCCGGTGTATGTAGTTTTCGAAACATTTCTTAATATTTTGGAAAACTCATGTGGGGCTAGATTACCAATAATGTCGACCGTCATCTATATAAAGGTATCCCAAGATAGAATCAAGTTAACATTTTTTATATACAAGTGAATTGGAATTTAAAAGTTGTAGTGGTAACTACCCTATATTACTCTACCACCAGAATTTTATCTGTGATAGAATTCGATGAATGGATATTAGCTGACTCATTACTGTTTTGCGAGAGCGGTATTAAGACTAACGGTCCTTGAATGCTGGTCGTGAGAGCTGTATCACGATCACGGTTGTGCGCGTGGTCGCTCCTATGCTGAAAATGGCATTAGAGTGTGTACATGCTCACGCTGTGTGTGATCGAGACTGAGTAGCAACATCATGAGAAGGATAATGTCACAGCCACAAATAGAAAATCATCTGTTCATCGTGAACCATCCAAACAACTAGGTATGTTCAAATCGAAGTGGGTGTATCAATCGAGATCGTGTTCAGATCACGTCCGTGAGTCGCTTGGCTACCAAAAATGTCAACCGTCATATATAGATAGAATCCATTTAACATGCCTTATACACTAGTGAAAGGAAATTGAATAGTTATAGTGGTAGTTATGCTACATTACTCCCCCTCCTACTTAAAATCCAGTTAACATGTCTCATATAACAGGGAAATGGATTTCAATAGTTGTAGTGGTAGCTAAGCTACTCTCTGAAACTGAATTGTTGGTAATGCAATTTAATTTATTACTTTTGAAAATGAGATAAATGTTTCTCAATTTCTGAGATAGTCGGAAACATTTTTGTCGAGCCAAAATTAGTTTCTGAATTTTCTCACAGTGTATTAATTATTCTGTTTGTAAATTATGTGAGAAGCTATGTTTGACTATCTTATACAATTTACCGAAAACGTATATTTGACCGAAAATTAAACTATGTAATGATGCACGCAAACTGTAAACAATTTGGGATCAGAAATAAGAGCGATCTCACATTTTTTAAAAATAAAAATTTGTATTATAAATACTGTTTATTTTCTTTATTTAAAAGACTTTATGGTTAAAATTATCTGCATTCTCTAAATGTAAATTACTTTTAATTGTTTTCAAACATTTCTATGGAGATATTAGTATACCTGGAAGTAGTATAAGTATACAAAGAAAACAGTGCACACTTAATTGATATACTACTAACATTGTTTAAAATTTTACTTTAGCTTAATTGTTTTTGAAAATTTCTCCCATTTTTCAGCCTTTTGAATTTTAAATAATCACGTAAAGAAATAAGTAGAAATGTCGATACATTTCTTAAAGGAGATAACACAATAATGTCTTTAAAATAGGAAAATATTTAATCATTTCCTCAGGGCAGAGTTATTTTGTTCGCTTTTAGTATATTAACTTTTCCATTAAGAAATTACCAAAAATTTAATTTCTACTCAACAAAATAACTGACACTAATATAAACAAGATAGGAATCACAACGTTGCTGTTGTCATTTCCATTTCCCCTGACAAGTTAATCATATTATCTGTATCTTCATCAGAAGCAAACACTTTTTTTTCAATTCAAGTTTGTCAGGTGAAGATTAATTTCCGCTCCGAAGATATTGCAGAATATAAAAAATAATTAAGTCGTTTTCAACGAAAAATGAGAAAATCTTTAATTTCCTATTTCTTTTAAGATAATCCTTTTCTCATTAATATTTCTTCCGGTAATTTTTTCTCGCCGCTATATTGTATAAATATTTCTGTCTGATCTAAATTAAATTAAACAAACATAGAGGCCCGCGTATCTAAAGAAATGCAAATAATTAATGAAAAAGTCTTATTTTCTGAGAATGGTAATCTTAGTTCAGAGAAGAAAAAAAAACTCTTAATAAGATTAATTGAAATTTAAGATTTTCCCATTGGAAGAGGTTGGTTATAGAAAAATGAGAAATACTTATAAAACAAAACATTTTCGAAATATATGTAAAATTTTCTGAAATATCTAATATTTTAATTTAAACTATATTTTGTGCGTACTAATACTTTTAAGAGGAAATCAAATAAATATTGACATTATATTGCATTAATTGTGTATAACTACATTAGACGAAAATTTATAATGTCTTAAGTTATATTTAGCATCAGCCGTGATTAAAATGGGAACTTCCTAGATTGCTACATTAAAGTTATATTGTAATTAGCTTATGATTAAGAACACTTTGGAATTTTTTTTTCTGTTTCAAGAGATTTTTCAATTGGTTAAATTTTGATATAAATCTGCATTTAGCTTACCTCTCAAAGCTACAGAATTTTTAAATGACATTTTTAGTCCAATTTTTGTTGATATGTTTAAAAGCATTAAATATAACAGGGGGTCGCATAAGTGTTACGACTAACTTCTATGGGAGGTGGAGCACGTCATCAGGATTAAAAGTGTACATGAACCCATGCCCAAAACTATAATCATACGCCACTAGGGGAGCTTCCATATTGTGGTGTCAGCGCTGGGACTCAAACTCCTGTTCTGTGGCGCATGAGATTAACAGATTAGCAATATGAATCCAACTGAAACAAATTAAGTAGCTTCATTCTTTGCGCTTAGTTAGTGAGATAAAATTCTGGTTGTTTAACCGTATTAGGTTAAGCAGTAAATAAGTGGTTTTCTTACAGTTAATGATTTGAATACCATCTTATCTATTATTTTTTTTGTTTTGTTAAAGCATGTTAAAATAACAAATCAATTGTTATTTACACATTTTAATCGAGAAATTTCTAACAGTGTATGGGAAACTCGGTTTCTCCCCACTATTCTCTCGATATTTTCCCATTATCCTCTTTCTATGCATTATTACTGCATCCTTAATTTATAAACAATGAAAATGTGGAATGGCTAATTGGAAGAAGCATAAATATTTCGAGGGTTTACAATAAAATATGCTAAACTAGTCCATGGCAATAAGTGAGCTAAAATGATTCCCCTTTATCTTTTTTCAAACCCACATTTTTAAAACTTTTTAAATTTAAAGGATTTTTTTATTATTTCTGATATAAATATGCAGAATTACTTCCATTATTATCTATATAATCAGTATTTGTTTGTTCTCTCAACGCTAATGTGAAAATTTTGGAATGACAGACCTGAGTTCGGGCATGAAATAAATAGGTGCTTCAATTCCGTGCAGCCCGAACTAAACTCATTCAATGCATAATATGAAATTAAAAATTTTCTTTATAGATGGCAATACTTGTTTTTAAATTTTACCGTGAAAAAGTTCTGCAGTTTCACGCCATTTGATGAAAATTCAAAGAATTTGAGGGGCGCAGAATTATGTTGTTGTTGTTGTTAATTTACGTCGCACTAGAACTGCACAATGGGCTATTGGCGACTGTCTGGGAAACATCACAGAGGATGATCCGAAGACATGCCATCACAATTTTGATCCTCTGAGGAGGGGATGGCATCCCCGCTTCGGTAGCCCGACGACCTGCGCGCGAAGTCGAGCACTTTACGGTAGCACAGTTTAAAGAGGACCAATACCGCACACCCTCGATCCCTACGCAGACTGATCCAAGTGGTCACCCACCCGCACACTGACCGCAGCCAGTGATGCTTGACTTCGATGATCTGCTGAGAACCGTGTCTTAACGATCAGTCCACTGCGGGACGGGGCACAGAATTAATGTCAGTTGATATAATTAATTATATTGTTGCATTAAATTATTATATTTAGCTTACAAATTATTTCATTTGATATATTTTGCTATAATCTAATTAAAAATTACTGCAGTTCATTAATATTTCCCATTTATGTGAAAATTTTGAATATAATGGTTATTTCGATTAATTTTTCTTAAATAATCTTTTTCTAACATTTTGATGATAATAATTAACAATATTAAAAAAAAAAAAATCCATTTATTGCAAGTTTCTCTCAATAATATTCCACAAGCAAAGAAGTAAGGAAATAAACATTCATCAATGAGGAGCAAACTCTTGATGTTAAGATAAAATTGAAGTTTGGCAATTTTCTTAAACACCATTTTAAAAACATTTGTAGAAAACAATGCTGGAAAACTGTAGATAATAAACAAAGACCGAATGCAATCAGCAAATAATTTGCTACACTGATAATAACACTTAGAAGACAGTACTAGTTAAACAAGACTGATGCTTTCCAGCTGTACACCCGTAAGGGAGCAAAAAGAATCAAAACCCAAAGGGAAAAAAATATACTTCAGAGAAAGTAATGAAGTAACAAAATCCCAAAAGTGGTATAAGAATGAAACAGAAAAATCTTCCAAAACACAGATTAAGAACTTCGGGTCTTTTGATAAATCACCTCATTCCCTTAGCCTGATCTCAAACACGCCAATTCCACGGTCACACTTTGTCAGGAGGAAAAGAACCTTAACTGCTTTTCTTCATGTTATTTTGGACTCTGCCCTGGAGTACCAGTACCCCTATTATGAAGACGCCTGAAGACTGTGGAATGTTATGATCAAGCCCTTTCCTGTCATGTAGCTTCGAACACAAAGAATGCTAGATCAAAAGAAAACACCAATGAGAAAGAAAGAAAAAAAAATCAAATCGCCTAATGGGGTAGGCACTTCCAGAAAATGATATATATCTTTTTCTATCGACTTCGGGCCCTATTTCTTTATATTATGGTATCCCCATTTACGCCGTCTGAGGAATAAATTACGAGACTTCACCTGTATGGTATTGTACACAATGAAACTGTCTTCGATAATTTGTTATTTCTTTAGGGAATTTCTGTACACACAATATAGCTTGGCTTTTTCAATGAATATTTTTACTCTATTCTTGAGTTTACTATTTACAATTCTTTGTTTTAATTCGATTTTCAGGTGTTAAGTTAATATAGATTTTACAGTCATTTCAACAAAAATCTAAACATTTTTATCTTTCCACCAAAATAATTCTTTGTTTTAATTCGAATTTCAGATATTAAGTTAATATAGATTTTACAGTCATTTCAATAAAAATATAAACATTTTTATCTTTCCACCAAAATAATGTTCTTAAACGTTTCTTCACAAAATTTTAAAAAAAAACACTCTCGTAAAATTAATTATTTCTAAATATAATTTTGTACGAGTAATTTAGGTTTAAATAATTATAATAAATAACCTGAAACTTATCTCAAACACATAAAAGTTGGAATGTAATGTAGTTTAACTTTTCAGTTCTAGATAATTGTGATTAAATGTAATATAATATAATATTTTTTTCATATTAATTTTTGTGAAAAGAATAAAATATTAGAATGTGTGAAAATAGGAAATAGATAATTAATTGATTTCGTGTTAAACATTAAAGAAAGAACGATTTACTGTAACTCTTTTAAGCATTTTTCAGCTCGGAAAGAATGATATTTTTAATTAAGTGATCTCTACTTATTTTCTACAATAAGTTTTATTTAATTTTTAGTAAAGAATACCATTTTTTAACTCTAGTATTATTAAGTTAAATATATTATTTCTAAAATAACATTTTTATCATCAGTATTAAAAATGGTTAAAACTTCAAACAACTGAGCAAACTTTTAAATATTTCCCAGTAGTCATTAATTAGAAAATCACCAAGCAAGAAAAAAAAAACTAATAAACATGTTTAAGATGGTTTCTTTCGCTTTATGGATGCCTAAACGGCATCCATAAAGAGAATGTGAATGAAATTGAATTGATAATGTGAATTTTTGTAAATAGAAATTTAAATTTTTTTTTCTTAATTAGAGATATAATAAATAATTAGAATTTGCTTGCATTTGATTAAGCTCAGAAAAAATACACGTGCGTTTGCAAAAAATAACCAAGAGAATCAGGTAAATAATATTTATGCTATTTATCAGTTAGTGGGGTATTTAACAAGCAAGTATTTTGCTACAACTAAACAAATTATTTTAAAATTGAATGTTTTATACATTGATAAGTATTACGTGGCAAAACTAAATTTTCTGTAAATTATTTTGTCTATTGAGTTGTACGTTTCAGAGCATAATGTTTTAAAAAGTTATAAAAAAACATGCAAACATATTTTCATGCAACAAATTAAGGAAAAGAAACTCTATTTTTAAAAATGTTTATTTCTTCTCCCAAGCAATAAAAAAATAAATTTAAATGTATATTCAGTTTTATTTAAAAATTAATGAGAACCCTGAAAAAGAAACAGTTATTTGAAATAGGAATTGAATTATTTTTTCTTGATAGAAAAGGCTTTTAAACTGACTTACTTATATTTGATATTAAAATTAATTGTAGTCTCAAATATGTATAAATACGAATGAAATTTAGTTACATTATTTCAGTAGATACTTTTATAATCTATCGACATTGTATAAGTTGCATAACATTTAATTTACGTCGAAAAAAATTCCGATACTTTTTTCGGTACAACATTTCTCTTTTTTTATTTTATCGTCATCATTCTAAAAAAATAAGTTTTCCAGGTGTTTCGTATGTTTTAAAAATTGGATTTTGCAACTACGATTAAATTACTTTTGCAATAGATATAATGTTTCTAATTTTAAATAAAAAATATTCTAATTAAACATTACATTTTTTTTCACACTGAAATTATCGTATATATTAAATAAAATTTAAATGTGACACACGATATCAAAAGTTATTTGAATTAAAAATGAATTTTAACTCTTGTTAATGATAATCTTTTTTTGTGAAATAATTTCGAATTTAGCATAGATAATTTACTTATTATTCTTTTAGTATTTTTTTTCGGATAAGTAATATAATTTGGCATCTTATTTCTATTATTTATAGTCATTATAGTTAAAAAACTTTAAATTCGAGCAATTATTAATTGTATTTATCAGAAAGTATTGCTAACATTTCGTTTAAATTTATATAAATTTCTCATTTTGAAAACAGTATTAAAATTACTAAATGAACTTTCGGTAAATATAAAGTAATATATATATATATATATATATATATAGTGCAAAAGATAACTTTAATTCCAAACACACAATACTTAACAAAACGTACTCTATAACAAACAATATAACTTATTAAGCTTTCTTTTAAATAATGTCAATATTTAAAAGATTAGGAAACCTTAGAATTTCGAAAAGAAGTTAAAGGAAAATATTTCAAATTTATAACAAATCACTAGTGGAATTATATACATAAAACAATGGGGCAGTTGGTTATACGATTTCCACAATTACATAGCTTTATAAAATTAACTAAATAATTGACAATATAATTTCTAAATTTATTTTTTTCAAAATACTAGTATAAATATCAAAATATTTGAAATCTTCATTAGATTACGCAATGCAATACACAATATTTATTTTTTGCACCAATTATGCAAACAACAGTTTGAAAATGTCTTTGAATTTAGAAAAAAAAGCTCAGGGAAAGGTAGTTCAAATTTATGAACATTCGCCGCTGAAATATATGTGTAGAACAACAGGATACCCAATAACACATTTTCCAAAATAATAATGCCTTATAAAATGTGCACAATAATTAAAAAAATTTAACTTATTAAAATATCTTTGAAATGATATAAATATCAAAAACATAAAGTTTACATAATTCAAAGCAAAATAAATTGCTTTTGGCATTAATTCTGTAACATTTATTTTGCTATTATTTCCAAATTTCGAAAAGAATAACAAGGAAAAATAAATTTATGTTATGAATTGACATTGCTGAATTATGTATATGAAACAACAGATTATTAGATATCATTAGCGTTAATTTAAAAATGAAAACTCAATAACTTACATTATATATTTTTATTTTTTTTAATAATATATATATATATATATATTTAAAAAAAATTTAATTTTCAATAAATTATTCAACGCAATATACAATATATCTCTTTTGCATTAATTCTGCATCACTCAGTTTGCTGTTGTCTTAATTTCGAAAAGAAATTCAGGGGAAAGTAGGTCAAAGTTTTGACAAATCACCTCTCAATTATACATGTAAATCAACAGAGCGATAGATTACATTATTTTCAAAATAACAATGATTTATAAAATTTTCTCAATAACTAACAATATAACCTATTAAATTTTCTTCAATATTATATAAATATTTAAAACATTTGAAATCTTCAGTAGATTTTTCAACGCAATATACAGTAATTCTTTTTTGCATCAATTCTGCGACATTCAGATTGCTATTGTCTTCGAATTTCGAAAAGAAGTTCAGGGGAAAGTAGTTCGAAGTTATGACAAATCACCGCTGAATTATATATATTTAGAACTACGCCTTTCAGTTTCTTGCCGTCAAAGTGAAGAAATTAATGACCTTTTCATCCTGTATTTCATTCTACAAATCTTATGAATTATTACTCTTCAGTGTCATACTTGAAAACATTCTTTTGAACAAATACTAGAAGATGATTATTTAGAGAAGTGATAAGAATAGATTTACTGAAAAATTCATTCCTCGTTGAAATAAATTGTGCTATGCTTCTAGCACAACAAGTTCTTTAATAGCTCTGTCAGTTGAGAAATGTGAGGAATAATAAATGATTCTGATTGCTGTAAATTGTTCATAAAAATTCATCTCAACGTGTAAATTGCGTGCACTTTTTTCAGGATATTATGTAAAATTGTATTACACTATCTTAAAACATTTTCATGATGTATACGTACGTCAATGTAAGTGAGTTTTTCTTCATATTTCGCTTTTAGATAAATTTTTGAAACATTTAAAAAAAATGCATCAAATCATAGCTAGATGTTTTAAATAGTTTGATCACGGCCGTACTAAATAAAATTCAAGCTCCAGCTATTAGTGACATACAAATTTCATATAGCTCTTAAGGATATACTTTATGCTTCTTAACATCGAAAAAGTAAAAAAAAAAAAAAAAGCCACGATCTCTGCGTTTTAAGCTCGAAGCAATTCTGTTAAAAAACTTGCCTTTACTTTAAAAAAAACCCAGTGAGACGCATATATACATAAATACAAAAATAAAACAACAATTCCCAGTTTTTCAATACTATTTATTCTTTGACCTATCTCCCCTATATTCATATTTATAACTTTACGATTAGTATAATCTAACTAAATCTCGACAAAGCAAAAATTAAAAACAATAAATAATTATTACAAACTCACAACAGTTAAAAAAAAGAAGCAATTTTATGTGTTGATTTCGTGTTTTGTGTTGATAATGATATACCAATGCATTCAAAGGACTTCCTTATAGTTAAAATTGCAAGACTTATAAACTACTTGAGAAATTTGTATCGATGATCAGTCAGAAAATAAAACGCTGATTGAAGTATTTAGAGCTAGATGATTGATCAGATACAAAGGTAAAAAGAAATTTATTTGTTGGTGATTAATGTTTGTTATTAGGTCTTTTCAGAGCCATGGTGAGAAATGCTTGAATCCAATGGAACTTAGTTTGTAATGGGTTATAACTCTTAAGGATTAAATTTATGACAATAAACTTTTTAAAAAATGCCATTATAAATCTATATATGATCATTATTAAGAATAATCTGTTAACACCTGTTAAATTTTAGCAATATTCAGTAAACTGAATATAATCACTGGTATCAGTATTTTATTTCATATTATAAGCTACACATTAATTTAATGATAATAGTGACATTAAAAATGAAAACAAAATATTTTGGCAGCATATTTTAAATCAAATCATCATTAGCTTGAAACTGTTTATTCCTGTAAGAAGAAGAATAAATATTCGAAACAAATAATGAGTTATTGAAAGAAAATTGTTGAATGTATTAAATTTATGAAACTGAAATCCAGTTTAATGAGTTGTAGTGAGTGTAGTGTGTAGAAAATGAAATTGCAAGTGTGGAAATCACATTGAATGTGTGGAAATCAAATGGAATGTGTGGAAATATAATGGAAAGCGCAAAAACCAAAAGTAATTCGAAGAAATCAAATAAAATATGAGGAAATTAAATGTAATACGATTCAAAAAATTTGGTCATGATTAACACCTATTTTTTTTCATACAAAAATAAAATAACGCTTAGAATTTATGCAAAATAAATGAGTAATTATGTTAAAAAATAAATAACCGCAACATCTGAAATAAATATGAGCTTAACCATTAGTAATTATATAAATATTTGAAACAAAGCAATTAAAGATTTTAACATAATCAGTTGTTAATAATCCGAAATATGTGTGAGTTTCATTGATAAGAATATTTGCAAAAAAATATTTCCTAATAAAGAAAAAATGTATTTTTGAAACAGTGAATTTTCCAACAACAAAACATCTTGTAAAATTCGAAACTATATTTTATTTAATGAAAGCAATAATACATTTTGAAAGTGCAGATACATTTTATTTAAAGCCTATGTTCATAACAATTTATGTACAATTCTTAGTAACAATGTATAAATATATACATTTGTTGAAATTTTGTCTTATTTTTCAAATATTATCTAAAACACGTTATCTTGTTTCGCTTACTTCTTCGAAATTTTTTACCGATTTAAGCTTCAATAGAATTTTTCTTTCAACAATTTTTACTTTTGCACTTTATTTTATTTGATTCTAACATTGATGCTACATCTTTGTTGTTTCTTTAAAAAAAGGCAGAAAAATATATGTTTTTGATTTTCAATATATTTTTTACCTTTACAAACTAAACTCTTTAGAGTATGAAAGCTTCCGAATTGAAGTATTTCTAGTTACTATCAAAGGTAAACAATATATGAAAAGTTCTACGAACCACTAAAAGAACGTCTAATGCTAATAAATGTTTTTGTATTAAATTTCAACGAAAGTAAAATAACGTGATTTTCTTTAACTTCTTTAAATTTAATATCAATGTAATATTTGATATCATTTATGAAAAGATGTATCATTAAAGATGCAATATAATTTATTGCAGTTAAAAAGAATATAAAGAAGTGAACATTTATTAAAAAAAGTGTTTATTTAAAATGAGCTACAACTGAACAGATCTGCTTTTTCATATTCAATTCAGGTGATTCTAAAGAATAGGCAATATTATTTGGATCACTTGAAACATTGTTATCCTTTCTATTTAATTATTTTTTGAAGCTAAAGAAAATTTCCTTTGTCAAAATATATTTTCTTTTCAGTTCTTCCTTTTTTTAATAATTACATTCATATGTATACGTTTTATGAAACTAATTACATATTATTTTGAAATATGAGTTCGATTGTTTTATTTAGAAAAATAACAGGGAAGGCTTTTTGGTAGACATTGCAAAAATATATTTTGAAAATTGTATACAATTGTCTTCAAGCATTAGCTGCAATTATTTTAATTATGACATGCCATTTTTCTATCCTATTTAAAAATTCATTTTATCATTTTTTCAACCCGGAAAAATTTTGTAAAATTTGAAAAGGCTTATAAAATGCATTATGTCTAACTCCTTAGGAATTAAAGGTTTAAATTGTTGCAAAAAAGAATGCAATACTTTAAACTGATTTGAAGCTATAGTAAATTAAAATAAGCAACTTTGAATTTAGTTTTTTTTTGATAATTATAATTTAGTTGAAACAAAGTTTTATAAAATAGGTATGAAAATCTCTGACGGTGCCTTGGGGATATCGCTAAATGTGTTTCTTTATATTGACAATCAAAATATCTCAATTCCAATAAAAATGATAATGAGAACGTTAATGAATAAAATGACATTAAAATCTAAAATAAAAAGTTCTGAAAAGTAATTATGAATTTTAGTGACGCTTTTTAATTACTGTTGCATCAAATTAACATTGTTTATTTGAAACAAAGTTTTCGTCAGCTAAACATATTTAATTTGAACAATCGTAATTTCTAATATGGAAATCATGAAAATACGATTCGATGAAGTAAAAAAACTTTTATTAGAAGTCAAGATTTTGGAGTAAAAAAAAATATGGTTAAAAAATGTTGTAAAATAAAAATTTTAAAAAATAATATTAATGTATAATATGTGTAAAAAAATATATGTTAATATATATTCAAAACTTGTAACATGTGAAAACTCAGAATAGTTTAATTTCATTTTCAATAATATGTTAGGATCAGAACTCAATTTGCCAGTTACAACTTTTAACTGTTAAACATTAGCATATATTTTTTAACTGAGTTATAATATGAGAAAAGAGGGTTTAATTGGGTTTCTAACATTTATTGAACGTATATGAGTACAACTTAGCAAAGTCAGTTCATATTTTTTACAATTCTGTAATTTAGTATAAGATTTTATGAATTTATCAATGATAAAAAAAATTTTGGCATTATCCATCTTAAAACATTAAATGAAATAACTTATAAATTAAAAAAATCACCCTTGTATAGTTTCTAGGAATATAAGTTCAAAATCTATTTTCCTGAGCAATGCCATCATATTTTCAGTCTTAATTTTTTGTCAAATTTAAAAATGGTTAATTTAATAATAATTTTTAAAAAATGAACAATTTAGAGAAATTTGCACAAAAGAATATTTCCCCAAGAAAAAACTAATTCAATAAATTTTCTTTGAAAGTAATAAAACGATCAAAGTCTTACATGAGAATTTCAAAATTATTCATAGTATTAATCAGTCTAGACTTTTTATGTTCCCATTGTCAATCGTCACAAAAAACCTAATAATAGCATGAAAATCTATAGAACAGCTGCTACAAGGATTCAAGTAATGGAACAGGCATTAGTGGCAGAGCAAAAATTTTACAAATCCAGTAAACTTAACTTCAAATTTAACTGCATAGTATGCACAAATGCATTTCATTACTAAATTCATTCACTCCTATTACCTTAAGTCCTTGATGGAGTTTCATTTGAGCGAATCTAGACAAGCTAAAACGTCACTGTCTTCTTAGAACACCTGGGGAGCATTTGCCGTGACTTTATGCAGGTGCTTATTTGGTGCATACAGAGAATAGAATATGTGTTTATTGATTGTCGGTAGATACGAGCTAAATTACAGAGCAATCAATACAAAACATCCTTTATTTGTTTCTTAAACATATTTAACAACATAAAAGTATGAATCAAGAAATGTGTAAGTATATAGTCTTTAAAAATAATGATAGCATATTGAAATAAAATGAAATATCTGGAAAAAATTACCCTAGTGAAATCCATCAAAAACCAGGTAATCATCTCCTAGACAGTTTAGAACTTATTTAGAAAGGTGATAGGAAACTAGAACTTAAACTTTATAATCTGAGCGTGCAATTGAAATGTTTGGTTATTGGTACGGTTGGCCCGCTATAAGTTGGTATCAACTGGTGGATCAGTAAGTACATGGGTTAGTTTTCGTCTTCCGCGGCTTCATCCGGAGTTCAACTTTCCCTTCTAGAGTCTACATAGCTCTTCCCATGAACACATTTGTTTCAGAGTTTTGACAGAGACGTGTGGTGTAAAGAATGGATCGTTACTATTGTTGCTCTATGAGCTAAATTGTGGTAGTGTATTGCGAGCATACACCATTTTCGCTCATGAATCATAATTAAGGATGGATCCCTGGCTGATGTCCCTATCCAACTAGTGCAATTTAAGTGCTATGCTCTGAAATCTAGAACTAGTTTGTGTTATTTTATGCTAAAGAAAACTTGATGACCCCCGGTAAAACATAAAACATAAATAAAACTGTAAAGGCGAAAGTGTTTGCGAAGTTGACAATAAGTCTTCCGGCGTTACGCAGAATTCAACGGGTTCAAAATTGCTAGTCTTAGTAGTTATAGATAATTTCTATTTATGATTTCTTTCAATCAAATTTTTGAATTCACATTAAATGAATAATTTTGAAGTTTTATAAGGTTAAATTTTTAAAAATTTTATGAAATAAGTACAGGAAAAATTTATTGACACAGATAATATAAATACGTGCATTTGATTAACATAAATTGCTTTTATTGTGATTACTTACTGAGGGACATTGTGTACCAAAACATATATTTCATTCATTCAGTTTGTAATTAACTACTTAAAGCTAGATCCAATTTAGTTTAAGAACATACAAATAGCAATAATTACAATTACTAACCACTGAACTCAATTAATCATTAGAATTTTAAGTTAAAAAAAATAAACACTAAACATTTAACAACGAAAAAAAATATCGCTACAAGTATCTGTGTTAATTGTTTAAGCTCAATTGCTTTCTAAACTGTAAAAGATTTTAAAACATTTAAATATGCAATACTAATTCCCTTTAAATTAAAAAAAAAACAAGTTTGAGTAGAATTTTTTTGCACTTTTTTTCTTTAGTTTTCTTTTCAAAACATTTATTTGTTCTAAGTGAGAACTAATCCTCCTTTTATCCTCTTATGGCTTTCCAACTTAGCAAGTAAAAGTTTCTCAAAATTATGCTATTACGCTTCTTTAGCCTTTAAGAATAAAGACTAACATTAATAAAATTTGCCAGAGTATACATTAGCGGTATTACGTTCAAAAGATTAGGAATTTTAAAAATAACAACCCTTTTCTACATAAGCTCTTTTTAAAGCAAATGTTATTAAGGATTTCAAAAGAATTCTGAAAGTTCTTCGGGAATTTAATTTACAAAGAAGTTAGATACGTCTTAAAGTCTCTGCATATTTGTGAATTAAACTATCTAAAGGGTATAAAGTTTATTTATTAAATTAAATGTTTAAATGTAATTGAGTTGTGAGTTAATTATAGCGCCAAATACTGCTAAATTTTTAAAACTATACTCTAATTCTTCAAAATAAGTATTAAAAAAGCGTAATCAAGAACTGAATTTTTAAATTCTAAAATTTTATAACACATTTTATAACAGCAATAATATATTTTCTATTAATTTAAAGTTTAATTCAAATTAACTTTAATTTTCGTTAAAAAATGAAATAACAATTAAATTTATCACTTTTTTCAATGAATATCAAACTAAATTTAAGGAAATTATGCAACAATATTCTGTTATGAATTTAAATCAGTTTTTCAATTTGCACAATCAGTTTTTTTTACAATAGGTCAAATGGTTAAGACAGAGAAAAAATAATGCTTTACATTAACGTCAATTTAAATAAAATATTATTTTTATGATTAAAATTAAACTATTATCATGATTCAATATGTAGTGAAGTGAGTCAGTAAAATTTAACCAACACTAATCTTTTGAGCCTTTATCTCTGCGTATTGGAGTAGAATCTTTTTAAATCCATTTTTTACAGAATAGATTTGAGCATAACATACTCTGATATGCGGTGGCAACTTATTGAGCAAAAAATATTCGGCTTTTAAATAAATTTAAGTAATTTATTGTCACCCTGAACAGGTAAAAAATAAAATACTTTGTAAGTATCAGATATAAAAAATATGCCATTTATATGCTGGTGTTTTTTATTAAATATTATTATTTATAATCAACATTCAATATAAAAACAAATTGAAAAAAATTATAATACATGCGTTAATCCGATTTGTCATATTTTCTTGCGAAACAAAAAAACGATTAAATGGGAAAAAATTTAAAGGAAAAGATTATTTCAAGACCAGTAGTTTTTTGAATAGTGAATATATATATATATATATATATATATCATTAAATATTTCTATAAATGTATGCATCATCCAACAAACTTTTGAATTCTGCTTAAGCACTAATAGTAATGTATTTCTCACACGAAATTTGAATTTCTATTTCGTTCCCACTGTACGGATAAGAAAAATTGATTAATTTGAAAAATAACAGTTCGAAACAGAATGTAATAACTAAATTTTTCCCTGTACAACATTAAGTTTTATTATTAACAATTGTTGCATATGAAATTCTCTGAGCAAAGTAAATTAAAACCAAAAATTTCCCCTAAATCAAGACATTTGAATAAAAGATGAAGTCAACATTCAGGTGAGATGAAGCAGGAATTAACAAATCAAGCAAGAGAGAAAGTGAAGAAGAATCACTACTCCCTATATAATATAGGGGAATTTCCCCATTGTACACGATTCTGGCAGCTGGGCTTTTCAGCTGATTAGGAGCATCAGCTAGAGTGCCCTGCCAGATTCAAGCAACGTCTGGACTTCGGGATAGGGGGGAAAGGGCGTGTTTGTCCATATTCATTAGTGTCTGCAAAGTTAATGATTTGTGGCTTACCCGATGATTGTAGCCAATTACTCGCTCTCTGGTTTTCGATGATGATGTTTTTAGATGCAGTGGAGTGTTATTCTCATGTGAATGTCCATTGTTTTGATAACACAGTTATTTATTTATGAATACTGTTAAGACTTTGATCATTTTTGATTTTGAAGAATTAAGAAAGAATTGTTTTTCAATTATTATGAGTATTTTGAATTTCAATTTAGGTGAACTATTTTCACTCAGATTTTATTTTCAAGAAGCAAAGTCCATCAAGCAGACTCGCAAAACAAACTTATTAAATAAAATAAATGGCATATAAAAATTATTTAAATGAGCATTATGTTTATATTATATATATATATATATATATATATATATATATATATATATATATATATATATATATATATATATATATATATATATATATATATATATATATATATATATATATATATATATATATATTATAATGGCTTAAATTATTGTATATTTTAATATTTCATTTAAATTATTATTTGTATACCTCAAGTTCCATCAAATAGCTTATAAATTAGCTTTTAATTAAATAAAGTTTATAAAATTAAAATTATAATGTTATCTTGAATTGCAATGTATTATGCAAGAACATATAAAAACATGGAAAATTATTGGCCTTTTCTTGTTTATAAGAGTAAGATATGAATAAATATGGGTTATAATTAATAATTTATTTTACCGATGTTCGGTAGTATTTTATTTTCCTTATAAATTTTGAAAAAAAAAAAATGGTTGATAGTATTATTGTTTTAAGACAAACTGCGATAACGATTTCTATTCTTTTCAAGATTCAGTAATTATTCCCATCACGTTAAAAAATAAATTTTGAATAAAATATTGCCTAATTGTCTATTATGAATAGAAAAAGATAATTTTTAAAATAAGGTCGATTTCTTAGTTTCTTTTACATTATCGAACTTTATTGCATTGTTTAAAATAAAGAAATAAATATCAAACTAAGCAAAAAAAGAAGTCATAGTGATAGTTAGCACTGAAAATAAATTTAAGAACGAATATAAAATGTTTAGGAACTTTAAAGGTTCACATCGCATTTTTGTACTTAAAAAAAAGATTTATACTTCCTTAACATTTTAATGATTTTTATTTTATTCCGGTGATATACCACACAAAAGGCATTGCTTTATTTTAAAGTGTATTTTTGGGAGCTCGCTTTTCAAGCTTGTTGGCTTCCCGGTATCTTTTTCCATTTTATTTAAATAAATCCACTTACGAAATGTAGGCCTAGTACTCAGTCCTTTTCAGACGAACCACACATACATGGAGTAATGTGCTTAGCGTTTGTCTACCTTGCTGTGGCGTGTTCTTTGATGTTGCAGGAAAAAGGGAAGATGAAAATAACAAAATAAACAAAAGGAAATTCGATATAAAAGAGGGAAAAGAGGGCTCACTTGGAACGTAATCACAAAAGAATGTTGCGGGAACAACCCCAAAATCGAAAGGAAATTCGTATAATCCCCCTCAACTCCCCTTGCATCACAAAAATGGCGGAGCAGGTAGGTATGTTGTAATATAACAGTGACGAACACTGCAAGGAAAAAAGCAAAAAGCCATTTTCTATCTTTTTTTTTCTGTTTTTGTTAACTTTGAGAGAAGTCTTTATAGTTCCATATTTGACTCAGAGTTATCATCGATAGTTCCACAATGCATTCATCCATTAGAGAATGCGATTGTGGAATTTATTTTGAAGTAATTTCCTCTGTATTTTTTATTTATTTGCTATGGGATTTTTATGGGCTTGTGTCACGTGACGAATTTTCATTCTTCGTCAGGTTTTGTTGAGTGATGTATTAGAATAATCGATTTTCGAGCAACAGGGTTGCAGACGCAGGAAAAGAAAAGAATGAAATTTAATATTGTTTCCGATATGTTTATAAATATACATTGTTGAGACTGCATTGTATGAAATGTCTTCCGGTTATATGGGAATTGTTTGTTGTAATAAGAGAGTTGAGAAATACTTGCTCAATTATTATATGAGTATACAATGAGAAATATGGTAGTGTAGTTTAACAAATCGAAATCAAACAGATAAAAGTAATATATATATATATATATATATATATATATATATATATATATATATATATATATATATATATATATATATATATATATATATATATATATATATATATATATGTATGTATGTATGTATGTATGTATGTATGTATGTATATATATGCAAAGATATTACTTTGAGCATAAATAATCTAAGGCAATTGCCCTTAAACTCAATAATTACTATAATACCAGTTAGTGTAGGGAATATTGATCATTTCAAATTATTCTGCTAAGAAATTATTTTCAACAAATACTAAATATTCGTTATATATTTAACACTAGAAGCGCTTTGAAGCTGGTATTTTTTTTATTTTTCCTAAATTGTATCAAGTATCAAGTATAAGTATCAAGACTTCATGCCTTTCTGATGGATATTAAAATAAATAATAATGGAACTACCTAAAACAGCCAAAGCTGGTCGTTTTGATCCCTAAAAGAAAAAAAGCTCATTTTTGAAGCTTTATGCATGTTTTTGATTTTGCAGAAATGCAGACATGACATTTTGAAGCTGAATTGTAGAACAGAATTTGCGATCCAACGTGTCAGAAAATGACAAGCGCAACAGTTTCCGCGAAATTATATAATATCTCAGATTCGATCACCTAGTTAAGCTATTTCGTTCCTATAGAATTATAGTTTCGTTATTGCGTCTAAAATAAACCATGTGCATGCTGATTATAAGCTGTTATATTTTCTTTTAATTCTGGACAAGACATTGTTGGGTAACAGTTATCGTCATGTGAATAATAATGAAAAGTTATTGTATGACGCTCAAGCCACATAACTTTGACTTCAAATCATATAAATTCCAAAAAAATATATTTTTGAAACGGATGTTTTTATTTTTGTAAGTTGAAGAACGGGCAAATGAATTACGATCAGGGAAAAGTACTGTACTCTAATTATTGAACCAATCCTAAAATCAAGGCATAGTGGAATTACTGTCTTTTGCCTCAGTAAGACTTGAATATTTTTTTTTTCGAAAATAAACATATCTTACAGGGTTAATACTTTTGAACATTAGAAAATGCCCTCCTAGTTTCAATGTCACTTCTTTATGACAGTCATCTTTTGCACTGAAAAGTGAAACCTAAATACTTACAATATATCTGCAAAAGAAAAATACCATAGTTCAGAATAGTATTCAGGCGAACGTGTTCGCTAAGGATAGAGTACTGTCACTTATTACTATAGTACGAAATGTAACGTAGGCTTAGTATATTAGATACTATTTAATTATTCTATTTAATTAATGTTATTATCATGCCCTTTAACATCGCAAGGTCCAGAATAAAACGCCTACTAGCTAACAGAAATCCCAGAAAATAATTTGTTGGTGTTATGTTGTCACTTTCACATCATGCGTATATTCGGTATACGTATACGCTAATGCCTAACTAGTGATTTAACATAACATTTTAAAACATGCTATGTGCTAAAATATTATTTTTTTCTTTTTTGTGGAAAACCCAAAATGTATTTTCACTATTATGAATTCCGTTTTGTGACTAATACGTTTACAGTAACTAATACGTTTTAAGGCAAAAAAAAGTATAATATTAAAATACAAAGAAAAATATCATTATTATATTACTTCAACGGCGCTACTAAAAAAACTAAATAATAACAAGTAAATGAGTATTTACGTTTAAAACGCTAAAATCAGTATTTAAATTTACAATACACACTTAAATGCGAATTAGAATGGACTTTTGATTGTCAATCAAGTTTTGTTCATTTTTTAAGCCTAGTCAAAATAGTTTTGCAGATAATTTTTTTTTTTCTTTTCCTAATATTTAAACATAGAAGTTGAATCTTTAACTGACCTATAGTTTCAGTGATTGCTCGAACATATAATTGATGCATGTATTCAGTCATTTGTATATCACATGTATAAAACGAATATCCTTATAGTCACAAGATTTCATGTTATCTCCAATGGTGGCGCCCAATATTTTATATTTTAAAACATAAACTTTTCATAAAAAGACTTTTTGATACTTTCACTTATAGAATAATAATAATATATTGGAGTATTAAAATTTATATTTAAGAAAAATATTCTAAAATTTTAAAAATATTATTTATATTTGACAATAAAAGTTTTTAAATCTTGAAATAAAATGCCATTTGGGCGAATATGAATAAATATATTTATGCTTAAACCTACATAGGTTTGTTGAATTCATCACTTCTGTAATTTTCTTATAGACTTCGTTAGTTTTTCGAGCACGCATCTTTACTTCAACATTGAAATGGTGAGCACAGTGAACTTTAATTGGGTATTTCATCTTTTTCATTAGATTTCATATTCTTCTATTTTTTTCATTTATTTTGTAACTATGATTTTTTCCATGACATTGAGAAAAGAAGAAAAAAAAGTGGTTTTTCAATAGGGCATAAGAGCAACTAAAGAGTGGAAAATATTAACAAATATTCCAAAAGTAATAACATTGTGAAACAGAAAACGTCGATTCAATTCTAAAGATATAACGAAACTTTTAATCTCTTAGAAAAGATTACAACAGATTTTTGTTTTCCCTTTTTAATATTGCAATCGAACTACATGAAGCCAAAAATTTACTATGGTAAACAAATCACCCCATACAAATTTGCAAACTGCAAATATTACGTGATCCAAATTAGTACTTTTGTTCTCAAGTTAGTAGATAACATCATAACAGACCTTCGATTTTATGTTTTTGTGAATTAAAAATCGATAAGAAGTGTTTCAGTAATGCTTAAGTTTCTAAAATTTTTCTGAGTAGTTTCCGTATTTTTCGCATCTTTTTTTAATTTTTTCAAGTGTTAATAATGTTTCCTTTTTTGAAAAAAAGGTAACATTTTAGGCTTTCTTTTTTTTTTAAAAAAACAGCATTTATATTTTTTCAATAAATTTTTCTATGAAGAAAACGGTACTCCATTTATTTTCATTACTTTAAAGAAAATGTTTAAAATATTCAAAATGTATCAATTATTAGCAAAATAACATTTACAATTTCATCTGAAATGCTAAATATTTTATTAATTGCATTTAGGAAAATTTCTAGCAATTAAAAACATTTTCATATAACGTGAATTTAAAATAATTTGTCTTAAATAAAGTAAATGAAGTAGAAGTTTTCTCACAAAACATGATACAACTGCGGCTCAAAAAGAAGATTAATTTGCCGGAAATAAATCGAAAAATGCTTTTCTGGGTGAAGACAATAAATCATTTCCAGCAATTTGCTTGAAAAGATAATATTAAATAAAATAAAAAATTCAATAATTAAATCAGAAGTGTCATTTCCATTCCTTTAAATTCCTCGCTTATTATCGAGACAGTACTGCTAAGGATAACATAATTAAGATTCTATCTTAAAGATAACTTTTTTTTCTCATACTTTAATAATAAAGAAAATATGAAGGACGTATGCGCTAAACAGAAGGGTGTATTAAGGGGTAGATTTATCATGCGAAAAAAGCAAAAGAAATCGATGTAACAGAAGTTCATTTTTTCCTATCTGTTTTTAGCTCTTTGCGTGTCTACTTGGGCATCAAATAATAAAGTAATTTGCTTTAAATTACGTCGTACGGAGTGCGTTAAATCCTTGTCTTTGTTAAAAACATTAATAAAAGGGACGAAGATTTATTTGTATAACTAGAGATTTTTGTATAATAATTTGAGACCTTAATAACATGCTTTCACGCAAATAATCCATTAAGTGATATGCTTATTTGATTTAAGTTAAATAAGGAAAATTTTATTTGTCTATTTTGTTGTGATTAGTTTTTTGAATTATGTGTTTTTAAATTGTTCATAAATTTTGTTACATTTTGTTTAGTTCGAGACATTAAAGTATGATAATTAACTGTTTTGTGAATAAAAACAATGTATTAATTATATTTATAATTTTTTGGCTTTTTGAGTTTTTCATTAAAAAAAGAGAGCTATTATTTCCTTTTTGAATGAGCTGTTATGCTAATAATATGGTATGCTAACCCCACAAGCCAGTGGGATTTAGAAATCTCAGTTAAGCATTTCATTCTTACTTAGAATATGTTCAATAAGTTATAGCGAACAACAAACAGAAATATGAAAGAGGTAAAAGCTTATGAACAATATGATCTTTAATCTTTTTTAAGTACAATGTCAAGAAAGATATGAATATCATGGTATGTCTATCTATCGAGTTGGCTTGATGATGAAAATAATCTATGCTTCTCGCATTCAAACTCTGTGCCATAAGCAGAGTATCTTTCATGAAAAATCGCGTCCTTCTGAGTCAAACTGACTGTTATCCAAAGAAATGAAGCAGTTGGCAATTCGTTTAAGGAAAATCACTCTTTCTATCAACAATCTGGATGAGACTCATTGTTCGAGTTGCTACAGCACTCCCCTGTCAGTCAAACGACTCAGATAGGACATTAACATGCTTTGTGAACTTACCTGGTTATGTACGACTAATTATTTGATGTTTATGGCAAAAGAACAACAGGTTTCGCTCTATCTAACTTGATGAATTCGTCATCATCGTTGGTGCTTCTTTACAAAAAAAAATATGTCCATCTAAAGTGAGCAGGCACTCGGCGCTAAGTCAGACTTCTCCCTTTGGTGCCCGAAGTCTTCGGATCAATTGAAGCTGCTCGCTTCCAGCTGTTATGAGACCGATTCTGAACTAGTGCCTTCATACTGACGACGAACAGCATAGAACTTTTGACTTTCCCCCCTCTCCTGGCATAACAATAAACGATCAAAGAAACAGAGCCAATACATTTCTAATCTGAACTCCCGACCAAGGCTTGTAAAGAGATTAATTTACCTGAATTTACTAGACAAATGACTCTTGAAACAATATAAGGTATTCCTATTTGGGCACTGAAAGTGTGCACTGATAGTAGCAAGGGAGGTGGTGGCTTTTCTGGAAGTGGCGTGCATATTGAGACACTTAATGGTAAAATTTATCCTAGCATCAAAAATTCTGATTGATGCTCTGTCTTTAGAGCTTGAAGTAATCTATAAGGGATTTTACTATATTGATATGTCCGCTAAACTCGTCTTCAAGGACATTTGTATTTATCCTGACAGTCGTGCCCCTATTCAGAATGTTTCTTAATAGAAGACTGGTGGGGTAATGAAAAACCTGAATATTCTAGATCTTGCGTTACGGAATCTGGTAGACACTCTATATACTTTCAATAGGTCCACGCCCGTGTTGCTTTGATCGTTAATGAAATTGCTGACTTCTACTGAGATTCTGTATGGCAATACCAGCTTAACTTCAGATCTCCCCCAAAAATATTCTCAAATGCTTAGATTTTACTGTCCTCAATATTTTAAGGGAACCGTATTTGTTTTTATACTCTATAGAGATTTTTTGTTTTATAGAGATGGTGTAGCTAAACTATACCATTTGATATAAAAACAACAACAGCAAATTTAAATCTTAAATGGAGTTGCTAGAGTTTTCTTAATATGAACTTTTTTACCGAACACATGCATGCAAGTCTTAAGATATTTTGGTACGCACACAGATTTGTTGCCATGTTGAACAGGGTTCGATGCATTTAGCTTGCACATAAGCTCTTACAAACAAGCCAAGTAATCAGAAAATGAAATCATCGTACAAGCGTCAACGAAGAATCGTCCTGATATCTCAAGCAAGTGCCGTATGTTAGCTCAAGAAGCGTTAATGTCCTTTCGCAGTACCGTGGAACCAGTTTTCATTTGAATGTAACAGAAATTATTCTCAAATTAAGACTTCAATTATTACCTAAAAACAGCATTTGTTTTTATTTAAAATATTTGATTTTTTTTTTCATTCATTTTTCATTCATTTTTGATAATGAAGTTTTGTTATGATTTCAAGAACTTTAGTTTTGACAAATTCCTGATATGCAGTTTTTCAATTTTCCAAAACAGTTTTAATTTTAGTTCTGCGTTCATGAGTTTTGTCAATTTGAATCAGTGCTTCTATACGTAGTGCCCCAACAAAGCAATTCGAGTTATCCAACTTGTGACTCTCCCACCCTAATTTGGATAACAATCTAGTATAAGTAACTTCTGTTCATCAGGTTAGTACCATAATTTTGACTAGTTAAACAGCTAGTCATAATTGTGCTTTACCAAATATTGTAAGCTATCTTCTCTGAACGTCCCGAAATCCTCAGTCTCAGGATCTGAGCTTCTGCTGTAATTTGTTGTGACACCCAGTATTCACGGTAAACCATAGTCATCTTGAAGCACATATGAAGGCAAAACATATTGCCTAAAATAATTCAGTTTTAAGTTATTTACAAACTTTAGAGGATACTTTTAACAAAAGAGTAGTATAAAGATCTCTATTTACTCCTCTTACTGCAATTTTTAATCGTATTCTTGGAAATAGTCAACAAAATTTACTAACTATCGCTAAATCTTAGAAGAATCTTTCAATTAGAAAAGAAATTAATCAAACCATTATTATCAGCATTTCTTAAAGCAGCATTGGGGGAAAAACACAGAGACGTTGTTGAGCCAACAACATTACTCTTAGTAGAAGTCTATATTAAATGATTGCGGATATTAAAAGGCAAATTAATGAAAGGCTAAAATTTTTCTATGTGGAAAGGGAAAAATATAGAGAATTAGGGTCAAAAACGAAAATCTCTGCAAGTTTTTTGTAAAGAACAAAATAAAGACCATGTTATGCTCATACTTCACAATAAAGTTAAAAGGTTTTGGAAAAAAGCTATTTTGAGAAGTTTCATGGAATTATTTGATACCCATACTGATTTTGTCAAGCAACATATCTGAAATGAAATATTTGACTGTTGAAAAATAAGATTTCCGTGGGCTATGTAGCTTATAACTTTGAAAAACTAAATATGTTGAATGAACAACTTCAAAGAAGAAATAAAACTCTTCCAGATATTTGATTTCACAAACTTTATTGAAACTTTATTTATTAAACTTTACTCGTCAGACATCTTTACAACGAAAACTGTGAAGCGTTTCATTGACTCCGACAATGTTAGTGGCTGATAGCGCTAAAATTTGCTATTGTCGAGCATCTGAAATTTTTATTGGCTGATTTATAAGAAATGTTTTTTGACTCCAAAGAAATTGCTTTCTCTTCCTGCATGATGAAGCCAAAGATACTGGATTTGTCGGATATTTTAAACATGCATTATCACGAAGAACATACAGAAATGCAAAATGACAAATCATTTAAATCTCTGGTTGGTATAAAGGGAGGGTAGGCATGGCTTTGTGATGAATTTGAAATCAAATGCCCAAATGGAAATAACTGTGCAGGATGCTATTGTTACATTTGCCAGCTTCAGACTTAACTGAAAGCAGATTTGGGGCCATATGTGATTTTCTTCTAATAAAATTAAGGAAATATATTGACTGGATGTGGCAAAATTGTAGTCAGAGACTGTAATTAAGCAAATAGGGATTGACGAAAATTATCTTTTCAGCAAGCATACATACCAACGATCTCAAAAAATCTAATGAATAAATAAGGGGTAATAATTAAAATATTCCTAAAAACCTTTTTTACTAAAATTATTTGATTCGAATATCAGTTCCCCATCATATGTTATGAAATTGTTTTATGTGTTTGCTCGAAAATTTTCGAATGATTTTTTTCCTTAGTCAAATTAACCAAATTTATTCAGTCAACATTTCAATTTTCGGAAGATAAAACTATTTATCTTACTTAGGGACTGGGAATTTTCGAAAGTAGATAGAATTCTGCATTTTTGAACTATTTATGGAAAAATAAATAAATGAATAAAATCAGATCTAGTTAATTTTTATTTTAAATATCTGGGGAAAGGTGGCACTGAAAATATCAAAACGAAATTTATTGTAAGAGTAAATAGAGTAAAGTTATAATGTGATCATTAGAAAGACAACCACGTTTTATCAGATAATCCAACCGGATTTGTAGTTGTTTTTTTATCTCGTATTCCTCGAGAGAGATCTGAAATAATAAATATTAATTTGCAACAATTAATTAAAAGAAATATATATATAATTTTTGAAAAGGATTCAAGAACACTAATGGTGGTTGTTATAGATTATCGTAAATATGTAAAATAAATCATTGAAAACTAGATATCTTGCTTAAAATTCAATTTTTACGATTCTTTTAATCTGCAGTTAAATTAGATAGTAATTTTAAATAACTACATATATTTTCATAACCTGAAATATAACAGTATTAATCGTACAAGTACTTTAGAATAATCAATTTATTCAATCACTACACAAAATTACAGTTCTAAGTAGTAATGAAATGTCTGGTAAAAAAACGTTTTTATGGTTAATGAAATTCCTATATAATATTTAAACAATTCATTTGGTAATTTTTCCTTTCATATGGTAACGGTTAATCGAAAATACCAGTTAGCAAATTCTGGTTAGCAGAAGATTTTCCAAAATAAATTTCTTGTTGCTAAATATTTTGTTAAAAATTAAAAAATGTAAATTTAAGTGAATAATTGGCTTTTTCGCAATGCTCTCAGGTATCATGATGAAATTTTCAATTTTTACAACATACTAATAGCCGTATTTTATCGTTAGGTGTTCCCATTGAGAAAAAATCACTAATTTTACCCTAATCTATTAGTTTCGACCATACTTTTTATTCTTTTTCTTTTCTCAATGCATATAAAACGACGCAATGCTAGTTTTCGAATAAGTATTTATAGATTTTAGGCAGACGGAATGCTTTTAATAAAACGTCCCCATAGATCTGAGTTCCATTAAAACCTTTTTCATAATATTTCTTGCTTTAGTTCTTTATATTGTTTTCCAGGAAAGTTAATTTAAAGCTTGAATTATGGCTGCAGAAATGCGTTTTTGAGTAGCTAATTAACATCCTGAAACTCCTGTATAAGGTAATTTTTAGGTAATTTTTTTTTAAATACTTTTATTAATTTTTTTCAATGTGTAACAAAGTGTGAGAACTCATTTGGTTATGTTTTACTTTTTAAATATAACAAATTACTTCTACATCTTTTTAAATGAGTAAATTTCATTCAATGTATCAACCTGGCATTTGACTTAAATTGCTTCTTTTCAATAAGTTTCTTCCTCTTAATCATCACAAACATCCAGCTAATGAAAAAATAAATAAAATACGCAAAGAAAGAGTTTACTTATACTTTGACTTTTAAGTTCTGGAACTCAGCCAGATACTTATCGAAATCCACAAAAAGTCATTTTTTTCCCTTCCCAACCTGGAAATACCTAGCTTCTCGCTCCCATAGGAGCTAAATCATCCACTTAAGTTATCATTAAGTATAAACTAAACCATCATCGACTATATACCATCGGAAAAAACGGCGCTTCTCTTTCATCAAATGCACATCTCTAAGTCATTTTAATCCAGTGTAGCGTTAACAATCACGCAATGATAAATGAATCAAGAAATATAATAACGTATCCAACCACACGGAGAACAATCTTCGGCGAGGATACATGGGAAACAGCTAAACCGCTTCAGACTTGAACCTCTGAATTTCCATTACTTGATTTATATGCCTGTATACTTTTTTTTCATTCTTGGACACAATTTTTATTCTTTAAGGTGAGAGGATCCGCTGACTCGAAACTAATGTTCTCTGTTGGCTTAATTTAATCCTGAGTCAAAAAAAGGATTACCTATTTTTTTTCGCTTTTTTTTACTGTTTATGGTAAAGTTATAAATTTATTTCTTCACAGTTAAAAGGGAGAAAAGATTATATATTTTAAGGTCATTTTCTAAAATTGGTTTTGAACGCAAGACGGTGATAAATGGGAAACGGAGTTTTAACATCATAATTGTGTTGTTTTGTGCTATACATAACTTAAAGTTTTTAAATAAACCGATTTAGAGGCATTAAGAAAATTGGTAGAGTTACGTGTAATTAATAATCTATCAAAATTACGTGAAAAAAGAAACTTTTTTTTGTATATTTTCCTTTTTTGGAGGAGGGGCAACTACTTTTTGCTTTTAACTTTTTTATTGCAAATCTATTAAGTAAGCTAATTATTGTAAATTGCTTTTCCTTAATGTCTTTTCCAATATTGTTTCCATGGAGAATATAGTTAATTTTTCTTTATTATTAGTGATTGATTGAATTAGTAAATCTTTCAACTTTATTAGCTACGTTTGTGTATAAAAAACAAAACACATAATATGCAATATATTGCTTCAATTTTAATGCAGGTTTTAAGCAAGTAGATAGTAAAGAAATTTAATGGTTTGGGAAAGTTCAAGATATGTGAGTCGTTTTGAAACTCTTCGAGTTAATCCAAATTAGTCTTAAGAAGTAGTTGGTCAATACTTACACTAGAAACCAACTTTTTTACAAAATGTTTGTCAGTCAAAATAAATTGAGAAACAAAACTTGTTATATTTAGGGAAATTAAAATTAGTAATTAAATTACTCAAAAAATAAATAAAAAATCTGTGGAATTTGACACAATTTAGATAGAAAAATAGAAATACCTTTATTGATCTTTTATTATCTTTTACATAGAAAATATATTTCTTGAATAATCGATTCTAAAACTATCTTAACATAAATAAACAATCATTTTTGAATATTATCATTCAAACATTTTGATGTCATATCCTCAATAGAAAAATTATTTGAGTAAAATTATACTAGAATTTAATGCACATTTTTCTTTTTTAAATAACTTCTACATATTAATCTATAATTGTATTTAATATGCAAATAATTATTAGTTGGAAATATTATTTAGTCCAGTTTTCAGAAAATATGACTGCTAAAAAGTGAAAAAATAGGCACTTATCACATTTTATCGCATTGGATTTTTCTACAACAGAAAAAATGGCAACGTAAGAAAAGATAGTTTGCATTTATAAAAAAAATTTGAATATTTACATTTTATGGTAAATGACAAAGAGATCGTGCTTTATAACAAATTTTTATAACATTTTAATGCGTTTATCCATCTGTTAGCATTTAATATGTTTTCTTTTAAAGCTATCCATTCACCGATGCGTCATTTGCTGAAGAATTAAAATTTTTTGTCATGATAATGTTTCACGTATTCCTTCCCAGATATTACATTAAACTATATTTTTAAAAATCGATGCAATTTAGCAGACATCTTATTGAGCCAAAAAATTATATGATGCATTACATTTCTCTAACTTATTTTCTAAAATAATGGAATCAATATCGGAACCGGTATCCCAGATCGCAGTGCAAAGTTGATTTTAGTGTCAGCAACAACCATCATCACAAAGCTTAACAAGGTTTATAAATGATTAACAAATAAACCATGCAAGCTTGAAACAATGTTCAATTTAACTAGACTGGCTAACGCGTGATGAGTTTCGCTTTTAGCTTGGATTAACTACATTTTTTTCATCTAGATTGGAGTTTACTTTACAAAGAAATGTCAGAATAATCTTCTGAAATCAAGGATGAATCTTCATTAAATAGAACAGAAAACGTTCTCAAACTGAGGATAAATTCCCCTTAAAGCTTATTGTAGATTCTATGACGGTCACTAAACCAAGGTTTATTTGTGCAGGCTTTTATTAACTTTCTTTAACACTTTAAAAGTGACAGTTGGCCTGATCGCTAAATTTTCATCTCAAGGAAAATGGTGCTTTTGAGAGCCTGGGCAAATCATGAATGAAAAAAGGCTAAACCAAAATTTACCATAAAAATTAAAAAAGGATATTTTTATCAAATTTTGTATGACTTTATTCAATCTTTAAGAAAGCAAGCTTGTCATACCAACATTTCTACCCAAGTTCAAAAATAGATTAATCAGTCAACTTTTCAATGCGAACGAAATTAAAAGGAATGTAAAACGTTTGCAGTAAAGTTGATTATAAAAAACACTATCTGAGATAGAGTTCCTTATTATTATTTTTTATTTATTTTCAAAACAGTTCCCTTAGTTTTATTTTTTCATTCAATAAATAACTATTAAGTATAACTATTTGGTTGGAAATATGTCAGGGACAAATAAATCACACAATTGGCATATATCTTCCACGAAAGCAGTTTGGATTGAAATCTTAACTTTAAATTTATGTTCCCTTTGATAAAAAACCGCTTGCTTTGTTATTTTTCTAAATCAAGAAAAGGATTGCATTACTTAAGTGGAGCAGCTATGTTACTTGTAACCATTACTCAACGTCAAAGGTAAGTTTCAGTTTCGGTACATTCATACGAAACAATTTCTTTCCTTTTTTTATACATAAAAATCTAAGAAGAAATACAGTACAATGATACAACAATCCTAGATGTAAAAAGCACAGCGAATGTAAAAGAGAAAGAACAAGTTCACTATTATTCTTCAAATAGATAAACAAAAGCGATAAACAAGGTCTCTCTGATCATCAATCATCATTATACATTGTATATTTTTTTGCAAACTATGCTAATATTCCCGAGAGTTTTTTTATAATAAGTATCTCAATCTCTTCAGAACATTATTCTTATCTTTTCCTGTGCCAGAAAAGAATCTAGAATTTTTGTCTTTTCAACAAAACTACATTTTGGGATCACATGGAATTCAGTTTGTGTAATGAATAAATGGAAAACGTGAAAAGCTCGTGGGACGCGAAAACAAATACCAGTACAAACCTATATGTATATCTTTATTGATACAAATACTTGTATTTATTTCTCGTTAAAATGTACATTTAATGCTTGTATGCTTTCTACTTTAAAAATAAATGCTAGGCATAAGTACGTCGAAGATAAAACAAATCGCTTCTTACTCGTCTAGATTTGAAAATAAATCTTATTCTTTTTAACTTCTGCAAGTTAAAGTGGGGTTTATGGAGGGCCCCATTTCAATTTTATATTTATGGTTCCTTAAAAATATTTTTTCAACAATTGCCTTTCCTACCATATGTTAGTAATTGTGTTTTTATCGCTCTTATAAATATCATTAATTTTCAAAAAAATATTTCAAAATTTGGATTTTGGATTTATGTACACTGTAAAAAATTCATAATTAAATCAAGGTAAAAAGTGTTGACATTCACGGCGCTGTATTTATGTTTATTTCTTTTTCTTTTTACCGTGAAATCTCTTTTCACCGGAACATTTTAAGGAACAAAAAACCTAATGTACAGTAAAGTTTACAGTAAAATCACTGAATTACTCTTCTTAAATAAATATTTCTATAGAAAATATATTTTTCAGTAAAAAGGGATTTTTTAGTAAAAAAAATTTTACGGATTAAAATAAAAATATTTTAAAATTTAAAGCTTTGTTTTTATGTAAGCTGTAATAAAGTTCCTGATTAAATCACGGTAAAAAGTTTTGACGCATAGGGCGCTGGTATTTTTTTTTTACCGTGAAATTCCTTTTCCCCGGATCACGTTACTTAACAAAAATCACTAAATCCCTCTAACTAAATATTTCTGTAAAACTATCGGTATAATATTTTATGGTAAAAAGGGAATTTAAGATTAAATGGATTTTACGGATTATGTACGATATTAAAGTACCGGCACCCAAAGTGCCGGTACTTTAATATCGTGATTTGATTCCAATTTCTTTACAGTGTTGGGTCTATAAGGGACCTCACTTCGTCTTCTAGTTATTTGTCTACTTTACTTCATTATTTACATGCGTAGTAATACTTCTCGAAATAATGGAAAGTATTCATAATGGAAATGTCATCTTCAAAAAAATTTCTTCTTTTTTTAAAAAAAAATATTTAATGAAAATTAAAGAGAAGTCGATATTGTATTCTACTTCGTTCTTCCATAATTTAGCATCTGTTTGCGTGGTATAAATACTTACTTCAAGTGTTAAAGCATATCTTAGTTAAACCATATTAATTGAAATAGGGATTTATTACAATGTTTTTAGCATCACATACGCTTTAAAAAATCTCATATCAAATTACGGTATGAAGTTCTCGCACCTTGGGTGCATCATCCATAAAATCCATTTTACAGTTAAATCAATCCTCATCGTCCAATATTATATCATTATTTTTACAGTAATGTTTATTTAATTAGAGTAATTCAATGATTTCATTTCGATAACCGTAAAAATTACAACTTATCAGATTTTTTCTGTTTTTCAAAATTTTTCGGTAAAAATGGATTTCACAGTTTCAAGATGTCGATAATTTTTTTCGTAATTTTATCTGGAATTGATATACAGAGAATTGATTGTCAGAATCCACAATATTATAATAAACGCAAGTGCCTTCCAATGCAAACCACAAATCACCATTCATGTTAACATAAAAGAGTTGCTGTTCGTCAAGGGTTAAAGTAAGATTTATTATAGCGTTTTAACATTAAAACATTACGTGAAAGGAAATCAAAGATATATCAACCCATTTATTACATATATAGTTTCGGCAACATAGCACCTAATGTTCGAACTTGGTAGTCCAAGATTTGTCAAATGAATCAGATTCACTGAAATATTTTTCGTAAAAGTTGGAAGCAAATACAATTGTAAGATATAGTTTCGTCCAGTAATATTTAGTTTTTAGAGTAAACAGAACAAGGACAAAACTATAACAAACTATAGTTTCAATAATCCATCATCGACTGTCCTGCCTTGGAAGACCTTGGTTTGTCAAATAAATCAAGTGCACTGAAATATATTTCGGAACAGTTTAAAGAAAATTCAATTGCAAAACGTAGTTACGCCAGTACTGGTTAGCTTTCAGAGTAAACTATATGAGAAAAATAGACTAGAAAAAGGCAAATAGAGAGTAGAGGTAGCTTCCTTGTTATCTATTCTGACTTAACTACCAGTTTTCCAATAGATTTATTTGAAATTTTATCTTATTTTATAATCTTTCGCTCTGTATAGCAAAGGAGTGACAATAGGAAGCTGGTGTGTTAATGCGTTTCCTCATGTTCACTTCCTGATGATGGTTTGTTTGCCATCATTTCACACTTTTTCTATTTTTTTCTAATGTAATTGTTTGTGATGAGTATCGTATTTTTGGTAAGATCCTCTGTCACAGTGGTTGTCATTACGTTTAACCACATTCTTTCTGAAAAGGAAAACAAAGTAGAACAAGTTTTTGATTGGAACCCTTAGGGCAATTTAAAAAGAGGAAGACCTGAAAATATTTGGTACTGGACGATTGTAAACGAATTGAAAACTATAGAAAATATATGGAAAGAGACGAAATGTCTGGTCACAAATAGAATTTAGATGGAAAGCTGAGATATAAGCCTTTTGCTCCAGTTCGGCGTGAAAAGAAATACGATATGATAATATGATATTTTTTTCTAATATATATATAAATAAAATAATATAAAAATAAATAATAATTTTATATCTCTAATATAAAAAAAAGCTTGGTTTAGTTATGTCATAAGCTGAAAAACCGAGCTAAAAGTGCAAATATTTACCAGGTTCCATTTTCTATGCATTAACTGCAATCTAACTATTCTGGAGTTTTAGTTACATAAATTATAACATATCCAAGAAAAATTTATAGAATTTCAAGATACTGATATAGATGAGAATAAATGTGAACGTGACATTTCTCGCAATTTGAAATCATATGATATGGAAACTATTTCTCAGCACTTAGTTGGATTTTAGTATTCAAGGCTAAAATGATAATTATTGAAACATCTTTGATATTACAAAGCAATTTTAGCATAAGAGAGATTGATGCATATGAGAAAATTAAATATACATCGAAGTGCTTGTTAAGCACTTACATTTATGCGAAACATCAAATAAGGAAAATGATAGTTAGCGAAATACGCCTGGTATATGACTGCAATACTTCGGTAAGCAGGTTTCGTGCAAAAGGTGAAATAAACTTGCATTATTATTTAGAAAACAAACTAAATCGACCAGCCTAATACAAACTGGGAATGATATCATTGCTAGTTATGACACGTCGATGAATATATATGTTTGGTCATGCGAAGATAATGCATTTTTATTTATTATTAGGCGGCAGGAAAAGTTTGGTCTCTATTTAAAACCAATATTAATAAAATATGTCTAGACAAAAATTTTACTTTTGTTTTTGTATAACGTGTTCTCAATCATGTTTTATTTTACTCATAGAATCTTTTATAATCATTTTGATTCCTTTTTATTTTGTATACGATATAAAATGTTTCACATCCAAATTTATTCCATATATTTTTCTTTTTAAAGTTCAAATTTTCTTTTTAAAACAAGATTAATTTGAAATCTGTGACCGTGCATATTTAGAGGAATAAAGTAAGTGCCGTGTTTTCGAAATATAAATAAATTAAATAAAAATATTAATTGCATAACTATTTGCAAATTTGAACTATGACCAGTCTTGTCTCAGGAGATAGAGCCTTCACGCTTTCCAATGAAGTGAACCAGTTTCGAATCCCAGCGATGGCTGATCGATACGAATTCCACCCCTGCTCTGCCCGACCACAATGCTAACGCAAAATATCCTCAATGGTAGATGGTTCGTGAGTGGGATTCCTTGCCGTTAGGCTAACAGCGGGATGTTTTCGTGGTTTTACTCTCCATTTAAAGCAAATTCAGATTAGTTTCATAAAAAGTCCTCCACGAAGGCAAATTTCTCCAAATACTTTATCCAGGAATAATCTTGTCTTTTGTATTATGTCACAAATTAAAGGGCAACGAAGATGGACATCAGTATTAGTAATCCCGAAATTAGGTTGGCTGTTCAACCAACGGTTATAAAATCGAATAAAATTCTTGAGCTATAGTTTATTTGCAATCATTTCGACACAAAATTACAGAATTTTTCTTTTCACGAAATGCGAAGACTTTTTAAACATCTAACAACACCATTTTCTCATTCGTATAAATGTTAAACATAACAAACTGTAGTAGAATGCCGAACCGACTCCAGTATTGAAAAACTTTAAAATTTTGTGAATTATTTTTTTAAGCTAATAACTGAATCAAGCGTTCTTGCAAACTTATTAAGCAATAAATTATTAAATAATTATTAATTTGAAAAATTAAATCTTAACACCTATTATTGATAAAGCTCGCACAATCTGCAGCTCATTTGTGAAGCATATTGCACTTTTTTTAAATTCTAAAAACTTGGCGAAGAGTAGTGTTTATTTAAACTATTTAACTAAATTTTAGTGTAAAATTGTAGTAAGACATGTTTTAAACGTATATAGAAATGCGTTTGGACCATTATTAGAACTTTAAAGGCGAATAATTGTGCAATTTCAAGATGGTAAAAACATGTAGCCAAGATAGTCGTTAGTTTACGTGACATGCACTTCTTGTCAGATTTAACTGAGAAACTCTCAATAGCCTTTGTAATACCTAGTAAGTCCTCATTCCTCATTGATAAAAAATACAGATCAGGTTTGATTGTTTGCCAAATAATTTCAATCCCGTTATCAGTGCGATTTGACAAATTACTCATATAAATATAAAATGCTTGCATGTTTTTAGTTTTTGTTTCATAAGATTCACATAAATCAGTCATTGACATAAAATGATTTTATAATATTTTACTACTATTCACTTCTGTTATATTCGAATTTATTCAGATATTCAGTCTGTTGTGTATATGTCTGATTAACCAGAAATATAGTATGTATGCATCATAAATTATTTAAAATTCTTGCTTTATAATGTATCACTAAAGTAACTTTACTGATTCTTATGTGTATCATATATTACTGTAATTATAAATTTTAGTCTCACTGAATAGTATTATGTTCATGAGCTATTTATTTAGCATTACCTTCATGAGAAAAATGCTTTAAATATTAAAAATAAAGCATTTTAACATTATTATTGTATAACCTTTTCTTGAACGCAATTTTTTGGGAGGTAACTAAATGAGAGAAAATAAGGACAGGAAGATTAAAACACATTCCTGGGACGTAAATAAACACTCTTTCATTTTAAGTTTGTTTATTTTAACAATGGTAGTATAAGCATTTATAATTATATGTAAGAAAATAAAAAAGAATAAATAGAACTAACTTAATTCGAAGATCTTTTTTATTTAAATAAAAATATAGTAAACATAAATAAGTTAATCCAAAATCTTACTTAAACCCAATTCTAAATTTTATGAAAAAATATATATCCAGAAAAACTTCAAAATGGATTTAATAAAAAAAAGAAAGGTCTTTAAATATTAAAAGTTTAATTAGTTTATAATTAAAAGTGTTTTCTCTTTGCTCCAAAAATTAAAAACTCATTTTAAGGTTTTTCCTTATTTCAGTTTTTTTTCAACAAATAAAATGTTCAAAACTTACAAAATTAAAAAAAAAAATTAAAAAGAACATACTGTAATAATTATGGAAATAAATTTTTAGTTCCCAGAACACTTTCATGTTTTTATAATAAATTTTGTTTTTCTGTTTGTTTATTCAAACTTTATTTCTAAAGCTAAAAAATAATGTAAATTTTTCAAAACATGTATAAAATATGTCTTGAAAGAAAGCTATAAAAATATATTTTAAACGTAAGCGTTCTATCTGAAGTTATGTAAGCAGTTGATCTACATCTTGACGGACTTTTATTTATATCTTCAGAGATTGTTCTTCATCAGGATTTTTATTTATTTTATATTTTGTAACAGTCGTTTAATATTCGACCAAATTTTTTGGTTTACGACTACCAATGTTCAGCTCCGTAGCCTTGTAATTTTGAACCCAATCTAAAAGACAAGGGAACTCTTGGATTGGAAGTATTAGGAGAAATTTGTCTTCGTGGAGGACTTTTTGATGGAATAATTCCGCATTGCGGATGAGACCATCCCTCGGTTAGCCTGACGACAAAGGGACTCTAATAACCCATAATCCGTCTACCACTGAGGATATTTCACGTCAGCACTGCTGTCGGTGCAAGCCGGATGGGGATTCGTTTTGACCAGCCATCGCTTGTGATTCGAATCTGGTTCACCTCATTGGATTTCGAACGCCCTATCCCCTGAGTCATCGAGGCTAGGATTTTTATTTAGAAAAAAAATGACAGCAAAAAGGAATTCTTGCCATTATATTCACTTACTGATTTTGTAGCTGTTATAGTGCTTATAATTTTTTTGGCACTTTGTTAAAAGTATTGATTATGAATCAATGTCATTAGGATAATTTTCCGTTGCAGACTTGAAGCCCACCTAGCTTTGAACTGATGAGTACCAGTTAAACTGGGAATCAAATTTATCGGTGCGCAATGTTGACCATATTTACAAATGGACACTGCGGGACTTCAATCCTCATGATCTCTTTGGGTAGCAACAGGCTTTTAACGTAGTACTAAATTTGATAAGGAGAAATACATTGGTGCTCAAATTCTATTCATAATTATTAAATGTGAAATAATGTGAGTAAATATTGATGAAATTGTTCAAAATCAAATTCGGCGAACCACTGTCTAAAGTTGTAACAGTATGCAAATGCAAAACATTTCAGTTGACGTCGACGTGTGCAAATAGATTGCTCATGGCGGAATGAGTATGAATCGTTTTGCGTTTCTTGCTGAGATCAGACTGTTTATATGCAATCGTGAGTTAAACTAACAAAAAAACGCTAACAAGTCTTTTAAAGAAGGAATTGTTGGGGTGCTGAGATAGGCACTATTTCAAATCACTGAATTTCAAATTCGGAATATTCTTAAACGTGTGGTCTCAAAACGGTGGTAGAAATTTCAAGTTTAAAGACCAGTTAAAGATAGCCCAAGAGAAACAACAGCTCATCAAGATCCATATGAGGCAATAACTGTGCAAACTCAGAGAGTTATTGTGCCAGAAAACTTTGTTCATCCAACGAAGTGCCACACCGCTAAAATAGGAGAGACAGTGAATTTTGATATGGAAACAATATTCCTGTTTAGCATTTGCGTTGAACATCAGCATGCAAGAGATGGCATCAGGAAACATATTTTCTCGACATTTTCTACGCTACCAAAGTCTCAATTAGTGACAGATTAGCCAGAAAATTGGTATTTTGATTAGTTAAGCAGTTCTTTGTCTATAATGGTTTATTTGGTGGGCATGGTTGTTGATTCATAGGCGCAGGCGTTCACATGATAGGCTCTGATTCATTTTAATATAATCACTTAACAAATAAACAAAAAGTTGCCTTTGTATTTCATATCAGCTTCCGGAGAGAGAGCTGATATCATTATCCCCATAAGTGTATTCAACTTGAATTTTGATAATTAAATGTAAGTGTTTAAAATCAAAATCTGTAGATTTAAGTAATACTTCGTTCCCAAGTTATTATTTGATATATATGTTACCGGCAAAGCATTTGATATATATGTACTAGGCATTCTATACAATGCCGGATGCTATTAAGGTAAAGTATGAAATAAACGTCCTGATGAGGTTATTATATGTAAATGATGCGCATGTTACTGTAAATGAGCGAAATTGGTGGTTGTTGACTTTCACCGGTGAATGTTGACAATCACATAGTTACTATGGTGAATGTCCGAAATATTTTTTACGTCCGATTTGATATTAATTTATTCGTGGATATAATTACATTTATTCGATATTTTAATTCTTACTGACGATAGATTTGAAGAACTCGGTACTCTCATCAGTGGCCCGATACTCAGTACTCGGCCCGATACTCATCAGTGTTTGGAGTATCGGGCAAATGCATACCGGGCAGTGACCCTTGACTTTAGAAAAACATTAGTGTAGGGTATACCGGGCAATGGCACTTGATCTAAAAAAAACATCAATGTAGGGTATACCGGGCAGTTGCACTGAACCATAAAAAAAACATCAGTGTAGGGAATACCGGGCAAATTTTTACCGGGAGTGGCACTTAACTAGACCTAGTATATAGTATAACTGGACCTTTGGTAAATGTTCGAAATATATACTAGGTCTAGTTAAGTGCCATTGCCTGGTATGCATTTGCCCGGTATACCCTGCACTGATGTTTTTTAAAGGTCAAGTGCCTCTGCCCGGTATACCCGGTTCCTCCATTTCCATGTAGCGAAGTAAAAAAATAATTTTTGTTATTAGTCAAAAGTCACGAGCAACGCGTTGAAAGTCACGCGTTAAAAGTCATGAGTCTTGCCAAGTGATATTTGAAACGAAAGGGAGATGTATTTTATACTTTGCCGGTAATAAACATATATATATATATATATATATATATATATATATATATATATATATATATATATATATATATATATATATATATATATATATAACCTAATACATATATATATATATATATATATACATATATATATATATATATATATATATATATATATATATATTAGCGACGCTAAAAGCCTTATAGGTCGATAACCTTTTTATTTATTTATTTATTGGTATACACTATGAATTTGTATTATTTTCTTTCAAACTAGTTCTTTGGATAATAAAAAATATTAAAATCTTCAAACTTATCATTTTGTATGAATTATTCTTATAATAATTGGATATCATATTTCTAACCTTTTTGACTTAGAATTCTTTATATATTCACTTAAACATCTGCTTTGCGTAACTTTTAGACATACTGTGTATCACACGTAACGTTTAATTTTTTTTCGAAATTTAAAGCAATAAGACTAAGAAACAAAAATCTTTGAAAAACAATTTAATTCTATCAATTCGCAAACTTTTTTTCAAAAACATGCCTTAGAAATTAACACACATATTTCAATCCACTTCAACTTCCCAAACCTACAAAAACTCTTTCTGATGGTATCAATTATTTTAAAGAAAACATCGCATCAAAAGTTATTTTTCAAACATTTAAAAAAAAAGAGGATAACGTCCAATACTAAATTACCTTCCTGAGAATCATGATTGTGGAATAGTATTTATTTTCGAAAGATTCTTTTATAAAATATGTTTTTTATTAAACTTTTCAAAGCAATTATTAAAATAGCAATTATTAAACTTTGCAAAATTCAAAAAGTTTCAACTTTTTTTTTAAAGTATAAAGTTTCTTTAAAAACAACTAAAAGCAAATACAAGACAAAAGATGCATACTTTTCACGCAAAAAATTTAAATGTGTTCACGCTGTGAGAAAATTGTTGATACTTTAATCTGGAATTTAATGGGAAATGACTTTTGGAGAAGGAAATCAATAATTCATCTAGAGTTTTGCAACACTGGAAGGTTGAAGAATGGGCTTAAGAAGTGATTAAAATTGTTTAATAAAGACAGTCGACAAAAATATTGCTGTCGGTAAAATATTTGGTTTTTCTTCGAGGGAAGAATATATTTTTAATATGTATTATTTATGCGGAGCGTTGAAATAACAATTTCTGAAAAGTATGAATAAGAAAAGAATACAGATTATTGTTTCTGTTGAAAAATAAATTGCAGTTTAAATTTTGGAAATTGTTGTTCATAAATCCTATAACTTATTGCTTTAAAATATTGAAATTTTATTGAATTTTGTGACGGATGAATATTTTTTTGTTGTTTTCGTTGGAGACATTATTGCATACTCTGTGATAAGTTCATATTGTATATGAGTAAGATTCATATTCTATATGAGTAATTCGTGCCATGGAGGAGAGAGTGGCATTTCCTTATAATGAAGGTTCTTGTTTTCTTTATTAATATTAAATTTTTTTATTTTTTCAAAGATAAATCCCTGTTTTTCCTAGCTAAAATTATTAACAATATTTTATCTAATATAATTAAAATTATAAGCAAATAAATTTTCTAAATTAATTTCATTATTTAATTGAAATTTTTTATTGCTCGGTCAGGTAATATATCAGCAATCAGTTTCTTATTGCCACCCTGTGAGTAGATTCTGGATTTCTTTCTAAACTTACCGTGAAACAGATATGATTGTTTTTTTCCTTCGCTATTTTTTAGAGATTTTCCTTTTTACCATTTTTGCACTGTTTACACTTGTGTATTAAGTTTTTATCTATTTGTCAAATGATAAGTATATTTATGGACAATTACCAACTTTTTTATCACTTAACCTAGAGCAGAACATAGATTTTATTCAAAATTTGCAGTAAAATTTACAGTACGGTCCTTTGCACCATTTTTATAAACTATTTTCTATATATGTCGCTGTTTTACCCCTCTTTGTAGCAGTCGCAATTAAGCATGCAGTTTTATTTAGCACAACATTAACGTTATTACACATAAAACTAATCAAAGTGTGATTCATTAGGCAAATTCAATCATAATATGAATATTCTAAATACTGAGATAGTTTAATAGTTTTTAAATTAGGAAACTCCGATTAAAATGTAGAAAAAAAACAGAGCAAGACAGTAACTAGCATACTTTCCCGCCGGGGACAAGATATAACGGAAAGACGCTGGTTCGAATTTGCATTCAAATGCTTCTAAAAATGATCTCGATTGTATGTGAAAGCTGTCATTGAATAACAGAAAAAAAGTTATTTAATAACTTATAAATCGTAAAATAACAGCAAATAACAAAAGGAACATTGAGTAACTTATAAATTCCGTAACATAATGAATCCTCGAATAACATCAATAGAAATCACTTCGTAACACAAGAAATAATTTTCCCTTTTGCAACCACTCAATTGAATATATTTTCTCCTTTGAATGAAATGGATGTAAACTATTTACTTGTTGGAGGAAGGAACGATGTGGAAAATAAAAGAAACGTGTATAGTTTATGTTAAATCCTAAAGATTTATTTTTCTTAGATTTTCTTTGATCCTAAAGATTTATTTTTCTGTAAGAGTATGCTTAATTTGTTAGTAATCTACAATCTGGAAAACGACAGAGTAGCACTGATCTCAGCAAGATATCAATATTGTAGTTTTAACTATTTAAGCTTTTTTAGTCTCTTTCCGTAGAAAACCATAATTAGAAGAAATATAAATTTATAAGCAGCAATTTTCCATAAGACTGTTCATAGCTTGATTATTATTCCGTAGATTTAATGAAAGTTAACAAAAAAGCCATTTAAGAGTGTAAATATTCGGAAACTCTAGCAGCTTATATAATTAGAGCGATTTGTCAGTTTCCATTTAAATTATTAAGAACGTACTCTCTTCCGTAAAAAATATTGGATAGTAAAAATGACTAAGCCTAATCTAAGGTTGTGGAATGGAATTTAGTAAACTTTCATTCATTCAAATAATTAAGTAACTTATAAAAAGGTAAGTGATGGAGAAGCGTTCTATCAGCATAGATGGTGATTCGCCATGTTAGAAATTAACGTGCTCTTATATGAATGTGTTTGCAAAGTAAACAAAAATCGTTGATTTAAATTTTTCCCAACCAGCAATACAGAAACCTATATAAGAATCTGCGACGAAGACACGCACTATCATCAGAAATGGTGGTGCATAGTATTATAAACAATCGTGCTACTCTATGAATATGTTTCTAAAATAAATAAAAAATATTTCTTTTGAATTTACCCCAACCAGCAATACACTGAACTAAGTAAGGATCAGCGATGAAGGCTCATACTATTAGAAGAGTAGGTGGTGCATAAAGTTATAAGCAAACATTCTACTCTATGAATATGTTTGCAAAGTAAGTAAAAAGAACAGTGCAGTGTTTCTTTGCTATTGAAGAGCAACAGAGAGAAAAGTCATGTCACTCAATCTGTATATAGCTGAATGCAAGATTATTTTCTTTTCTACTTTGAAAACTCTGTATAGCTGAATCACAAGGAGATGCAAAAGAAATGTATGTATTTTGCATAAATACATAATTTCTGAAATCAATTTTTGGCTTTTGATTGAGCCTTCTATTAAAATTCATTACATCAAAGTAGATGAAAGTAGTGTACTATTCCTTTAATGTCTAGATGCTCAGGAGAGAATTGAAACATCAAACATAAAAATTTCTTTTAATGCAAGTTAAAAACGTTGTGCTTGACGTGTCTACACAGGACGTGTTTTGGCCGCCTTCCAAAAAGCTATTGATGAATAAAAAGCCTGAACAAAGTGTTTCACTTTCGGGTTTGAGAAATGACTTCCAAATTCTAAGAAGCCTTTATTTCTCACTACAATTTAGGAGTTATCGTGTCGATTCTCTTTTGTGAATAATCTTTTAAATTATCGAAGATCAAATTTCTTCCTTATTTCAGACAATGTACTCAAATTGTGTCACAAATAAAAAAAATGAAGTCAAAGAATTTTGAGTAATTTGTGGACAGGAAGAAAATAGTGTGAACATTTTTGACGTGGTTTACCGTTAGTTGATAATATGGAAAACGTAGCTGTAAAGAGAGAAAAAAAACATGCTTGTTATAGAATCCAATATTCTCCTTGAAATGATACAAAATTTCTTTTAGACATGTCTGCGAACTAATCATACGCCTGAAATATTTTAGTTTACTTATGTGGTTTAGTATTATTAATTATATAAAAGCTTATAGCATTTTTCAAATTTTGATTGATGTCTCATTTTTATCTATCCTGAGTTGATTCAAAATATCATTAGAAAATAAATAGCTGGTAACTTATCAAATTAAAAATGTGTTTTTGAAGGATGTGTCACTGCAAAAAATTATGCTATTTTGCTATCAATATATTTCTTTCATAACTGTTGTGAGCTTTCAATAGTTACTCATGTCTATTAGGCCAAGTTTACCCCATCCTCAGCTAGCACCCTTTATGTTTATTCTGAAAATGGTGCAGAATATCAATATCAATGGTGCTGAAAATCTACATTTTTACGAAAATTAAAAGTTTTTCTGGTCAAATATTTAATATAAAACGATTTCCTCCAATGCTGCATGATTTGGATTCATAAAAATTTATATTAATGCACTGAGTTTGGTAGTTTTTTTTTCTAGGTGAAAAAATGTAGCCCAATCGGTGATTTCTAAGAAAGTTTAATTTCTTTTAAAATGTTTTAGTTATTTGTTCGTTCTAAAGTTTAAATAAAGTTTGAAATTACTATATTGCTTTTTTAATAAAACTGTAATCAAGAGTTTAGTATAAGTATAATTTTAAATATGGTTATAAAGTATGAAATAATAGCTTTATTTTAAGAGAAAGGCTCTTAAACAGTGGCTTTTTTTATACTCCTTGGCGAGAGAATTTCGAGAAGCCATGTAAAAGAATGCGGATATCTAAGAGGAACTCTCAAATAGTTAAGTTGGCATGATATTCTGCATACAAATGAATAAGCGGCTGGCAAAGCAGGAAGCTCTTTTTAATGTACGTCATCTTGGCTATAAATTTAGCAGTCTCTGGTAGGGCCCAACAATCCCTCTTTTACACTAGAAAGACAGATGGAGCTAATTTAAGCTCACTTGTTTTTCGAAACATAACGAAAAATAACTTACTGAAAGTGTTTATGGTTACTGACTTTACGTTATTTGATCCAATTTAAGTGCTTATTTAATCATTTATATACTAGTTTTACATAAACATATCTCTAGAACTTTTTAAGTATATTGACGCGAGGTCGATGGTAGCCCCCATAGGTATTTTGGTAGGCAACAGATTATAAATGAGTGATCATCAAAGTCAATCAAACTCAGTTTCTAAAATTAGTAATAGCTCCAATTCCAAACTATTAACAAACTTAAGACGATCTCATTACTGTAAATCCTAAAACATCCAATTACAAAAAAAAAAAAAATTCTCAAGCTTTATAAGAACATCCTATGCAAATATTTTGTAATTAAACCTTATTGCATTATGAGAAAGTTTTGAAACAATGTAATGGAAATAAAAATTGTAAATGAAAATACGTCTTCAGAAATGTTTAGTAATATAATTGATAGTGTAATGTTCAGTTTAAGAGGTAATAAAAATCTCACTATTCTAATGTTTTCATAGATATCACAGAGATCAAATTGTAATAAATCATTATAACTCCGTTCACAAAAATAAATAAATAAAATACTTATTTCTCAGGTTCTTTAAGTATTCCCATAAACATCAATTTTTCTACAAAAAATAAATAATACTTGCTTCGATACATATTCATTACCTCATGAACGATTTTTATACCATGTAATGAAAATAAAGGGTGTTAATGAAAGTGTGTATCCACTAGTGTTTCCAATTAAGATATCAATGAAAATATTAAATTATTAAGCTATGGTATCACAAACACCAATGTAAACATATTTTATTAGATATCAAATCATAATAAATTCACTCACAAAAAAAAAATATTAATATTTCCAAAGATTGTAAAAAATCCCATAAACATTAGCTTATTTTTTTAAAAAAAATAGGACTCACTTCAATCAAAACTCATTTCATCATGAGAATTTTTTATAACAATGCTATATAAATAAAGGGTGTAAAAGAGAGAACGTTCCAATAGTTATTCCATTTAAGAGGCTATAAGAAGCTGACCTATCTAGCATTTTCATTGATATCACAAACGCAAATCAAACATATTTTATTAGATGCTAAGGAATCATAATAAATTCACTCTCATGAAACCTCATTTCATCATGAGAAATTTTAATAACAATGTAATATGAAGAGTGTAAATGAAAGAGGTTTTCAAATAATGCTTCCTATTAAGAGGCCATAGAATGTTTAAATATCTAGTATTTTCATTGATATCACAAACAACAAGTCAAACATATTTTGTTAGATAGAATAGAATAATAATAATATATACGATCTCCTAAAAAATAAATCTTTCAATAGATTTAAAAATAATCCCATAAACGTCCATAAATTTAAAAAATAGCTCTCGGTTCAATTGAAACTCATTAAATCACGAGAAATTTCTTTAATGTAACTAAAAGGCGTAAATGAAAGAGTACATTCAATGGTGCTTTCAATTAAGAGGCCGCGGAAAGCATAATAATCTAATAATTTCATTGATGTCCACAACATCAACGCAAACATTTTTCTTTATCAGATATTAAGTAATCATAATAAAATTACTCTCATGAAAACTGGATTGATTTCATTGAAAACTCATGAAATACAGATTGTAAATAATTTCATAATTTCGATTCATTTATAAAAAAATATACTCGTTCCCATTGAAACTCCTTTCATTGTAAGAAATTTTTGTAACAATGAAGTATCTCAAACAGTGCTTCCGATAAAAAAAAACATAGAAAGGTTGACAATCTGTTATTTTCATCGATATCAAAAACACCAATGAAAATATATTTTATCAGACATTAATGAATCATAATGAATTTGTACTCATAAGAACTGAACAGATCGAGAGATTGTAAAATTTCCATAAATGTTATTTTTTTTTTTAAAAAAATATTAATATCTCAAATTTTAAAGTAAAGTAATTAAGTTTAAAAAAACAGTTACATTTCTTCAAAGATTTATAATAATCTCTCACACCAATCTTTAGTAATTGAAACTCGTTACATCACCTATTAAATTAATAGTTCATATGAGAAAGTAATAGTAGTTTTATAATAACAGGATGATTATACTTATGAGAGCCTTCATTAAAATTATTCTTAATTTATTAAATGAACTGTGTCTATAAAGTCTTTGATAATATCTTTACACAATTTTTCTGAAATTCATAAGCGCTAATTGCGAAAGATAGCTAAAAGCTTTCATGCAAATCACTCTTAATGACTTCAATAAAGTACTGCTCAGCTCAAGGTTAAATCATTTCAATAATGATCTTCTTAAGTACTTGAGATATGATAAGATGCATTCTTTTGAGTAATTTATTAGATCAATTAATAAAAGCATTTTTACCTCCCCACTAAATTAAAATTAATCGTAAGCTCTTCAATAACAGAAGATGGTTATCTGATGGATAATTCAATAATCGATACATTGAAATTAAGAATCAATTTTTAATTTATGTTTGAGCTTTGATATTATTAACTTTTGAAAAACGCTGATCTTATTAGATAAGTAGCGAAGTATGAATATGAAAAATACAAAACATTGAATAATATAATTTTGCAAATTTAACTGTATTTATAAATATGTTTTGATACTTATAATTTTTTTTTTAAAATTTTTGACAGTATTAAAAAATATTCATGATAAATTTTAAAAAATAGCAATAAATTGCTAGCAAAAAATCTCATGGTTCATTTTTCTAATAATTGCGTTAATTCAATTGATTATAATTGAGAATAGATAAAAGATCAATTAAAATGAGAAAAAAAAGTTTGAATAATAACCATGAACAAATAAATATTTTTTTTTCAAAAATACGCCTGGAAATGTTATTACTTTTTTATTTACTGTTCAGTTTCTTTATGTTGCAAATATTTTAAGAGTCAATGGTAGATTTCAAATGTAAAATAAATTGTATTGTAATTAAAAATTGTCTCAATAAAAAAATCGCAATAAAAAAAATACGTAAGACTTTCAATAGCACATTATGGTTTTCTGATAGATAACCTCAGGAACTGATACGTTGAAAATGTGTATCAATTTTGAATTAAATAATATAATTTAAGACACTTAAGTAACGAAATATAAATACGAAAAATATAATATGGTGAATAATATAATAAGTTTAAAAACTTAACTATATATATATATATACGTTTTGATATTCACTATTTTTTGACATTATTAGTAAATTTCGCGTAGAAGTATTCACAATTTTATAAACAATAATAAATTGCTGACATAAAAATCTCGTGATTCACTTTTCTAAACCTTGCGGTAATTCTATTAATTATAATTGAGAAAAGATAAAATATCAACGAAAATGAAAAAAAAAAACGAAAATTGAAGAAAAAGAAGAAGATTGCTATTTTTCAAAAATAAAATATACAGAAAATTATTATTATATTTTCTTTTATTTGAAAAAATGCAAAACGTTATTGCAGTTTATATTAATTTCTGGAAACATATTAAAAATAATTTATTTTAACCTAACATAAGACAATATGAATGTAAGAAAAATATAAATTAAAAAAACATTGTTAAGAGCATTAAAAACCTTAAGCTAAACATTAAAATAAAAAACTAACTGAAGTAGCATTTTAAAATAGAACAGTTAAAAGAAAAATATAAAATTAGGTGACATTTGAGAGTAATTATTTGTTTAGCAACAAACAAATTTCGAAATTCCCATAGGTTATTTTATCTGGATTAACTTTAATGGAATTGAAATCATAGCGCAAAATATATTTCGAATTTTTTACTCTTAAATAAGCTTTCGATTCTCAAGAAATAATCTTATTATATTTATTTGACAGAAAAAGTATATCCCAATGCTTCTTGTATTTTTTTTAAATCTAATTTTTAGATAGCTTTATCAAATTATTATTTTTTGTTTTGTTTTCTTCTGTGTTTAAAGAATATTTAAATATTTAGCTAGCCTGAAAAATAATTTCTCTAAAAACGCGACATAGATGCAGGAATGATTTTAAAATTTCGTTACGCAGATTAAAATCTTAAAATCTCAATAATGAAGGTTTATAAAATGAAATATTTCCTTTCAATATTTTGTTTTTGTAAAATAAGAGGACACTTTTTTATTGTGAACAGTATGCAAGCAAGAAACGGACCACCCTGAATAGCTTCTGATCTAATAATCGGATCTTACGTTCTAGGACTGAATCTCACTGGATTGTTGAGAGGGTGAACTCATATGCTAATTAATTAGTGCAAACGATAGATTAAAATACAAAATCAGACACAAAAACGTACCTTCTCTGAATAACCATATGTTTTTATCGACTGATTCGTATTCCTGATCCCCAAAATATAGGGGGTAACTGCAATCTGGGAAATATTGTGCGAATAGTTTGGTGAGGAGAGCAGTACATACTTTGGAGCCCTTAATGTTAATTTCCCTTTTTGGGTATTTCAATGATAAAACTTTTTGACTGATTTAAAAATTTCTTACACAATCATAGAATTCGTTTATCTGAAGATAATTATGTGTAAAAAGTAACTTATAGTCAATGTTCATTACTTTTTATTGCTTAATTTATTAATAGTCAGAGAACTTTTAAATTGTAAGTTATAAAGTGCCTGCTTTTTCAGAATATTTATTGTTTTTTTTTCATAAAATATAGTTAATGGAACAATAAATATTGCCAGTTCTTGCGAAACACTCTACAGATGAAGGCATCTGTAAAAGTATTTCATTTAGATCTCGGGAAATTTGAGTCATTTTATAATTGCAAGCAAAATCCCTTCATTTGCAAGAGAATGACCCGACATTGTCTTCAATTTCCTCGTAAGAGATTGGGTGCAAAAGTAAGTAACATTGTCAAGGATTAGGATCCAAAACAGCAACGTTAACGACAATTTGAGTCCTTCTTTAAGACCATGGAGCACTACTGAAAGTACTTTATTTTGTAAGAATCTGACCTGACATAGTAAATAGCTTTCCAATATGAGACAGAGTGCAAAAGTTAGTAACGAAGACAAGGCGAAAGAGCGATAACATCAATGTAAACAACAAATTGAGTCATGCTATAATTTCATGGAATACTACTGAAAACGCTCCAGCTTCATTTTGCAAGACTCTGACCCGACATCGTAATCAACATCCTCATATGAGACTGGGTGCAAAAGTAAGTAGCGAAGATTAAGACCTAAAACATCCATGTAAATAACAATTTTTACAAATCGCTCTATAAAATATCAATTTCCTGCATATTTGTAATGCATTTTTATTTTTCTAAATATCAGCGTAAAATATTTCGAAACATTTAAATTTGAAGAATATATGATAAATTAACATTATAGTTTTTGCTTCTGTAATGTATTTAAAATTCACCACAAACTAATTTAAAGTAAAAGTTCTGCTTCAGAACTATTATGTTGGTTATCACGCATTGTATTTATAAATACCTCATTTCATGATTCAAGCAAGCATGCGATACTCATGATTCTTGATTACGCTTGGTGTAATATTAAAGATGTAGCTTTAGCAAGAATTCTGTGCTAATGTTAAGAAGTCATTGAATCTCTTAAGTCTCTTAAAAGAGAAGAGGATCGATTTGTCTTCTAAGACAAGGGAACAAAGGCATGCAATTAAAGAAAACCACTAAGTTTCCTTTTTTTGGGTCTATTCCAGTAATTGCTGGCTCTCTTAGGAATAATGACTGTAACTAACAGAGTAGAAAATATTGTGGCCAATTTATTATTCAAGTTCGTATCTAATTGTAATAAATATTTCAGAAAATAAAATATTAAAATTTGATTTTAATAGCACGAAACTTTTGTGAAATTTTGATTTAGGGTGTAGATGTACATTGTATTTTTTTAAATATTTATTTTGATGTAATTTTAACACTAGTTGGCCCCAGCTGCATTCTTAAGGACAAAGAATCCGATATTTAAAAAGCATTTAACCGAAGATCAAGTCATCCACTCTCACTGCTCCAGGGAGAGTGGATATCCTACCACTAGGATGCTCACACTTTCATTTCATACATATGTTCGGCACTATCCAATTGAATTTATTGAAATTCTTAGAAATTTTGTTAATTATAGAAGGGTGTTGTTGCTCTGATTCTAAAATTACGGTAAAATAACTGGCAACAGTCGGTCCATCCAATTAACAATAAAGTTCACTGTAAAGAACAATTTTTTCATCTTTACAGTTTTGAAATTACAACATTTATAACTAGCATGGTTTAAGAACCGTAAAACTGAAATTTAATGTCACGTTGGAATTAGCTAATGTCAGAAAATGTATATTGGTGGTAGGTTGTGGTTTAGTTATGTCTTGTCAAATGAGGCGTGGAATGTAACTTATTTAATTTATCAGGTGGTGCCATCTATAATGAGCGAAGAAAATATTAGACCTTTTGTGTTAAGAAAATTTAAGGTGCTATCATCTATGTGTGAGTAAGAGCATCATGTCCTAATAGTCCTGGGTCACAAATTTGAGAGTGCTGGACATTGGAAACTCTTCATGTCTTGAATAAACAATTGGAAAAAATATTGTGGTGTCAACACTAGGACTTGAAACTCAGTTCTACCAGTAATGATATTGACAGATTAGCCCTTTCGGCTAGATTATATACCCACCTGCAAGGATCCAAGTCGATTCATTATGTGAACCTATTTGGTGTGATAAAATTCTGGTTATTCCGTACTAGGCTAAAGCAGTTAGAAACGGTTTTTCTCACGGTTAACTCTTTGAATACCATTTTATTTATGGTTATTAGTCTGTTGTGTTTGAATATAGTCTAATAACAATTAAATAAGTTGCGAGAAATTTCTTACAATACATAACATTTTCTTAAAACTAAATATTTGAATGTTTCCAACATGTCAATTAAAATGCAGTTTGAATTTAATCCACGTGTTGTGATATGGTTAATTGATAATCTTAAGATGTTTGATAGCTGCATTCCTAAATTTAGGGGAAAAACATGGTTTGAGATACTATTTTACTACTAGAAGCATACAATGTATTTTCAAAAACGTGAAATCTAAATTTATTCTTTATATAACAGTTGGTAATGTAACATAATGCTTCAATATAAACAACAAGTTGCGTTTAACATTATATTTTTAAAATGGATATTTAAAATTAACATTTATTTCAATACATTTAATTTTGAAAAATTGCACAGAAATTTTTGACTAATGCATTCCAATTTATCAAACCTTTCAATTTAGAAAACAAACACAAAACGAAAGAACATGGTTTTCCACTTATTTTATTACATCAATAAAACCCCTGATGTATACCATTAGAGTTGATTTAAAATATAATTGAAGAGATTAAAAATCAAAGATACCCAGAATGAGATCATTTATCAATGTGAGTTACTCTCAAAAACTAATTTTATTTTCTCTTTAAATGTCTTCACGTACATTACGTGCTGGAAGAGACTGTGAAACTACCATCAATTTCTCTTTTTCTTGCAAATGAAATTTGTAATAACGATTCAAAGCAATATTCTAAATGCAGGGAATTTACGAGCTAAAGAATAAAGTACTTTAAGAGCTAAATAAAAAGTTATTTAGTAATAATCTTTTCAAACCAAATGTACATTACGATGTATGTTTAATTAAGAAAATAAATATTCATATTTTCAATAAAATAAAACTATTTCATATAAACTATTTAGTCGAACTTTTAAATGATTATTGAGTTTGAAATTCAATGGAAAACTTTAAATTTTAGAAGAAGTAATTTTAAGTCACCTTTAAAATTTTTACTGCTACCTTTCTTTGTTTTTATATTTAAAGTAATGAACATGTGAACGTATTTGCAGCAGTTATTTTAGTTTAAGTACATAGTAATGAAGAATAAGAAAAATTGGGCTAAATTTAAAGACTAGTTTTAACATTTTAGTGAAAGCTTTATATGAAATAATTTTAAGAAATAAAATCATTAAATTTTCTCATTATTAGTTTGATGCTATAGGGAAGGGATTCAAGAAATACTTCTCCCCGAGACCAATTATTTTACACTATTGATGTTATGGTTCTGCATATATATATATATATATATATATATATATATATATATATATATATATATATATATATATATATATATATATATATATATATATATATATATATATGTCAATAAATGAGAAACTATAAACTTATAAATGTACTATAAACTATAAAAATGTTCATTTACCTGAGAGTACCTATTACAAAGCTGTTGGTTAGAGATGAGATTTAACTTTGAATTTGAAATAATTTCAATATATTAATAATTTTATACTTGAAAATTCAAATAATACATTACAATCTTTTTCTTCATCAATTATTAAAAAGCTAATTAATATCGATTGACATTTTAGGTCGCAATTGTGACTCAAATTTGTGTATATAAGCATTGAAATGCAATACAAGCGGTATTAAATCCAGTTATATGTTTCATTTCTTTTAAATCTGTTAAAAAAATTTATTATTTTTTGTAACAAAAGCTGTTTTTATAGCAAAGCGTAAAAAAAGCTATTAATTTCGAAAAAAAACAGATTTGTTTGTATCAAACATTTTTTTTAAATAAATGCGAAAGTATTAACATTTTACGAAATTATTAACAAATACGAAACAAATACGAAAGTATTAACAAAGAACAGCAAAGAGGAACATCTTCAGGAGAAAAAGTTTTAAATCACAAAATCATTAACTCATTAAATTAAATACGAAATGCAAATTATGAATTTTTATGGTTATTTATTTTTTAGTCAGTCTTCAAAATTTGAGAGCCCGTATTTAAAACTTCTCCAGAAATAAGGCAAAGTACAATATTTATTTAGGTTGTGAAGAGTGATAATTATGCGACATCGTTGGAAGGCTAATAAAATTATTAGAAATTACAAATTATTAGTTCATTATTTAAAAAAAAACTAGTTATCTTAAATATGTAAAATTCATTATAGGAATTTGAGGAAATTCATCTTTTACTATGCATTTTACTTTAATTTAATTAGACGCCGAACTTCATCGTTAATTAGATTAACAGCTACAAATATAAAGTGAAAAATAAATAGTAATTTCCTTCATTATTTTGGCCATAATAACATATAATATTTAGTAATATATTATTACTCCAGCCTTCGAATCTTGAAGAATAAATAATCTTGAAATTATGAACTAATCAAGTTGATTATGACAAGATAATTACGTTAAAAGATGTAGTTAGAAAGCTCAAAAGCTACGGGATAAATAATATTACTCTTGCACTCTGAAATTTCACGGATTTGATCAGAAAGTAATACATGTAAATTAATTAGATTTCGCTTCATTTTGCAATATTTTTCAAGTATAAATACATTATTAACCTTCTTCTATTTTTCGAGTATGTATTTTTGAAGTAATACAATTATTTTATCTATTAACTCATTTCGCAATTTATCAATATTCATTTCAAATTCTTGAACCATGAACAAGCATGAGGAAATAAGTGAATACTTTCAAAATATAATTTCTTTAAATTATTATTTTTAACTTTTTTTTTTCTTTCAAATAATACTTTTTCCCTTTTTTGTTGATAAAGATCCGTAATCAAAATTAAATATAAAAAAAATATTCAATAAGTTCATAAAATGTATTGTATTCATTTATATAATGTTAAGTTTTTATATTGTTGCTCTCCTTTTTTAAAAATAATGAACAAAAATATTATTAGAAAAATCTTTCGTCCCATTTGAAAAAAAGGCGTAGTGCATTCTCTTTTCTAGTTACTTACTGTGTCCAGTTCTCTAAAGGCAAATAAAAACCTTACAGATGAACTAATATAATTTAATGGTAGTTTAATAATGTTAATGTTCGTTTATATAATGTTAAGTTTTTATATTGTTGCTCTCCTTTTTTAAAAATAATGAACAAAAATATTAGTAGAAAAATATTTCGTCCCATTTGAAAAAAAGGCGTGGTGCATTCTCTTTTCTAGTTACTTACTGTGTCCAGTTCTCTAAAGGCAAATAAAAACCTTACAGATGAACTAATATAATTTAATGGTAGTTTAATAATGTTAATGTTCGTTTATATAATGTTAATGTTCGTTTATATAATGTTAAGTTTTTATATTGTTGCTCTCCTTTTTTAAAAATAATGAACAAAAATATTAGTAGAAAAATATTTCGTCCCATTTGAAAAAAAGGCGTGGTGCATTCTCTTTTCTAGTTACTTACTGTGTCCAGTTCTCTAAAGGCAAATAAAAACCTTACAGATGAACTAATATAATTTAATGGTAGTTTAATAATGTTAATGTTCGTTTATATAATGTTAATGTTCGTTTATATAATGTTAAGTTTTTATATTGTTGCTCTCCTTTTTTAAAAATAATGAACAAAAATATAATTAGAAAAATCTTTCGTCCCATTTGAAAAAAAGGCGTGGTGCATTCTCTTTTCTAGTTACTTACTGTGTCCAGTTCTCTAAAGGCAAATAAAAACCTTACAGATGAACTAATATAATTTAATGGTAGTTTAATAATGTTAATGTTCGTTTATATAATGTTAATGTTCGTTTATATAATGTTAAGTTTTTATATTGTTGCTCTCCTTTTTTAAAAATAATGAACAAAAATATAATTAGAAAAATCTTTCGTCCCATTTGAAAAAAAGGCGTGGTGCATTCTCTTTTCTAGTTACTTACTGCGTCCAGTTCTCTAAAGGCAAATAAAAACCTTACAGATGAACTAATATAATTTAATGGTAGTTTAATAATGTTAATGTTCGTTTATATAATGTTAATGTTCGTTTATATAATGTTAAGTTTTTATATTGTTGCTCTCCTTTTTTAAAAATAATGAACAAAAATATAATTAGAAAAATCTTTCGTCCCATTTGAAAAAAAGGCGTGGTGCATTCTCTTTTCTAGTTACTTACTGTGTCCAGTTCTCTAAAGGCAAATAAAAACCTTACAGATGAACTAATATAATTTAATGGTAGTTTATGCTCCTTAATTTCGTAGTAAGCTCTGGTTAGCAGAGATCAACACATACTACAGCAAATCATGTTCTAATCATGATCTTATCGAGATACTACTAATTATTGCAGAGTTTCTTGTGGTTTAAACTAAATAGTTAAAGGTAGTGATACCTATAGGTTGCAAACCTAAATAAATCGAAAACAGACTTACTCAATAATTTTAACTTCATTTCGTTTTTACTTATTTTATATTTAATTTCTGAATTAAAAAATATCATCAATAATTATCAATTAATACTAATGTCTCTTTAATCGTCTCTTCTGTCTTTCCCTAAAATACTTTTAAGAAGATAATTATAACAAAGATAGAATTTACTAAAAAGAAGTTACACTGTACATATTCATATTTAGCAACGATGTAAATATAAACAAAAAATTAACGTTTAACTACCAGCAAATTAATAAAGAAGGAAAAAGCAACAAAAAAAATAATAACAACGTAATAAATGTAATAAATTCAGAAATAAGATGACGAAATATACAGCATGCTAAACAGAATTTGTAAACAAACAAACTCTCAAACCTTGTTACGGTTAGAATCATGTTGCCTATTAATCTGAGATTAAAATGAAAAATAATTGGTAGCCGAGAGAATAATATGTAAAAATTCCAGCCAACCAAAAACGAATCCATCAGCCGTAATGATCTTAGAAAACGAAACTAGCATCATGAAAGGTTAGAAAATGTAAACAAAGAGGAGTGGTCAGATGCAAAAAGTTGCATAACATCGTCATTATTTTTAACAATCTTCGAAATTTTTTTTATAAAATTGTTCAGAAACATATCTGACACTTAAACATATGCATTTTGAAAAATCGAAATTTCGGTTGAATTTCACGAATTTGAAGATGCCTTGTCCCCTTATGCATACTATTTAAGTTATTATAAATTTTGTGATTTTTAAATGTGCTGTTTAAATGCTTTAATGATTTTTGTAAAAGAAGTCCTTACAAAAAAAATTACATTTGAGGACGGTAAAGGACCCAAATAACGCACTTTCTGAAGAATAGCTACTTAATTTTCAACATTCCACTATTTAGCTTTCCATATCTGAACAAATACTCTTTGAAAATATGTGTTCTGAAAATACTCGCAATTTTTTAAGAAAAATATATGTCTGGTAGATAACTAAACTATAGCTAGATAAGATTAAAAATGAATACCCTAAATGGAAATTTTACAACTAGAAGCTAAAACTTGCTAATTTCTTTATGAAACTAAGCCAATTAGAAAAAAAAGTAGAGTTTTACGATACTTGGAACTCTGAATTTAATTACAGATAGCCAAAGTAAATAAAATTTTATGTTTCAATTTGTGAATTTATTTTTTCAATGAAATTTTCATTATCTGATTGTTTAAATCACTTTGCAACTAGTTAAAAACAATATTAAAACAGTTGATATTCAAGTAAAATGAAGCTATAGACAAATTTCACACAGCACTAGTTGATTTGAAACAAAAGGTTAAGCTTAAGATTATATTTTAAAGAAGTTTCTCACATATGAATCAACTCTACAAATCTAAATCAGAAGCCTTTAGAGCATGAACTGTAAGTAGCTTTAAAACAATCTGCTTAGCTTTGATGAACATAACTACACTGGAATTTAAAATAATATAGCAAGAAAAATATATCCTTAAATTTCATGAATTTATGGCAGCAGAAAAAAAGTGGATGGCAGAAAAATTGAATAGCAAGAAGAGCCAGAAGTGTGTGCTTTTCTAAAACTATGAGAAGATTTCAATCGTATACATTTCTTCAGAACATAAGATCCAGACTGTCAGTCATCATAAGAAGTTGAGATGTCCCTAGTCTACAAGTTTGACATTCGAGCAAATGGTGCCTAATTACTGCCATCATAAGAAACTGACAAGTCTCCAGTCCACAACTTTTACCTTAGAGCAAATGATGCAGATTAACTGCCGTCATAAGAAACTGAGATGTCACCAATCCACAAGTTTGATGAGGAATGCTACTCTTTACGGGAGCTAAGATGTTACTCTTTACCTATTAATATTATGGATGAGCACCTCAACTCGAACCTCTACAGTACCATAACAGTATCTACAGTTTCATAAACATTTCTAAATATTACGTATTCTTATTGCCTGATCACTTTCATTAGCTCATAAATAATTTAAATCGCATTATTTTAGCAGTTGAAATTAAGGAGAATAAGCATTAGACACTTTTCCCGCAATGCCAGTTTTTTTCACTACTATAACACTGGTCTTAATTGGTAATTTCCAAACACACTGTAAAAATATTTCGGATTAAATTAAGGTATAAATTACCGGTGATTTGAGAAATAATTATACCGTGAATCGAAAATATTATACCGTAATTTTTACTGAGATATTTATTTAACCCTTTGATGCAGATTTTTGTATTAGACACATTTTACATACCTTTTATTTGTTATTTCAAATTTTTAGGTCAAAATTGAAAAATATCGACTTGTTCGGAAAGTCATTTAATTTTTTCGACAGAGGATTTAATTGTATTTTTTCGAACCCAACTTCACACTTAAGCCGAATTATCATTATATGTTTTGTGAGCTGATATAGCAAGGCTCGTGTGACAAAAATTTCAATTAATTCTACGAAGTAATTTTTAGTTGATGACCTTTTAAATATGGAGAGCAATAAGCAGCATTTTCGTCTGTTCATGTCAGAAAGAAATTAACCGATGTGTTGACAGCACGCCAGTGCCAGAACTGGTTTGCAAAATTTCGATCTGGCAATTTCGATGTCGACGATGCACCACGTTCTGGAAGGCCGGTTGAAGCTGATAAAGACACAATAAAGGCATTACTTGATGCAAATCGACGAATAACAACACGTGAGATCGGTGAGAGGTTAAATTTATCGAATTCAACTGTTGATGACCACTTGAAAGGCCTGGGTTTAGAATCGAAGCTCGATATATGGTTTCCCCATGTTCTCACGGAGAGAGATTTGTGTCGCCACGTTGACGACAGTGATTCGCTTCTCAAACGTCAAGAAAATGATTCATTTTTGAAGTCCATCATTACTGCGGACGAACAATGGGTTGTCCATAACATTGTCAAACGCGAGATCATGGAGCAAAAAAGATGAAACGGCTCAAAGCGTTTCGAAAGCCAATATCCATCAAAAAAGATGATGTTGTCTTTTAGGTGGGATTTTAAAGGAATAGTTTTTTTTGAGCTTTTAGCAGATAACACAACAATTAATTAGGAAGTCTACTGTCGTCAGCTGGACTAACTGAATGACGTTCTTTAACAGAAAAAGCCAGAATTAATCAACAGAAAAGGTATAGTGTTCCACGAAGATAATGCGAGACCTCATACAAGTTTGGTCACTCACCAAAAGCTTTTAGAGCTTGAATGTGATACACTGCCACACCCACCATATTCTCCAGATCTGGCACCTTCGGATCATTATTTGTTCCTGCCACTGCAAAATGTTTTGGACTGTAAAACCTTTACGTCAAATGAAGAGATCAAAAATTACCGGATCAGTTTTTGACCAGAAAAGACCAACAATTTTATGAGCGTGGAATCGTGCTACCAGAAAGATGGCAAAGGGTGTTGGACCAGAATGGACAATATATAATTTAATAAAATATTTATTCATTTAACAAAAATTGTCTTTCATTCCCCCCCCCCCCCCCCAAAAAAAACGAAATTACTTTCCGAACAACCGAATACAATATTTATCATTTTAATAGTTTATGGTTATTAAATACGACATGGAATACCGAATCCTTTTTCTGCGTTAAAGTAAAAATTTTCCAAACACGGCTCACTTCCAAATAAGTTTTTAAATGTGTGCTTATTTGTAGTTATTTAGAACCAGGAGTATCAAGTTATTCATTATTGAAAGTTCTTTGATTTATAAAATCAATTATTGGTAAATTTTTGAGGACAAATGAAAAAAATAAAATTTAAACTTCATTTTTTGGACTTTATATTTTAGTAAAAACGTAATTACGATAATCTAGCAGATTTTTTAATCTACAGGTTTCGAATTTAACTAATAGACTGCTTATTTTAATTAAAAAGTTAAAAAAAAACACAATTTTGCTAGTAGTTAGAGTCAGCCAAAAATTAATGAATAAACAAATAATTAGCCAGAAAAAAATTAAAGGGAAACCGGTGTCCTATCTGTGTCAAAGGATTAAAAAGAGTGATTCAATGATTTTACGGTAATTATTACTGAAAAAACTACAGTATATCAGATTTTTTGTTCCGTAACATGTTCCGCGAAAAATGGATTTTACGCTAAAAAGTGCCGGTACCCTGAGGGCCACTACTTTTTTCCGAAATTAGATCTGGATTTCCTTTTACAGTGCCTCTGTACCTTTTCTAAAAGGAATTCTACATATTTTCTAAGATATATAATTAAATATAAATTTAAAATAGTTCTAATTTCTTTTATAACTAGATAAAATCCATAAAAAAATATATAACTAATTTATCATAATCTATAAAATCTACAATCGATTTAATATAATCTATTAAATCTATTACTATAATACATAAACTAATTTTATCGAAATATTCAAAGAATTGTTTCCTTAAAAAATACATACTTTTGAGACCTTATTTGGCTTGTAAATAACTTGTTTACGCCTAATAAATTTTACATCCTTGAGCATTATTAAACATTCTGCTATATCAGGCATAACCATTAGTGAAATCATGTAGAGAAATTTCAGTTATGGTCGAAAACCTTTGATAATAGTTCAATTAAACGACACACTTTTGCTTTATAAGATTAGTAAATCAATAAAAGTATTGACAAGAATATATTTTTTTTATAATTCCTATTCAAAGAAAATGCTGCAATTAATAAAACGAACGGTTGAAAGTAATAAAAAGTTTTTGCATTAGCATTAGCATGAATACCATTCATTTGATGTATAGTGAGAGAAAATGGAATTCCGCAGTTTAAATTATAAGAACGCTTAAATACAATGTAAAAAAATTATAATCACAATTTTGACAGTTTAAATAAGTCTTGTGAGTGTGTACAGTTTTAAAGCGTTTTTGGTAACTTAAACTTCTTTCATTTGACAAAAAGTTAAAAAAAAGATGAAAAACTTAAAATTTCACATAAAAATGTTTAAATTATAAGACCAGGACTCATTTGGAATCTCATGTTTTCAAAACGTTTGTTCGTAAACCATTAAAATATAGCTGTTCCACCTTATCCCTATTTCGTATCAGTCCTATTTGTTAAAGCTAATAAAAGACACGCATCTCTACATGCTAAGTTTTAAATTCCTAAATTCAATTCTGTTGATGAATTTTAGCTTAATATAAAATACAATAGAAATTAAACCCATCGACAAGTATCATAAATATTATTTAAAGTTCTTTGTGTTTAAATTTATTGAAACAGCATGTTTTTTACAACAAGCAATTCTAAATTCTGAGGATTTTTCAGCAAATTTTCACTACCTTAATTTTATCCTATGCCGTTAAGGCTGGGGTATATGACGAGAAGACCGGTCATTAGTCGAGTACCGAATTCAACTTCAAAATAACAATATTAAATGTTCAAAAATTTTGTGTTTATAACGAATTTAAAAACTACTAGTCCTCCACCAACCTGACATTTTTTGAAGGAAATGCGTCTTTCTGTTAAATAAATAATCCCAAGAAACTGAAGTGGTAAAATATTACCTGGTAAAAAACAAAATTCGCTTCAAAAATATATAAATAGGAAATGACTGTTTTCATGTTTCAAGCACTCAAAATCAGCCACCCATTTTTAAGACATACCAGTCTTTTGTTTCTTCTTTGTCTTGCAAGTTTTGAAAATGGGTGTCTATTTTTATCGTTTGAAACATGTCGACTGTTATTTCCTATTTATATATTTTCGAATCGAATGTAGTTTTTAATCAAGTAACATTTTTCTGTTGTTTAAGTGAGAAATGTTATACCAGAAATGGGCTAAAAATAGGGCCATGTTTATTTGTTTCTGGTTTAAATTAAATTTGTGTAGATGACCACCAGTCAAGTTATATTGCTCCAATAAAACAGTTATTTTCGGCACACTTCAAAAAATTAAGATTCTTCGGTTGAATGAACACATGAAACGTTCTTATGAAACATACAAATAGACATTCCTTTATTGACCACATGATTTCAGAGTTTAATAAAGAATTAAATAAACATTGTTATAAATGTTTTCAAATTTTATTGCCTACTATTTAAATTTTTGCTGGCAAAAATTTGTCATTTTTCCAGAATAAAATAAGCATTTTTGCTAAAATGCCAAATTTGCTAAAATGATAAATCTATTTTCTCTAGTATATTATTGTTATAAGAAATTTTTATTGGACTTTAGTCTATGTTAAAATGTTGTTTTAAGCACGTGCTTTTTTAACTAAATAAAAAGTTAGTTTTCAGGAAAGAAAAAAAATATGCGAAATAAAACCAGAACCTGTTAATCTGGTAAAACCATATTAAAATAAGTACCATATAGAAACTTGAGTGCTCAGCTTAAGTGAAAAAGTGTAAATATAATGTTTTTACATCTAATGTTATACTTTTTCTAATGTGGATATCAGAGTTAAATGTACGCATTCTTATTATCAGCAAAATTCCCAGTTTTCTTCAAAAATATAAAATCTTAAAAAGAAAACAAGGTCTTTCGAATAAACATCAAAGCTGTAGCTATACATTGTTATGCTTTCCAAAAATAATATTGCAACTAATGAGGACGAATATCAGTAATTAACTTCCTTAATGTAATAAGTAAAATATATTCATTTCGAAACTTTAAACTTTACAAATCAATAAAACTTATCGCAAAACCAAAGAATACATTAAATGGTGGCTTGTTCAGAAACCAATAATTCCACTTCACAACAATTTTCCACATTACTTTGCATGAGAGGAACTGGCATTTTAAACTTCTCCAAGTGCGCGTTATTATCGTTACAGAAAATGAAATTGCCCAAACATATTTAAAACCTCACCATATTCAATTAAGCGAGTTCTGTTTATATCATAATCGCTTATTTGTAAAACATTAAGCTTTGAAAGTCATTCGGTTCATTGGAGAAAAATTATTCTTAATGTCCATTCGTAACTACCAGTGAATTAATTTCTTCATACCCACCAAAACAGATTCAGAAAAGCTGTCTTCATTCTCGCTAATTTTTATGGACAAACACCGAGGTAATAAAACGGAATCTTGGAAAGAAATGAAGCAGTAATAAGATGTTTATAACCCAGATGGACATAACTCACTGAGGCGAATCGAGGCAAGCTTTGCTTAGGCAAATAAAATGTCATATATATATATATATATCTGTATAGACACATCGTTCTCGAAAGAAATTGCATATTTAGTTGAAGGGGATCATTTACATATTGCAGAATGGCCTTTTCACTGGAATTGAGCATGTAAATTGTTGTTGATATCCTAATTTTCTGTAGTTAGCTTTTCTTATATAATGCATTTCATTATTTTTGATTTCATCGCATAACGCAATTAATACATAATTCTCGGGTATTTTGTAAAATTGCCGATAAAATATGTAATTGAAACTGATATTTAAAGAAGGAAATATTCTTAAATGGGTGATCAATATAAGGATTTATAGTTTTCTCATTGCCTACCATACGTTCGCGTACGTAGTTGCTGCGGTAGTTATGCAGAAAAACGAGATGGGTCAGCATAGTTGGTTTTGTTATTATATTTTATTTTAATACTTTTAGTTCTGGTAGATATTGTAGTTAAGATATAATTGTCAGATATTTTACAAAATCCAGCTTAACATATATTGTTTATTTACAAAGTATTTTCCAGTTTTTTATTCATAGAGAAATTTAACCCCCTTCGTTGTAGCCCGCGCGTACGTATGTACACGCGTGTTATATTGAAAAATTAGAGAGTTCTGAAGTAACTGTACTGCGCAAAACATATGTACGAAATGCTACATAAAAGTTCTAAGTGTCTCGATTTTTTAAAATTGACAATAGATGTTGTATCAATATCATTAAAAATAACTCAAAAACTTCTAATATAATTATTTTATTTATTTCCGAGTGAAAAAGAATCAACTTCTATACCTAGTTTTGAATAGTCCTTTCAAATTATTATTTAAATAATATGAGAGCCGTGTTTACAAAAATGCACTTAACCTTAAATGTATTGAAAAAGAATAGCTTATTTCATAAACTGCTGCTAATGAATCGACTGACTACGGTAATCGACGTTTTTCATCACCGATTCACAAACATTATTTTATAAAACTGAAAGAGTCCCATAAATTCAAAGATTTTCAATTATACGTAGGTTGTTCACTTTTATTTTCTTATAACATTTAATCACCTCAGACCAATATGCTCACTGATAAAACAATTTTCTATCCTGAAATGCAATCCACGTTTATTGATAAGAACGCATATTGCAAATCTAAGCATACTGATAGAACTACCTCTCCTCTAGACTATTCCATGTTTCCTACCCAGATTCAACGAAGTGCATTATGCAACACTATATATATTTACACAATGTCAAATAACCGCTTTAGAATGGGAAATGATGTGGACATGAATAACTGAAGTGGCCGACGCATTCAGTACTTGGTGATCAGTCTTTATCTGAGGAAAGTTTAAGGATTCGAAAATTTTATATAAATGACGAATGGTAATATTTTTTGCGAATCATAACCTAAAGTTATTTGCAGTGATTGAGGCCATTGTCATAAACAGAATTGTAATTTAAGCTCTGCATTGCTTAACCAATGAAAGGTAAAGAAAAATTATCATAGTGTTCAAAACACTGTTCAGCATTTTTACACTATTTACAGTTCGTTGTTTAGATTACCCTAAACAAAAAACTGGTTCTTTGTGCTACAGCTTTGCCTGAAAATTGCTTTCAAAACATGTAAGCAACTGGGGTTGTCTTGCGCTTAGTTTGGGGTCAATAAATATAGGGTGAAAATAGTGATCGGAACTCAGAAAAATGTTTATAAATTTGCATACAGAGAAACAACAATCTCTGTTAAGTTACATAAGTTCTTGTTCAAAAGCATTTAACCGACTTTTTTTGTTTTCAGTTTTCATTGTGCATTTCTCTGAAAGGACATTTTTTCATATATTTCAATCATACATTGCTATTTATTTCAAGAACAATAAACCTCCGGTTTGGTGTGGTGGTCAGAACCTTCCAGGTTTTGATTCTCCGTGCTAAAACAAGTGCATCCAGTAAAAACTCAATGTCTAAAAGCCGACAATAAAATTACCGGTATTTACTCTTACAAGATATTGGAATTTTCCGTGAACTTCTATCATTTTATAAAAAACTTTCCAATTTTTATTCTCTGTAAATTTATACTAGACTTTTGCTAAATAATTCCTAATAAATCCACATGTTTTACAAAAAGTCAAAACATTAAAAAACTTAAATGAAATGAAATATTGTGAGCAATTTCTTCCTTTTAATGTCAATTTGTTTTTATTCGAAACTAATTTTACTTATACATCCTACAGTATGAAAAATTCTATAATTAGTAATTATGCAAAACAATATTACACAAAAAAAATTCAAAGTATGTTCGATTACTTGAAATTTAAAGCAATGTCTTTTTGATTTCCTGCATTATTTCTAATTCAAAACAATATCTTTTAGACAATCAGAAATAAAATAATTTCGAAACTGGATTGAAGGGCGTTATATATTTTTTCTTGAAAAATAGACTTATCATTTTATTAGAATTTATGCATATTCATATTCAGAAACTGATAGAGATATCATGTTTTTAAATTAGTTAATTTGCATGTGAAACTCAAAGTAATTAGTTTTCGTACGAAAAGAAACTACTCATCTTACCTAAATAATTAATTCCATCTCATGAAATAATTTTTTGATGTCATGAAAAATGTTTAAACTTAATTTCAAATCAAATCCTCAAATAAGTTTTTCTTTCATTTATCAAATTTCATTGATGTTTGGGAATTTAAAACTCCACGTTAATTTTTACGTAAAAATTAAAAACTCTCATGCAAATTTACTCAAACATGAGAGTTTTACTAGTACTAAGTTGCAATTGAGAGTAAAACATAACAATTTAACTAGTACTAAGTTGCTTGATTTAATGAACTTAAAATAGTGATTCACAAATATTCTCAATTATTCTAAATTTATTCCTCCAAAAATAATTAACTGATTACTTACTTTAAAATAATTAAGCTCTGTTGGCCATATATATGACTAAAAATTTAAATCGAGAGATCTATACCGTTGTCAAAAGAATTTCATTTTAAAGCTGAAAATTATGAAATAAAAAAAATGTTAGAAACGTTTTAATGTCATTATTAATTACAAAGGGAACAGGTAACGATATTTTTTTATGATTTAGAAGATATTTCTTGTGCATTTTTTGACATTTTAGACGCTAAACGCTCTTGAAAAATCGCAAGAAACATGAAGTACTAAGGCTTTTTTTCTTCATTTGCTTGAGATAAAAACCATCAGATGTAATCAGTTGCACGTAAAAAATCTTCTTACAGTCGGAATTCATGTAGTTGCCTGTATTTGAAGGCAAAAAATTGACAGTAACTTTCAAAAAGCTTATTATGAATTTGTGTTTGTTTTCGCTTTTGATCAGGAATTTCCTTGTCGTTTGGGTTAATTCTAAAACATGCAAAGCCAAGAAGATGAACACTTGAATATTTTTTCAAGCAGAAAAATATCTGGTAAGATTACCAGATTGTACTGGCATTTCTGGTAAAAATAATTATTTTGGTTAATAAAACCAAAATATACGGTATTTATTTTATTCGTATGGTAAAGGTTTCTAAAAATTAATTCATTCAAATAAATTATATTTCTACCATGTTCTAAGGTAATATGATAAAATTACTAAAATTTACCACAATTAAAGAAATTATCACATATTATAAAGCAATATATTCTTGTTAATTTGATCAAAATCATTACCAGAGCATTTCGGTGAAAATTATTTAACTTCTGGTGTTCTTACAGAGCCCGAAACATGCTCAATTTTACCATATTCTGATAATTTTGATCATACATTTTTTCTCAGTGCTCTGCATCGTCATAAAGCAAACAACACAATCAATCTCTATATTTATTATAAAAACGCAAAAACCGTCACTGCTTAGGGTTTTCGAGCATTTCGTTCAGTTGAAAAAAAAATACTAAAATACTTCAAAATCCAAAGTTGCAAAGGGGTGTCAGAAATTAATAGTGAGAACGATGGAATATAGCAATTTACGAATTATTAACTGTTAAATTTGTAGTACAAAGCATGTGCGTCTGTGCAGTCTTTGGAAATACAGTTATAGAATTGAAAATTGGTGTTCTGAAAAGGCAGTTACGATAATTTAAACTTTCACACATTGTTGAATTAAATTTTAGTTTATTCGAAAGTTGCTGCAATTCTTAGTGATTATTTTTCATATTTTCTCTCATATTTTGCTTTAAATAATGAAGATTTGTTAGTTAACTGTATCAAAAGAAAATAATTCTCTCTCTCGAAATATAAATTTCATTAGCACCAGCTAGGGATATTTTTGAAAGTAACAAAAAGAAAGAGATAAAATGTTTCAAGAATCTAATCTTAAAATGTATGTACTGATTTTTTAATCAAAGTAGGTAAAAACAGCTTCCTATTCTAGCTGTTTTAATTATTTTATTAACGAGTGAATAACTTCTTCTTTCTTTTAATTGTGTTACACATTCTGAATTTTTAGGTTAATATTTTTAAGTACAGCTGAGTTTTTTTTAAATTCAGTTAACTGTTAATTTTGTTACGATGACGGTATTAAATATTTTTCGTAAATACAATTAAAATTTCTATGCAGGTTTTCAAGAAATGTAACTTCGTTTAGTAAAAAATCATTTTTTATGAGAAACCCAATCATGAATGCGAAGCAATCATGGGGTTAGTAAGTAGAGTCAATAAATTTAAGGAAAAACAAAATAAAGTGCAAAAAATAAAATACAAAATAAATACGATATGAAATGAATAAATGAAATACAAAATTAACGAAACAATTGCAGAAAAAGTTGTAAATGTAGATAATATTTTAAACATTAATAAATATATATTGTGTGACAAAATATATATTTAAAACTGTATTTGCGATAGTTATGGCTAAGAAAGAAAGTTAAGGAATCATATACAAACTTAACTGCTTAAATGTCGAATAAAGTAGTGGTAACATAACTCGAAATTTGATAAATACTTTACTAAAGAGCATCTAAAGACAATATAATAAAAAGAGATTGAGTGACCAAAATTAAGTGCGTTTTTAACGATGTTCCATTTTTGAAACATTGGCGTTAGGCAAGATCTTTTTAATGACGGTATACGTCCGAGTTCATAGAGCTTTGATCGGAACAAAGTGTTCTTTACTTAAAAGACCATGTAAGTATAGAATATCATTTCGAGAAATATATTAAGAGTTTAAAGTTTTTAAAGCGTAAATTGAATATATAGTGACAAGTTATTCTAGAAATTTTCCAGGAAAGTTTTTAAAGTGCATCGAGAAAAATACGATTAATTTGTTCATGACATTTTTTAGAAAATTGATTCCGGCTTTTCAAATTTTGTGGGTTCATCAAATTTTACTTTCGTATTAGATTTTATTATTGGGCTTTTAGTTTTTTGTTTTTTATTTGCGCTTGACTCTAGGATTTGATTTCCACTTCATTTTCTCTGCTATTACTTTTAAGGACGATATTCTAGGACGAAAATGGAAAATATTTCTATGTGAGTTTACCGAGGAAACTAAAACTCCTGATTCATCACGATTGAGAGGACAACTATCTAAATCTGAAACAGAAAAAGATCTTTCTATCAGGGCCTTTATATCTGTTGTAAATGTAAGGTTCGCATAAGTTTAATTTTATTACAGCAGAGAAAAGTTTAACTTTTCTATAAAAAAGGTGGCAACATTCAGATATGTAAATAGAACGCTTCGCTTTAACATATATGTCGCTATAAGCGATAAGCAGAGAGCTCGCAGCACTTAACTATACTCAATACTCAATATATGTCGCTGATTATTATTTTTTATTAAATACTTTTTTAAAATATCTTTTCGCTTCTTTATTATATTTCATATAAACTAAATTCCTTGTCTTTCAACTTTATCTTATATAAAGTTATGCATCTCTTAGACATGGGACTAGGAGAAAACATAATTTGTAAAATTAAGAAGAAAAAAAACACTTTTCTTAACTCACTTTTTGCAATAACAAATTTATCCCAGAAGTAAGAGAAATCACAAGAATATGAAAGGAATAACTATCAAAAAGAAAAAGAATGTATACAATACCATTGCGGGTAACACATGAAAAAAAAACTTTTATGTTAAATATTAACTCTATTTTAATTCAATCGTTAAAATTTTATTAAAAGACGAAAACACTGTACATAAAATAGTACATTTATTGCTAATTAAATAATCTGTTTGTATAATTATGTTATCAGTCACCTACAAATTATTGTCTAAAGACATTGAACCTAAAAACGCACATCATGCCTTTCTCCATTGAAACATTATTATTTATCTAGGATAAGCGTCATTATGCCAATTGAATTAAATGTTCACACCATAACCCAAGATTTAAATCTCGAAATGCCAATGTTTAAAACATTTAGAATTATCTTATGAATTAATATTTTGACATTTAAATTTTAAAAAAAAATCGAATTTGAGGTCTAACAGAGAGTTATATCATCCTGCTAAATGCTTGTGAGTATCGCTGTCGTATTATGGAAATTGAATATTTGGTAAATTATCTTACAATCAGGAAAAAACTTTACAAATTTTATCAAATTTAAAAAAATCAAAAAAATAAATAACTAAGGAAGAAAAAACAAACTAAATACAAAATATTCTTCACAGTGTAAATTCTAAATGTATGAAAAATAATATTATTTGGAATTTAATTGCTAATAAACTAAATTGGAACTCAAAGTTCATGATCTAATTTCGGATCATTGGCATGTAAACTGATAATGTATAAATAAATTATTACTTCGTTAACTTTTTTAAATACGAGCAAGTTATATTACTATACTTGAGATTACTTGAAATTCTTAAATATAGATGACGTACTAGCAGGTGATATAAATCTGCATGTGCAAAAATTTTAACTGTAAAAAACTTATGAAATTTAAAACAATTTTAATGATTATTTCTGTAATATTAATCTAAAATTAATTAGTAATTAACTTATTTACCATAGACGAGTCAAGGAGAAAAAGTAGTGGCAATAATAATTCGATATCAGTCAATATTAAAAATAGGTACAAAATTGATTTCTATCACATCATATTAATAACAGTGCTTATATTGAATGTTTCAGGTCGCATTTGGTAACTGATCATCTAAAAAAAAATACAGTTTTCCGTTATCAAATTCATAATACACGTTTTTAATTGAATTGTCTTTAGCATTTCCACCACAACCCGAGATGCGTTTCGACCTTCTCGAGTTCATTTTATTTAATTTTTATTCTCATCAAATACTGTCTAAAATATATATGTTAAAAAGAATTGATCACCAGTTTACAAGTCGAATTAAAGAATTAGCATATAAATGGACGTAATTTATAAGATTGCGTATCGAATGAATTAAATCGCTAAAATATTTAATTCTAATTCAGATTATTATAAAACAAACACTTTTAAAAGTAAATAAATTAAGATGGATCTATGCGCAGTTAACGAATAAAGATAAAGTAATTTATTAGTTCATAAATAGAAATAACTCATAAGTAACGGAATGAACAAGCATTTTCACTTTAGAAACTGCATTAGAGCTAAGAAAATTTGATTTATTTCATATAGGATAATTTTAAAAGATGATTATAATACTTATCTAAAATACAAAGATAAAACCGAGTTATCTTTCTTAACAATGCCAATTACCATCTTGCATGCGCCTAAATCATATAATGGAATCAATTTTGTCCCAGTTTTGAAATAGATTCGGGTAACGATGCAAGTGCAGATGCAATTTACCACCGATCCCTTGGAAATGCAATCTTCGGTTTGCATAACCTGTGAGTAAATTATGGCTGATAGAAGGCATCTGCGTTAAGGGATGGTTCTGCGCTTTATTAAGTCAAGGTTTGGGCAAAAGATTGCCTCGTAATTGTTACGAAGGCGCCGAATCTACGCGCTCAAAACGCCGTAAAATTTTAATTGCTATCGCCGAGTTCGTAATGAGTTATTTTTAACCCATCATCATGGCATAAGATATATAAATCAGGATGGAGAAATATTTTTGATAAATTTCCCCACAAAAAAGTTCTTTTCAAGATGGAATAGAATTTTAATATATTTTATTAATTTAAAATCAACCAGTCGCATATAATTAAAAGGAAATAATAGGAATCTTATGTTTTAGCTGTATGTTTTGAATGTTATGAACTATATTAGAATCTTCAGTGAGTTATTAATAGTTTCAATTATAAATTTCCAAACGAAATGCACCAGGGAAGTTAAATTAATTTAATTACTAAATTGGTAATTAAAGTTAGTTTACATGTTCCAGTAAGTCTTAAGTCACTAGTTCAAACTAGTTTACAGGTAAGTGTCTTGTTCTAGTTTGTATGAAGTTAATGTATAAATAAATTATTACTTCGTTAACTCTTTTAAATAAAACTATACTTGGTCTATTATTATACTTGAGATTACTTGAAATTCTTAAATATAGGTGATGTACTAGCAGGTGATATTTATAAATTTGCATATGTAAAATTTTAACTGCAAAAAAAACTTCGAAAATTTAAAACAATTTTAATGATTATTTCTGTAATATTAATCTAAAATTACTAAGTAATTAACTTATTTACCATAGACGAGTCAGGAACAAAAAGTGGTGGAAAAATATTTCGATATGAGTCAATATTAAAAATAGGCCGTAAAATTTTAATTGCTATCGCCGGGTTCGTAATGAGTTATTTTTTACCCATCATCATGGCATAAGATATATAAATCAGGATGGAGAATATTTTCGGTAAATTTCCCAACAAAAGAAGTTCTTTTCAAGGTGGAATAGACTTTTAATATATTTTATTAATTTAAAATCAACCAGTCGCATATAATTAAAAGGAAATAATAGGAATCTTACATTTTAGCTGCATGCGCTGAATGTTATGAACTATATTAGAATCTTTGTAATCCAGTGAGTGATGAATAGTTTCAATTATAAATTTCCAAACGAAATGCACCAGAGACGTTAAATTAATTTAATTACTAAATTGGTAATTAAAGTTAGTTAACCTGTTCCAGTAAGTCGAAAGTTACTAGTTCTAGCTAGTCTACAGGTAAGTGTCTTGTACTAGTTTGTCTAAAGTTAATTTATCTGCACATAATTTTTACTTTAAAATGTGATTTGAGGAGTTTTCTCTAGTACGGAATTCTGTCAAATAAATCTAAAATTGATTTAATTTAAATGGTAAATTCGAAATTTTGTAAGGTAAATTAAAAATTAAATTGTTGCATCGCAGTCAAATAATTTGTGTAACCACAGTAATTTAATATAAAACTATTAATTAAAACATTTTAGTTGTTTTAGACATTAAACTGCTAAGTGGAAAGATTGATTTTTCTGTAAATTTGATTTCACGAGTGCTGTTGTTTTTTCCTTTATTTGATCCAGTTTTTTTACAGTGTAGATATATTTGCACATACATTTTTTTTCTGCACAACGTAAAACGTCTCAAAGAATAAAGTAGGAAGTAAGTTGTTTGTTATGCATGAAAATACCCTGATAAAGTAGGGGAAAAGTTTGTATCAGCACTTACAGTATAGGGAATTGTTGTAGAAGAAATATCTAAAAGAGGTGTTATCCATTTCTCAACAAAAAAGTTTTCCATCCCGCTTTTGGAGCACCTGATTTTGAGCGCCTCGCTAGTTGATGGAAACATCATACATCTTTTGAACTTGAATTTAATACCATGGTTTTTTGCTTATAGTATGAATAAATTCAGAAATTTCACTTAAGAAGTGAAATTCGATATGAATTTTAAATAATAATTTATTATAATAAGAATCAAGAAGTCATCTAAATTTTGAAAATTATTTTAACCATAAAACTATTTTAAAAATTTTGATAACTTCCTGATTTTTGTCATAATTTACTATTATTTGAAATTTTTATGGAATTTTAATCTTTTTACTTATTTTGAAATAGGTTTGAACGTTACTTCAAAGGTACATCGGCATTTTCGGTATAAGATAAACTTAAATCATATTAAATACAATGGCAAATTAAGTATCTGCTTCAAAAAATTATTGTGCTAAACGCTTAATCAAAATATTTTTGTTTATATTAATATTTCAAATTATATTAACATTTCCGATTTATCCATATTTAAATTTCTAAAAATTGCTCCCCATCTGAAAAAAAATGAATAAAAATTGTTTATAAAATATAAGTTGGCGTTTTAAATTTGTATCCATTATTTAGGAGAAGAACTTCAAGTATCTTCATAAAACCCATCTAAGACAATAAACGGAATAAAATCCGAAAGTACAGAATTGACTCTACGGAATTCTGTTATTTGACAATAGCTAGAGTGGGGAATTATATAAATCAAAATTAATGTTTTTCTTTCAGAATAGTAGAGAAAGGAACCAAGTACATTATTTATTCAAGACGCTGAGCCATTCATTCACATCCTAAAAGTAAATTGAAACCAACGCACACACGGAAGGACCATAATACCAATTTCTTTTATTCTCTACTGTTTTATACCTCCATTATTTTCAACCTACAAAAACATTCAGTGGTGATAAATGTTATAGCCGAACGCACTTACATCTGTGCGAATCAAGAGTAGATTCGATTAACGCAATCTAACTCAGTTTAAGCAATTTGTAAAAAATCGTGTAAGTAAGATAAAATGTCAGGCCCGTAACTCTCTATTCAGTAAATTTACCCGTAGAGACTTGAAAGAATGTTTTCTCTGAATTCGAATGCCTTTTTTTTCTCTATGAAGTTAATTATTATTTTACACTCTCTTTTAAAACCACCATTATTTTCTTATGCTAAGCACAGAAAAAATACTTAAAAAGCATTAGCTCTTAATTCATCGAAATTCCTGCTATTGATAAAAACTTCCCCCTTTTCCTCTTAGAAAATTAATGTTTTTATATAATTGTTTTTTTAATAATTCTCAATTCATAGAAAACAAATCCCATAAATACATACTAATTCTCAATTCGTAGTTTACGTAATGTAATATCTTGAATATATTTCAGTTTCAAGTAAGATATGATATAATTACGTTATTTTACGTGTTATACTTTATCTGTAAAATCTTAATTTGTTGTGCGAATTTTTAATGTTTCGATAATTTTTGTTCTTTCTAAAGAAAGTACAGGAAAGGCATTAAATATCCTTTAAAATGCATTTATCATTATGTTATATCATAGTATGTTATTACATATTGCATTTATAAAAAAAGTTCGAAAATATATTGTTAACAGTAGAAAATAGTTATGAAATATAAATATGTATTAAAACATAAGTGGTCGTAAAAATGCATTTATACCTGTGCAAATTAAAGTAATTCGATTAATGCAACTTTACGTTAAAAAAAGTAATGAAATAAAAAACTATGTATGTAGAAAAAGCCATGTAAAAACAATGTATACACCCCCGTATTTATCCCAAAAATCAAAAACTAAACCTTAGGGAGATGAAAAGAAGTTTTCTATATTTTATTTTTTTAAGCAGCAATGTAGGATGTACTCGTGCATCTCACCACCAAAAATGGCGACAACTACTTAGCAACAAAGTGGTGTTCCAACTCACCTAGAAAGCTCTATTATACTAGTTGGTACAATGTATGCCAATTATTGCTTCTAGGCTCAGTATAATTTGTAATATTTTTAATACGCAGGACTCAGTAAACCTATTATTACGATACAATACCAAGCAATAAACATTATTTTAGGATGATGCATACACAAATTTTCAGAATCAAATTAGTCTTTAAATTAAACATATGAGTAGCACTGAACTAGCATTAAGACAAGAATCGAACAGAACATAAGCTTGTATTACATTTTAGAATCCCATGATATAGTTCACAGAATATTAAAAAATAAAATCTATTTGTCCTTATTAAACAATTAGGAACATGCATACCTATTTTAACGATGAAAAACTAATCATGCAATCAAATCAAAAGAAATCACTAACAGCAACAATGTCTCATTGACCAATCCTCGATTACACACGCAAGCTTTTAGATATAAAACATGGAAAAAAACCCAGTTTTAACATTTTTTTTTTGGAAATGAAAATAATTTTCGTTGTCGGAGAAATTTGGTAAAAGCTAATTCTGTTTCAAGCATTCAGATTTAAATTACACCTGTTAAATTTCATGAATAAATTTTTTTTTGTCGCCATGGTAAAGATAGTTTGCCAAATGTGGTGACCGTTTCGTATAATGCTTTTTTTATTATTATTATTGCTCGTCCGTTTTTCCTACAGGATGTTCTATGGTGAGCGTCTTGTAATGAAACTATAGATGTTAACTAAATATTTGCTAATTTCGATATCGTTGGTTATTCAATAAGAACTAGCATAAATTAAAAATATATCTATAGTTAACTCAACAGTCTATTCATTAATCTACAAACCAGCAACCTTTAAATAATATATGAAAGCTCGATTGGGTGTTTATCTAACATAAAGCGTTCCTTCATACATTATTTTAAGTTGTTCAATATCATATACAGAGAAATATTGCAGCACAGTTTTTACAGTGTGGTTCTTATTTTTCAAATAATTTATGCATTTATCATCAATAAGGTTTTAACACTATTTTCTTAAAAAAAGAATATATAAAAAATACTTAATGCTTTGGAATTTTTTAATTGTTTTAAAAGATATATTAATATATTCAATATAGAAATTGAATAAAATTTTTCTTTTCTAAAAAAATTGCATTAAAGAAGCTATTTCTATGTTTAACTTCTAATAAACATATCATAAATTTTAGAAACATGAGATTACCAGACCTAGTACACGAATAAACGAAACAAGAACTTCATACCAGACGTGGTTAAACGATTAAGTTTGAAAGTATGGCAGGTATTTTTTAAGAAAATTGCCCAATTTACTGAAAACTCAAGATTAAATTGTTAACTACTTAGTTATTTCAGAGCAAGTTTCTTAATTATTATAATTACAGAGACTCATTCGTTAAATAATGCAGGTATGTTTAATAGTTATAAAGTAGTCACTGCGTTTGAATTAAATTTTCAATTATAATAAATTAAGAAAAATAGATAGAATAAGGAAAGAGGGAAGATTGATAGTTAAGATTGAAAGGCCGTTTAATTAAAAGGGACTAAAAATGGTTCATTAGAAGCTATAACGAAATGTAGATTGTCTTTGGTTTGGGATTTAACTCATTAAAAATTAATATTTTATTATCTGCATGCTAGAGTAATTTGTAGCAGGCACATGTTGTTTGCTTGGGTTTGTAAATGTTAAATTTCATTTCTAAGTATTAAATTTCATTTCTAAGTATTAAATTTCATTTCTAAGTATTACATTTCATTTCTAAGTATTGCATTTCATTTCTAAGTATTAAATTTCATTTCTAAGTATTAAATTTCATTTCTAAGTATTAAATTTCATTTCTAAGTATTAAATTTCATTTCTAAGTATTAAATTTCATTTCTAAGCCTAAAATTGGAGCTTGAAACCTATTTTGTACTAAACAAATTGTTGTCTAACGAAATCTAAATGTTTTATTTTTAAAAAAAGGCTGTCTTAGGAAACATGCAAGAAGGAAGAAAAATTCTACAAACTTAAAGTATAGAATGGTTATGACATTTCTGAAAATGAAAATATAGTTCTGGTAAAAAAAAAACAAAGCATATAGTGTTTATAAATCATACATTTGGAAATTTTCCATTTATATGTTAACGCCTTATCGGAAATTCTGCCTTTCAAAATATAGTTCCTTTTAAAATTTAGTAAAAAAAGCAAAACCGAGTGAATTTTACGATATTCTACAAGTTTTAAGGTTTTTATTTATTTATTTATTTATTTTTAGTAAAGGAAAATTTCCAAAAGGAACCGGTAGCAATGTTAACAAACAACTCAAAAAGTTATTGAAAAAATCTAAAAACACTTCGAATCCAACTTGAATAAAAAACTAAAATGGTTTTATTATCGTTATTGACTGGTTTTTATTGTGAAGTAAAATCGAATTATATAACTTTTGATCAAAAAACATGAAATTACCTTCCAAATCATTCGAAACAATTTTTATTAAAAGTATCGATATTCTAATGTAAGAATTTTTTTTATTAAAATTCTCGTTCCCGCAGATTATGAACTATATTTCACAACTTAAACTGAAAATTTACATGCCATATGTCAAAATTTGAACAAATTTGGGATAATATGTTTCAATATATTTATTTAACGTCACATCGTGACAGATTTTCTTGTCTGTTAGAAAAAATAAAATGGATCACACTTCGGGGAGGCTGACCTTTGTCCGAGTGACACTCGAGATAAGCTGATGATGAAAAAAGAGAAGTGAAAATCGACAAAAAACCTAAAAAGTAGAAAGAAACTCGACTCATGTGTCAACGATCAATTAAAAAGAAAAGAAAGGGTGGGCGGGAGTTCGATTTTCTGCATCCGTTGTGACGTGATTAGAAGCCATCGATCAAACCTCCAATCACAGCGTTGGATTTTACTTGTCACTTGAAAGACACTCTCTTCAGTGATTTATTTTGTTTATTGTTTTTGTGGGTTATTTTTCCGGAAGTATATTGTTTTGCAGTCATACTGAAGAAAAAAATAGATGAATTAGTAGAATTTTCGATTTTTTTTACCCTTTTTTTTTAGAATTATTAGTACGAATTAGTTTATTTTAACATATGGATTTTGCTTGTTAGACATTTATAGTATGTGAACATGTTAGAACGTCATAGATGCGTAAAATAAAAATGCAATATTGAAGAATGCCTGGATGAAGAAATTAAAAATTTTTGCATAATTTGTGTAGTTAAGTGAGAAAAAAATAGCAGCTAAAAATATTTTATTTTTTGACATATTAGTAATTATTAGTTAATATAGTAATTATTATTCAACTAATGTAATAATTATTAGAACAAAAATAGTATTTGTAATAAAATAAATTAAAACTCAAATTTTAAGTTAGATTTGCCAAAATTCTCACCTGGAAAAATTCATACGTTTAAAAACATAATATTGAATTTTTTTTCCATTAAAAGTAAAGAATTTTATTTTATTTACTATATTAACGCATATTTTAATTAGTACATTTATATATTACTAAGTAAAAATAATTTTCACAGAAAACTATCAAAATTTTAAAAAGGTTAAAGGCAGCATTTTTTTTTTTTTTTTTTTTTTTTTTTTGTGAAAATATATGATAATGCATTGTAAGGATACTAGCCCGTTCTATACTTAGCTAACATTTCCTCTCGGATTATAAATCGTTTTGTAATGTTTTGTGTTAATGCATATTAGCAAAATTATTATTGTTTTCAATAATGAAGATTATTAGATTTTTTCTTGGTATTATTATTTCTTCATTTCTTTTGAATGTGTGAAAGTGTGAATTAAGCTTTTTAATAAAAGGGAGAAAATTTTGGAAAACTGAAAAATTAATATTTATTGATTAATAAATTTAACATTTGGGTGTCATTAACTTATGTCCAATATATCCAACCAAACCCAATATATCTTATCAAATATAAAAAATATACTGACTAACCAATCAAAACCCTTTATATATGATATTACATTTTATGTGCATCGCATATTATATGAAACAAATGAATTTACCTATAGCAAAAAGTCGTGTACAAGCATGACTTCTTTTTTATTTAATTGCATAAAAATCTCAAAGATTAAACAAAGGCTAAACAAGATTTTCATTGTATTTTTCAAGTCGAAATTTTAACCTTAGAATTGCTTCGAATACCTTTATTAGCCTACCAGTTAAAGCATTTTTCAGGGAAATATCTTCCTTATACTTAGAGGTATAGATTTGAATACCGATTCACCAACTATAATTTGTGTTATGATAATATATTTCATCAAATAAGGAAACTTGTTAAGTATGTTTAAACTATTGGACGAGAAAATGAGCATTTGCGTGGTGATTGCTTCTCGGTCGTCTAGAACAGTGGTTCCCAACCTGGGGGCGATCGCCCCAAAGGGGGCGATAGAGCTTCTCGAGGGGGCGATAATCCTTAGGGGGGCGATCAGGGGGCGACGAGTATTCAAAAGATGCTAATAATATTAATAAGAAAAACTATTTAAGATTGAAATTGAAGATATATATGAAACTTATGGTTCTGGTGTAGACAATTATGATAGTTAAAAATTTAAAAAAAATTCAAGTGCAGGATCGTTTTCGTCATACGTTTTGGTATCGCAAGCAGAAATCTGATCACTCTGTTCCTCTGAGCAATAATACTGTTTCCAGGCGTATTGATGAAATGGCCGCCGACGTTGAATCAAAACTCATCAAATTTTTGAAAGAAGGTAAATTTGCGTTGCAGATTGATGAATCAACTGTGATAGATAACAAAGCTGTTTTAGTTTACGTGAGATTCATAAATGAGAGTAAGGAGATTAACGAGGAAATGTTGTTTACAAGAACTTTGAACACAGATACAAAAGGATCGTCGATTTTTAAATTGGTCAAAGATTATTTTGAGGAAAAAGAAATTCCCCTCACAAATGTAAGTGCTTGCGCAACAGATGGTGCTCCAACCATGTCTGGTTATCATACTGGCTTTCTGGGTCACCTTAAAAAAGAAGTACCGGAAGTTATCTCACTATTCATTATGTCATTCATCGTCAACTTTCGGCTGCGAAAAATTGGTTATTTCCGGCATCAATAAAATAAAAGCTAATTCTCCTAATAACCGTTTGTTCCGAGAACTTTGCCATGAAACTGATGAAAATTTCGAATTCCTGCTCCTACATACAGCTGTGAGATGGCTTTCAAAAGGAAACTGAGCCACTTCTTCGAATTGCTGGATTCGGTTACTGAGTTTCTCGTCACCACTGATCCTGTTTTAAGTGTGAGTTTGAAGTAACGAAAGTTGGAAACTGCGTACCTCACTGATAGTTTTGAAAAAATGATGGAAATCATTGTAAAACTTCAAGGAAATAAAATGAACATTATCAAGGCTAAGAGAATCATATCTTCATTCATCGCCAAATTTGATATCTACAAGTCAAACATTGGTCGCAAAGAGCTAATGCAATTTCCTGCTCTTAAAAAATGCTCAATGGCAGATAACGAGATTCTCGAAAATAAAATCTTAATTTTTACTGATCGCCTTGATCAGTTATGGAATCAAGATTTAAAGATTTGATGAAATTAGGATTTCCGGATTGGATTTTCGATCCTTTCTCTTTTGAAGTTGCGGATAAGCTCACTTCCTCTTTGTAGACTGAGTTTTTTGTTTGAAGTCTGACTGTGAGGCTAAAGTCGTCTTTAAAAAATACGGTTGCGAGTTAGCTTGGGTAAAGTTTATGGATACTTATCCACAATTGTGGAAACAAACTGAGCTGCTTCTCATCTCGTTCCCGTTAACATGTTTAGTGGAGAGAGGATTTAGTTTTGTCTTCCAGCTGCTCACAAACCAAAGAGATAGGTTGGACATTTGCTTCTAAGGAGACCCGCGTTTAAATCTGACGAGCATAAAACCTGACATTCAAGCTTTAACTTGAAATACACCAAGCACAGGGCAATCATTGAAGTGGTGAAAATGTATTTTCTCATTCTTCATTTTTTTCCACAAATTTTAGTTGTTAACGTTTTAACTTTTTCTTGATTACATTAAAATATGAATTTTAAAAAATGTACTTTTGTTTTGATTACTTCGTTTTAAATATCATTTGTTTTTGAAAAAAAAATACACAATTTTTTTTAATTAATAAAAATGACAGGATAAATGTGCCTCCTTATTTGCATTACAATTTAAATTAAAATCAAATAACTTAATATTTTCAGTGTTTGGTTGCTCACAAGCATACAATGAATGGTTTTTTGATCAAAAAGAGAAAGGGGCGATGTGTGTCAGCCAACCCCAAGAGGGGGGCGATGGTCCACAAAAGGTTGGGAACCACTGGTCTAGAAGATGCCCAAACTCACCTCTATATTTATTAAAGATCTAAATTAAGATTTATATGTACCTGATACTTATTGTATCAGTTACTTTAAGATGACGCATCAGTTTCAATTTGAAACTGACACCAAAAGCCTAAATCTAGTTTGAACCATGAAATAAATATCTGATTATTATTCTATTGGGATATGTCATAGTCTCGAAACCATTATATTGATATAGTAGCTCAAAATTTATGTTACCTACAAGATATATTATCCCATTTTTTCTATTAAGTTTAGTAATTTCTTTTTACAAAGAATTACTTCAAAGAAACACTAACAAATTGAGGTAGAAAGGAACTTGTGAAACACTATAAAATTGAAAATTGCGGCTTTTCTCGTAATTTTGGAAAGGGATGAGAGTCGGAAACCCAAGAAAAGATTTATTTGAAGTTTCAATGTAAACATTGAAAAAGAAGAAGAAAAAAAAGAACACGGCCATACATATTGGACTCTCGATTGCTCGCTTGGGTGCCATAAAATTCTTCCGTAAGAAAGAAAATATGCTTTCAATTTAAAAAGTATACTTTGGAAATACCTATCTTTTCTAGTTCATTCCAGACGTATCTAACTACTCTCCTGGTCTCACGCATGGAGTTTTAATCTCTTAAAGATTTCCATTTAGAAAGATAAAGCAGGAATAAGGAAAAAAAAATGGTTCAATCATAAAAAAATATATCTTTTAAAAAAGAATGGGCTAGAATAGCATGCTAGGTAATTACTAAATAATACATAGAAGTGACAGATGTATATATTTTAATTAAAAAAAATTATTTTTGATATAAAAAAATAAGTAAAGGAGCACATTTTTTAACGTTTGATAATTAAAAATACTTAGCAATTAGGATTTTTTTGCATCAATTCCGTAACAGATCTGTGTATAGCGATACAATATTGCAGAAACTGTATTTTTTACAGTTTAAAAAATTTTGGAGAACAGAACTAATTGACAAAGGTTAAAGTTAGGTTAAAGGCTAAAGGAAAAATTGTTATGTAGACAGAACAGCATTGATTTCAAATTTCATTTAAATATTTTTTTTAAATTATATATATATATTTTTTAAAATATATATTTTTTAAAAAATATTAAATATATTTTATATTTAGATATTTTTTTGGAAAAAAAAATATATATACATATATATATATATATATTTTACTTCATCTAATTCAAAATTCCACCAAAGTCGCGAAATAAGAGTTAAGCGAGGGTTAAAAAAAGGAATATAGATTTGAAATAGTTTTGTAAACGTGTATTGAAGCAAATTTTTTATGAGTGATTAACAAGTTTATTTGAAGCAATAATAAGTGCTGTTTAGCCAAGACCCTAAACTATAGGGTAAAATTACAAAAATTTTAAAAAAATCCTTAGAAAATGCAGTAGAACATCATTTTTATAAACCAGTCTGGACTGTAGTCGACCCCGATCACGGGAACTACGAATACTCGAAAATTTTAAAAAATGGCTTTCTTTTAATAAATATAATAAATAATTGTCATCGGTTTTTCATTTCACACTTAGTTTAAAACTACTACAAAATTTAAAATATGGTTTATTCATTTACTTATTTATAACATTGGATACAGTTAATGTGTCTAAGAGCTTTATGTTATCAAGATTTATGTTATTTTTTCTCCTTACTTTAATAGGGCAAATTATATGGTTTTCTCTTTATTTTAATAGGATCAGTTCAAGATTTATGTTGCTTTCTCCTTACTTTAATAGGGTCAGTTAAGTGGCTCGACTTCAAATAAATGTGAGACATATTCAGCGCAATGTAGGAATAAAGCCAAGCGTGTATAAAGCACAAATTTTATACATAAAGCACAAATAGTATGTATTTTCACATTCATTTGTGGTTTATTGGTATTGTTTCCCTTTATTAATAGCTCGACTTATTTACACTTTCACAATTTATTTGATAATATTTTTTTGCATACAATGATAATTCCTCTTTCTGAGAACACCTTAGAAAAATTTAAGAAAATGTTCGACTCTTCTCGAGAATTTAAATGCAAAGCCCTGTTTTGTGAGAAAAAATGTTTGCTATAGGTTGGATAAAAGAAAGTTATCCATGATCGATATGGTAAATTGGATAATTCAGATAATCATTATCCGGATTAGCATCATTCGACTTTATAGTAACTGTTGATAATCAATGACACGGAAATAAAAGGATAAAGGGAGAAAAGTAAAAGAATAAAGGACTAATAAAAATCTAAATTAAAGAATAGAGGCTAAAAACATTATCATACTCGGGAAATTTTTATAAATTTTTATCAATGGAAATTATTTAAGGCTGAGTACTTGCTAAGAAGTATTCATTGTTTCGTAGACTATGATGAAAATTCAACTGATACGTAGCATTGCAAAATTTATTAAATCGAACTCATAAATGGCCGATATTTTGACACTTGTTTTGATGAGAAGAAAATAAATCCACTAAGATAGTTAACTTTCTAAAAGCTAGATGGCATTTAAAGCGTTGATGAGTGAAAAAGGTTGAGACAAATGTCAAAACAGTAATGATGGCTAATTAGAATTGGAAACATTATTTATGCATCTGATAGACTCTAATGGACAAAATTAGTTTGAACAGCTCTGAGCAGTAGAAAAGAAAAGAGAGAACAGATATAATATATATATATATATATATATATATATATATATATATATATATATATATATATATATATATATATATATATATATATATATAATGCAGTTATGCAGCTATCTTTTTTTTTTTTTTTTTTTTTTTGTTCTCAAAGCTTATGATTCGGGATAACATGATTAAAAAAGATTTTGCTATGCATTCAAAATTTAAGAACAACAAAAACAAGAAATTTCAAAATTAAGAAATTTTCATGCCATCGTCACTACTGTTCATGGGGAATGATATATTATTCGTAAACTTTTCCAAAATCAAACCAATTACTACGAGAAAAAAGACATAAGACTCAAAAACATTCGATTTAATATTAATTTTGATGGAGATCGGAAATCCTTACCCGCAATGGAGAAATATTTATTTAAATGTATTAGTTGCTACATAAATACTAGACTTTATTTTTTACAATTAATTTTTCGCTACAATTATCAATAAAAAAAAATTTAAATGGATATTTTAATTGAGAATTGAAGATTGAAATATAAATTAAAAAGTAAAATTTTCTTTAATAAAGCAGAAATATGGAGTTTAAAAACAATGGCAAAAGGCGTAGGTTTAAAATTTTTCTTTAAAAAATGTGCAAGATAACTCAATTTGAAAAGTTAAAAAAATATATAAATGATAGATGAAGCTATTAATACATTTTAATAAAGTACGGTATTTTCAATAATTATAGTCTCATTGCAAATAAAAGTTTTAAAAGTACAGTAAAATAAATTCTAATTCCATTGCTCGTAAGTATAGAACTGTTTTCTATTTGTCTCTCACGTTAATGTTCAATAGTAAGGAAAAGTTTGAATTAATGATTTTTTGTCTATTTGAAGACTTGATTTAATTATTTTTTTCATGGAAAAATACTTTTACTTTGAACTTCAGTGCCTAAATTATTCAAATCCACAATTTTCTAAGCTGCAGTAACAAACCTGTACGAATTTGATATTGATTGAGATAGCATATCTTTATTAATTTTATTTTTCTTGGCAAATTACTTTTACTTTGAACTTCGGTGCCTAAATTATTCAAATCCACAATTTTCTAAGCTGCAGTAACAAACCTGTACGAATTTGATATTGATTGAGATAGCATATCTTTATTAATTTTATGACTTCATAAATTTATATAAATATTAATAATAATGATTGAACTACGTCATGGAGTATATAATGTCTCTAAAATTTAATGGCTACAAATTCAAATTTAGCAAGTATTGTTCCTGACCAATACAGTCTCTTTAACAGTGAGTAAGATAGTAAATATTTACAATTACTAATACTGTTGATGTGTTACTGTAAGAACATTCCTCTCAAACTTGTGATTAACATGTTAAAATCAAAACTATCCAAAACATGTAACGTTTGGAAACAAAATTTTTAAAAAAATGTCAATGACATTTTTAAGTATTCAAAAGAAATTGAAATTTAAAATTCGAGGATATATTTAAGGGGAAACTGAAGAAAATTAAACGTCCATTTTGAATCCTGCTCTTCGAGAGTAATATAAATCGCAATTTTACATATGAACTATTAGCAACGAACAGTTTTTCCTCGTTAAGATTAACTACCTCTTTAAAAACATTTATTTTGATAACAAAGCTATTTATTTAATGAAAGATATGGAATGCATAATGTATAACTATTAAAAGAATTCTATGTTTTGAATGTTTCGATGCAGTATATCACACACAAATAACTCATATTAGTTATTTTCCTCTGATAAAGTGGTTAGCAACTGGTTTGGAGTTATGGATAAGTTTATGAGTTATTATTAGGGAGTTATCATATCTAATGCATTCAGTATTAGATTCCTATAAAGGACGAATTCAAAAAGAAAAAAACAGCCATATGTCAATGATAATAATTCTACAGAATTCAGTAGTTTTTGTCCTAGTTTTGTTTCTTTACATTCCTAAAAATTATTTAATGCAATCAATTTCGCTTGATTTCACTTTGAACTAATTAGTATAATAATTATGTAATAATAAATTTAGATAGAATAGCAACAATTAATAATAATGTACGTTTAATAATTAAAATCATATATTTTCGTATAAAATTTGTATTCTTACGTCTACATGATGATTAAAACATAATTTTCATAAATACAATTAATTTTTTTCATTTCTTTTTTACGAAGAACTGGATAATGTTCATTCATGTATAAACTATAATTGTTTATCTCTAAATGCAATGACAGTTTTTAAAATCTTAAGTATCTGCCTATAGCGTTGGAAGAAGAGGTTTTGCATTATGAAGAATAGTACAGGTTGCATTACAACCTTTCACATTCGTGATAAAAAAAAAGAAAATTTTAAAGATAAAATAATTTATGTAATTATCGAGCATTGAAATATGATGACTCTAGATAAATTGCACAAAGTGGCTTTTAAAATAAATATTACCACTCAGTTAGCGATCTTATACTTCACTAAAAGCAAAAAGAAAAGAATAACTTGAATATAAATATAAGGTCTAACTGAAGGACATTTCTCCTGCTCTATACAGATTGAACAAATTATATGTATAATGCGTTATCTCTGCGTGAGTCATTTGTTCAACTGTGTTATATAGTATTTATAGAGAAGGAATACATGGACGAATTAGAATACCTGAATTAAAAAAATATCATTGCTGTATCAAATTTTATTTATGATTTTCACACATCTATTGCAGGAAGCAATTTTCCTTGTTCGAAACTTAAATACCTCAAAGGCTTATAAATAAGTAAGTTTATCTGTTTCTACTCCATTTTTGTCAATGTATATTAAATTTTCTTTTATATTTCAATAAAATGTAAGAAGAAATTTCAAACCCATTGTATTATATATAAATATAATCTTACCACTTATCCTAGAGTTTGTTTTCAGTTGGCATACATAATTAAAATATACTTATTTCTAATGTTAAAAATGATTCCATATCGAGTGAATGAGTAGTTAAAGGATAATAATAGTTAATAGTTTTGTTTTCCGTGCCAAAATATTCAAATTAAATTTGAATATTTTGTTATAATTATCTGTAGTTAAGGTAATAAAACAGCATAAATATATGTTTATAAATTATTTAACTTATTTACTAAATAATCCATACATTTAACTCATTCTTCGATTCACAGATCGTCACAATCACTAATATCTGAATATTTGATTCAACTATTTAGTTGTACAATGATTCCCTTATTTAATTTTTCATTTTTCTCACAGCTTTCTCCTTTCACTGATTCGCTTTTTAAGTTATAGACTTATCCGCTAACTAGTTGATTTAAGGATTCGTTCACTAATACTTTTCTTTTAACTCATTACACACCCTTATTCGCACGCTTTCATTCTTCTTTTACGAACCAACTATCTTAGCTAACGAAGGATATAACGACGCAATGTGATAGAGATGCATTTTATAGAAATGCATCGTTAGAGACATTTTGGCATTTTATAGGTATATTAATAGAAATGAATAATAACGTATTCACAATTGAAAAATACCAATTAAATAAACTGTTAAAATATTAAAAAAAATATTTTATATAAAATACATTAACATAAATGACAGAACAGCAGTAATGAAAAAGGAAAATATCAGCTGTCTTAAGCACTAAGCTGCCATTGTGAAGGATCGAGGTTCGATCCCCTTTTAGTGATTTTAATTTTACCCAGCTACAAACCAAGGGGTATAGTCGTAAGAGGGATTTGATTGCAATGATGCCCAATTTAACTCCATAATGCAATTATAACTGTGACCTTTCTATATTGTGCTATTAAATAATGCTTATTGGAGTCAAGAATATATCTTCCGACTTGCAAGTTTAAAAACGTTACAAAAAATACCAATAAGCAATACCGGGGCTTTAATATGTCTTTAAACTCCAAGTAAAAAAAGAAAAAATAATAAGAAAGCATTTGAAATTAGAAGTTAAGAAACAAGAAATAAAGACATAAGTCAATAACTTATGGCATGCAGATGACAGCAATAGGCTTACAAGAGATGAAAGCCTTTTTGCCATCAAGTATTGTAAAGTAAAGGTACGTGAAAATATTCTTAAAATTTCTTTTAGTCCTTAGTAAGTCTTCCTTCCAGATAAATAACTGTTAAATGAAAAGACATACTCTTGCCTGCTCTTAAAAATCGTTACCTCCTTCATAACATATGTTCTTGACAGACTTTACGAGTTCTTTTCTATACTGGACTCAAATGATAACTATTCAGATAAAATGTGTTGCTTTTATCTTGCAAACTCGGAGTCTTTCATTAACCAACTAAGAAAGGTTGTTGTCTAGAGGAAAAATAATTTTGAAGATTATTTTATTCTTTCTTTTACTTTCAGTTTGGTTAAAAAACTATTTATGAAGTGTTTTATTATTGTATGAGATTTGTAATTGCAAAGTTTTTATTACTTGGCTTATTAATTATATAAGGTGTATTTTTAATTATAATGCAAAATTTTTCTGAATAAGCTTTATAATATATTAAGGTAGTAAAACAGGATTTATTGTATTTAGTAGGCGATATGATATTTCTGAAATATTTAAATATTTTTTTTTAATGTTTAATTTTTGAATTGGTTGAAGACCCTGCAAAATAGTTTCTTTAATACTTCAAAATATATTTTCTCAATACAATCTCATTTTTATATAATCCGTAAACATTTATAATGTAATGACATCCGTTCATTTCTTTGCGTATGATTGTTTTGAAAAGTACGTATACTATTTAAATAAATATTACCAAGATACTGAAGAAATAAGATATTACTAGATTAAAACCTTCATTCGTTTCAAAAATATACTAATTGGAAATAACAGTTAGCATGCTTCAAAAGTGTCTTTTTTTCTTCTTTTAATTCACGCCTGCAAGTGTTGATATTGGGCGCCACTTTTCTGAACGCTTCAAACATGACAATTGTTATTTTCAATTTATACATTTTTGAAACTAATGAAGTTTTTATTCTGGTAATATGCTTATTATTTACTAAAACTTAATCATCAATTATTATTAGTATTATTATGCAATAACTTCGCATGTAACAGATTTAAAACCGAAGGAAGAGGTTGAATTGATATTAACTGTTATCTCTTTCTTCCCATTGCGATGGTGTGGTATAAATAAACATGCTTTTAAAAAATTAAATAAATGATAGAATAATTTAAAAAGCTTATTGGAATTAGTAACATAAATTTACATGTTCTATTTTTAAATAAATAGTTTCACAGGTAAGTATTTTCTTTTATTTAGCGCTCTTAAAAGTTAAAACTTTATCAACTGTGCAAGTATGTATCACATCGTTTTATTTAAATTGCCTCACTTAGGAAACATATATTTACCTATTAGACATAAAACAAATTTGTTTAGTTGGTTTCACTTAAGTGAAATGATGTTTCTAATAAAAAGGGTATTATTTTGGTTACTCATAAAAAATGACTGCACGATTTTATTTTAAAAAAAACATATGATTTATAAATGTTTTATTACTTTCTATTCATAAATAATCATTGGAAGCATTAGTTCAGTGCATTCCTTAATGCAAAATAAAAAAAATTATGTTATTTAAGATATATGTTTTCTGTTTTTTTTTATTAAAATGGCTCTGAAATTAAAGAATTTTTTTTTCAAAAAAAAAGATTGTAATTACGATATATTTCTCTTATATACCTCATTTTTATTGTGACACGTAATCATCTTATTCAAAAATTTTAACAAAGCAAAAGTCAAATTGTTTCAAAATGATTAGCACTCTCTCCTGCTCTAAGGCTTAAAATTTTTTGAAATAGCGTACAAAAAATTCGAGAAATTTAAAATAAAGTTAATAACATTTCAAAAGAAAAAAAAACAAAATAAAATATGAACAAATAAACTAGTGTAACATTAAGAGAAAAATCTGACTTCCTTTTTTACCAATTTCATTAAAAAAGTATTTTGAAATTTCTTGTTTCTAATCATTACGGAAACAGCAAGAAAAAAATTCTTTCTAAAAGGAAAGAAATTCCCTATAACAAAAAAAGGAAAAAAATACATTTTAACACTTTATTCTAGATAGCATTAACATCTTAATAAATATTGATGGAAAAGAAAACCAGTATGGTGAAAATGACTGAGAAAATATTAGAAGAATATAAATAAGAAGTAAAAAAAAGTATTTTTCATCGTAATGATAAATTAAAAGCAGCCAAAATATTGATCGTTTCAGGGTAGAAGTAATATTATTTTTAGAAAACATCCTTTTTCCGGAGTATCTCGTTTTAATTACGGAAGCTGCATGGGGCGTGCAATTAAGCAGCAAACTAATTCAGAGTAATTGTTTCTTTATTTTGGATTTCATGCAGAAAATCTACCTTTTATTTTACTCTTACCTTTCGTTTTACTTTAATAAAAACTTTAAGAGTAATGTTGGAAGTAATTATATGTATCTACATTGTTTGAATCTTTAAAATTATGGCCAAAACTACCAGAATATAGTAAAATATACCTTGGTTTTGACTTTATGTGGATATGGAAAACTATTCATTCAGTGAAATTTAGCTTTCAGTTTTGTATTGGTTGTTAAAGTTGTGGTATATGAAATATAATTTTGAAAATCCGAATTCATGGTGATCCATTACCATAGGAACAGGAAGATTATCATAAAGTTTAAATATAGTTAATTTTGGTTTAATCAATCAGAATCTCATTTTTTTGCCAGAAATATCATATACATTACAGGAATTTTACCAGAATTTTTTTTTCTCCTTGTGTAAAGTATTTTCTCACTATAAAAATCCAATTCAATGAATTCGAGATTATATTACTTATGACATTTTAAACATGGAGAAGAAAATTCCGTCAGATTTACTGTTCTGTATGGTATAATGACATTTCTGATATAAAAAAACAACAACATAATTCTGGTTAATAAAACGAAAATACACGGTATTTAAACCATTGGTTTGATAATTTTTTCATTCATATGGCAACATACCGGAATTTCTGGTTTTCAAAATTATAGTTCTTATTACCATATACAGTCAATTCGCTATAACTCGAAGTACGATAACTCGAATATTACTATAACTCGATTTTTTTATGAGGTCCCGACCCGTTTATCTTCAATTTCATGTTAATTATTCTCGATTACTCGAATTTTACTCCCTTTAACTCGATTTTTTGTGGATCTTTTAAAGCAAGAAAAAAAAACTTACGAGCTGATATCTTGCCCCTTCCTTTGCAACACACACACACAATGTCATTCGCACTCTTCATGGAGAAGCTAAAGCTGTCCCTCTTGAAGTATGTGAACAGTGGTTAAATTAAACGCTACCAAATTTACTTCAAGGATACAGTAAAAATGATGTTTTCAATATTGATGAAATCGGTTTATTTTTTAAATGTCTTCCAAATAAGACTATGATGTTTAAGGATGAAAACTGCTCAGGGGGTAAAATGAGCAAGGAACGTTTGACTGTCCTAGTTGGAGGAAATGCGTCTGGGACAGAAAAATTGCCCTTACTTGTTATCGGAAAATACCGAAATCACCGATGTTTCAAGAATGTAAAAACGTATCCCTTGGATTACAAGTCTAACAAAAAGTTTTGGATGACATCAGTTTTATTTGAAGACTATGTAAGAAAATTGGATCGGAAATTCTTCGCTAAGAGAAGAAAAGTGATACTCTTTATGGATAAATGTACAGCACACAGTGATCTACCTAATTTGAAAGCAGTAAATTCGCAGTTTCTCCCGCCAAACACAACAGCAAAGTTGCAGCCGATGGACCAGGGTATCATAAAGTGCTTCAAGCAGTCTTATCGTAAATGGCTTGTCAGAAAAATGATCTTAAATATTGTAAGCATTTAGAAAGTTTGTAATTAATAAGCATTAATTAAATAATCCGACAATATTTTGAAAGTCCAAAACCGAAACTAACGGTAAGTCGAACTTCCGATATGTCGAAGTTTTTCGTCAGTCCTATCAGATTCGAGTTATCGCGAATTCACTGTACATAGTAAACTATACAAAACTGTAAAGTAAATTTTACCGAATAAATGGTTTTATGCAATGGGATTTAAGAATTTTATTGATTAATTCAATTGATAGGGAAATGCATTTTAAAATAAAATAAATATATGATTTAAAGTATAACTGATGTTCACCTTGGTTTTAGAAATTTAATTTGGGTAAATATTGTATTTTATAAGTGCTATTATCTGTCGACATTTTTGCCATACATTTTACTGTGTTTATATAGAAGTTTATTCAACAATTATTTTTTTTTTCAATTTGTCATTCTTTCTACCGGAGGAGAAATTCTATACAGCCAAATACATCCCCTACACTAGAAAAAGCATTATGAAGACTTAACTAAAATTTTAACAGTTCTGTAAAAGCATGAATTGTATGGAGCCTTGGTTGCTCCTTTGGTAGAGCATTCGTCTCCCAATCAGACGATCCAGGTCCGAATCACAGTGACTTATTTATACGAATTCCGTTTCAAGCTCGTATAGATCACAGTGCTGTTGCAAAAAATCGGAAGAGGTAGACGGTCATGGGTTAAAATCCTCTTGGTGACGGAAAAAAACTGAGGGAGTTTTTCTGGGTTTTCTTCTCCATGTAACGGATATGCTGATCTGTTCAAGCAAAAAATTCGAAGGAGCTACCTTCATCTTGGAGTTACCTGGTCTTCTGGGTTGGATTCAAAACTACAAGGATACGATGCCGAATATTAATAGTCATAAACTCAGAATTGGATAAGCTGTTTAATGCCGAATATATGAAATAAACTAAAACACGTGTTGCAAGGAATCTTTGATTAGAATAATTGAATATTAACATTCGTTAGTAAAAATGATAATATTTAAATACGTTTTTGTATATTTGAGGGTAGCACCGATACTGCAGATATATCGGCTATAAGTGGTTTGTTTTAAAATTGCGGCAGCTTTGTGTTACCGTCTTTCTACAATAATTCTTACTACTTTCGAAGAATTAAATCTCTTATTAAATATATATTTTATAACAGTAGGGACGTTAAACTCTAAAGCGTAAGAAATGACTTTTTATTAGCAAATTTTTTAATTATATGATGTGGTTTTTCTATTTTCAGATCTATTTATGTGCTAATGAACTTGAAAACCACTAAACTTATTTCTGGCTAACTCCTATCTTTTTTTGTTTTTTTTTTTGTTTTTGATGGTGGGTGTTGTATTGTGGGGACATGGGCACAGCCAAGCAATCACAGAAAAAGAGCTTCAAATCGGATCAAAATTAAAAAATGAATTTATTTAGTCTTCAACTTCATATTTAAATACAGAAATTCAATATATTTAAACTAGTTTTCTTATTTATACTATAATATCCTTTGATTTTCTTAACGACACATAACAAAACAAAGTTACCAAATTATTTCATATTATACTCAATTATCTGTTCATCTACCGATTTTTCAACTATCAAATTATTTTTAAAATATTTAGTTAGATCATCATTGAAAAAAAATTTAAACTTAGATAAATGACTCACAAGTTTGTTGTTAATTTTTAATACACTTTAATAAATTATTCTTAAATTTGCGCATGGTGTTTAAAACAATCGAACTGAGTAAGCCAAAACTTTTTGCATACTTCAACGATCATATTTATAATTTTAAAAAATGTCAAATACATTCGTATAAATAAAGATTCGCTGAGACATGGATTAGTAAAACTATGAATTCATTTCTGAGAAAAACAATGATTTCTCACATTTTATCAAAACGAAAGATTTCTTATACAGTTGTTCTCTTATATCTCGTGAAACAAAAGCGCCTATTAAAATCTTGTTTATTTCGTTCTACAGTTTGAAAATAATTACAGCTTGGTTTATAAACAATCATCACTTTACGGTGACATGTAGTTCAACCACATTTTTCGATTGACAAGTCTTTTTTCATTACAGAATACTAATAACTGTAATTTTTCATTGCAGAATAAGAATGCTAATAATTAATTACAGAATACTAATAGTTAATTTTATGATATTTTTAATTCCTGAAAATAGTTTTTCGCTCCCAATATAGAAAAAAAAACACTCGTTTTTACATGAATTTTAAATGCGCTTGAATGTTTGAAAAACTAGAAACTGGTGCAAATGTAAACATGTAATATTAAACACAAATGTGCTTATTTTTATTCGTCAAAATGGCAATTTAATTTCAAGACGTTTAAATTTATTAAACTCTAATAGTAAGACTTTTTGTTGTCAAATATTAAAAATAATAGTTTATATTTTTTAGCATCTTTTTTAATACAAACTTTCACTCCTCAAATTACTGTTTTCATTAGAATGAAAAAGTAAGAAAAACTACAAAATTAATAAAAAATTTGAATATTATAAATGAGGCGTTAACACTAACTAGGGGCACTAATTTTGCATAAATGATAACCCTGAATGCTCACATTTGAGACTTAGCTAATATAAATCTCAGACATAGATTAATTAGTTATTCAAAGCTCGAATTTCAAAATAATACATTTATTTATTATATTTAGAAACACAGAATTTCATTACGATTCTTAAGAGCAGACTTATTCATCTGTTCATATATTTTTTTAATAATTATGAAGCTTATTTAATGATGCTAGGAATATTAAATTAGCTTCGATAAAATTCTCACTTATTAAAAAAATATTTTAATGCAAAAAAATTGTTCAAGAAAAACAAATCTTTTTAATTTTTATTCTAAAAATAATTAAAATGAATCAAAATGCGTTTCTACGTTTACAAATTATACATTATGTCTTCTTAAATTTATTTAAAAAATAGAAAGTTTCATTAGAATACATTAAAACTTTTAATAAAAGAACTAAATCATAATGCTATGAAGCATTCTCTTTCTATCCTGCATGCATAAATATTTGCTATTTACCCTAAAATTACTGGAAGCGTAATTTAATTATTAATATATTACTTAATAATAAGTACAAAATTTACTAATATTTTAGAATTAAAAATCGTGGGTTACAGAAATGTATGAATTTATATGACCACAGGAGTTGAGTACATAAAATCATAATTTTAAGCATTATTTTAAAATATCGGTGAAAAAAACATAAATTTTGACATTAATAATTACAAAACATTATATCTAGGTTTAAAGTAATCAATCAACACATTTTTCTTAAAGTTATTGCTAATATTCAACTCTTTCTCATTAATTTTTACGGGAACTAAATTTATGGAACAGAAAAGCAATGATATTAGCTATATAAACAATCCTACATAAAATTAAATTTTTCTATTGTTAGCAATCTTTCTATTTCCATGCCTTATGAAAATCAGAATCATGATACGAGCTAAAGCAGTTAGACCCGAAATTACCCTTCATAAAGTAGACACTTAAATGTAGTTTTATTGCATAAGAATGAGTACTTTAGTCAGAGATATTGACTGTTTATGTCAGCTAAATTTGAAAGCATGGATCAATTAAAAGTTATAAGTATCAAACGTATCAAAAGTCAAAATAACTCAAACGTATTACTTACCAGCATATATCAGAGAAACAATTGAAAAACCTGTAAAAACAAAGTAAATAAATTACTTTTTACAACTTAACGAAGAAACATGCATGAAAAACTGAAGTAGGAACATTGATACTTATAAGATAATGAATACAAAATAAATTTTATAAAAATTCAATTTAATTTGGTATTAATAAACATGAATGAAAAATAAATACTTTTAAAACAATCGTACTCTATGGTTAATGAAATTTCTAGTAAAAAAAAATCTGGTTCATGAAACCAAAATATACGGTAATTAAGCCATTCATTTGGTAGTTTTTCAGTACATATGGTAACCGTTTACTACAAATTCTGGTTTACAAAACGATAGCTTTTATTACCACAATTGTTTTTGAAAAATTACGAAACTGAAAAATAAATCTAACCAAATAAATGGTTTTTATGTCATGCTCAAAGGCATCGTGATAAAATTAGGATTTTGCGCTTAATTTATGAGATTTCATCACTTTTTTTAAAACCATAATTTATATTAAAATTTACTAAAATCGTTAACAAAGTGCTTTAGTAAAAATTACTAAGATTATTTTTGTTCATAGAGAAAGAAAAGCAGTAAATTTTCTTATGTCCTGGTAGTTTTGACCACATTTTTTTTCTCAGTGTAGAAATGTACTAACCATAAAAAAATTTTGAATGAAATGAAATATAGATTAAGTTAAATGAAAAATAGATTAGATTATTAATTACATAATTTTCTTGCCATCTCAGCAAATACCTAGTCAACATTTCAAAATGGACAGAAATCTAATTATCAGGAGAATTAATATCGTACTGTCAGGATTCCTGACAATAAATAAGTACTAACTAATTTTGAGAAATGGAGAATTATTTTCATTTTTATCTCTTACATGTCGTTAGGAACTTTCAGATCATAGTAGATTTAGAGCATTTTTCAAAGCGTTGTACCAATCAAGCAGCTCAAAAGAGTTTTCAAATAATTTTAATCTGCAGCAATGGCACTGAACAATGTTTTCGTATTTTGCGATATTACGCACAAACCTCACACTACTAGAAAGTGGCGTGTGTTTACAACGTATTCAACGAAAACTTGCATACTGAATAAAAAAACACCGGTCAAAATCGGTGTTGCTATTTCTGAGTTACTATAGAGGCAGACTTTTACTTTCGATTGAAAGTTATTTTTTAAGTAAAAGATTTTCTTAACAAACTCCAGTTCCATCATAATTTCAATACTTCTCTCAATTTTTTTACGTTTTTAGTCTTCCAGTGTTAGTAATAAACCACGTTTAAAGTTTAGAGTTTGGCATTTTTGAACATATAGAACTTATTTAATTTCCCTGTTTTATTTACAATAAACGGTATTTACGACATTCATCTAGCAATTTCTCCGTTCATATGGTAGTGTTTTACTGGAAGTTCAGGTTTTCAAATTATGGTTCTTATTACTGCATATTTAGTAAAAATAGGTTTTGAGCATACATAACATATTTAATTTCCTGTTTTATTTACAATCAACGGTGTCTAAAGCATTAATCTAGCAATTTCTCTGTTCATATGGTAGAGTTTTACCGGAAGTTCCGGTTTACAAATAATGGTTTTTATTACTGCATATTTAGTAAAAATAGGGGACAGAAAAGTAAATTTAATCATCCAAATGAATTTCATACAGTAATCTAAGCTATCATGATTAAGGTTTCAAACCTAACCAAATTTTATTACAGATGATTAAACCATATATTATTATTCATTTTACAAAAATCATTACCACGGAGCTTCGGTAAATTTTACCACATTCTGACAGTTTGGGGTGTATTTTTTTCCTAGTGCATGTTTAAAAGCAAATACCTAAACTGTTTTAAAGTTTGGAGTGATAATTATTAATTAATGTAAATTAATTAAACATGGTCTTATATGTATATATTTATTTCAAAACATTCTGTCCACTAAACATAATAAACAGTAAAGAGTATTTAAATTAAACACTTATTAATACCTGGATAGCACTTCTAAAGTCCCAAGAAATGTAAGTTAATTAAAGCACTTCTTTTAAATTGCAACTGCTTTAAACTGATACTGGATATTCGAAGAGAGCACATTAGAACTTCCCTACTTCTTCTCAGAATCTATTTTCTTTTATCTCTCGGAAAAATTTCTTTTTACTTAAGGCAGTTTGAAAATTAGCCCTAATTAGCTTTCTTTGGTCGCCTTAATGAACCCTATGGGTTAAAATTATCTTAAGAAGCAAATGTCTGCTGCTAATGTTAATCAACGTACCCATTCATCACTTCTGTAAGGTTGTTTCTAGTAAAAAGCGGTTTTTTTTCTTCCTTCCGCTTGAGTTGTTTAAAAAGGAGTATCAATGTTTGAGTATAAATTGTCTCCATTATAGTTTAATTAAAAGCATGTTTTTTTATTGTATTTAAAAATCACTTATAACCAAAAAAGACCTGCATTTTTACAATTATTTTTAATAAAACATGCAAGCTGAAAAAATTCGATTGAAAATACTGTTTTTGGTGATAAGGATGTTCTTGATTAAAAAAGGAACATAATTCTGGTTAATAAAAAAAATATAGTACATTAGAACCATTCATTTGGAAATTTTTCCGTTCATATGGTAACTGTTTACTGGAAACTCTGGTTTTTAAAATAACAGTTCTCATTACCACACGTTTTGTAAAAAATAATTAACTCAAAAACATTTTTACAAATAAATGGATTTCATGTCATGTTTTGAGTTATCTTACTAAAATTACCAAATTTTACCAGATATTATAAAATTATATTTCACTTTTATTTTTACCAAAATATTATCAAAGCACTTAGGTAAATATTACCGTGCGTTTTGATGCTCCCAAGGGTGAAAGCGCTGCAAAGTTTACCATATTGTGGTAGTTCTCACAATAATTTTTCTCCGCGTACATAGGTAAACTATGAAATATGAGAGTTATTATAGATTTTACTTTAATATTACATGTAATGAAAAATTTTGCTCTGAAATATGCGAGTAACAATAATTTTAATTTGAAAAAAAAAATTATTTTTTTATTATTTACTTTTTTTAGATAACTATAACTGAGTTGAAGCTAAAAAAATTATTCATTTTGATTCATATAATCAATAATAAGATTAATTTTGCCTTAACGCCACAGTGAATCAATCTCGATTGGGCGAAACTCTCGAAAAAAATTAAATCCCTAGTTAAAACTCGATAAGCTAATGGCTTAAATGCTGCACTTAATACGGAGCCTAAATGCTGTTGTACTGAGTATTTTATGACAAAATAGGCGTGCTGGAAACAAATATTTAGGTAATATAAGTTACCAAAATTTCAAGAAATATTATGTTTGACAGGCGCAAATGTTTTGAAACATAAATATATTTCATTTGGTTAAACGGGACTTGAATTTCAAAACGTTTAAATTTATTAAACTCTATTGTTTTAAAACTTTCGTTGTCATATGTTAAAAAAAGTTATTTTTGACATATTTTTAAAACACAATTAATTTTTTAACACTATTTTTCATTAATATATTTTAAAGGGAAATATCATTAAGACTACCAAATTAATCCAAGCTTAAATTGAGAGAAATTGGGCACCAACAACAACTAGATGAAATAAACGTACAGAAATTGTATGCTCGTGTACTCATATTTGAGGGTTACATCAGTTAAGTCTCAAATACAGGTTTTAAATATTAAGGAAAGAAAAAATTTTAACAGCCAAAAAAATATTGTCTTTGCACTTTAAAAAGTTGAATAAATTTGATTGGCAATCAGAAGTCCATTTTAACTATCAACTGAAAATTTCATATAAATGCCAAAATATGATTTTAACTTTTATTTTTCTAAATACACATTTACTTGGTAATGATGTCCAAAGTCTTCAACCTTACTATTAAAATTAATTATTTTTTTTAATACTTAATTTTGTTCTTCAAAATGTATTACTTACTGGTCAGATTTGCATATTCTTTTAACTTGAAGAAATTTATAAAAGTTAAAGCTCGTTTCATTTTGGCAACAAAAAAAAAAAACTACCAAACATAATGCAGGAGAAAATAATAATTGCTTTCACGAAGATAATTAATAATAGCAAGTAAGAGCATGGTTTGATTCTATCAAAGTTTCTAATTTATTTTATTACCAAATAAAAGTACCATTGATTTAATTAGATTTTTAATTTTGTTTAAAAAATTAACATTTAAAAGGCAGAAACTCTGACTGGAGTAGCATGAGTTAATATGAATGATTTTAAATTGATATAAATTTTTGTGAAAATACGAATTTAAATCTGAAATTACTTTGGAATTTATTTAAAAAGGCAGACTAGCTGGTCAGCGGAAGTGTATATTATGTATGTTTAGGAGGCGTATACTTAATATACTTCTTATGTATATTTTACACAAAAGTATAAACAATAGGAATATTTGCAATAACCGAGTAGAATAATTTGAGAAATCAGATTTTAAAAATAATATTCTTGATATAAAAATCTTTTTTCCCCTAGTTTAATGTTTAATATTTTGAATTTATCATTAAAAAACTCAAATAAATAAATCTAGTAATTTGAATTCAAGTTTATGTACACAAAAAAAGTAAACAATGAAGCTATATTATCATTATTTTTATAACTTATCAAACTTTTTTTTTCAAACTCGATATCATAATGCCAAGATTTATTGTGCAAAAATGCGAAATTGAATACGAATTCTGTAAAATTGAAATCTGACTAAAAAAATTTTAAAAAAATGTTCTTTTCTTTCCTTCCATAAAATTATTTACTTTAACATTAATGAACTGCCACTAAAATCTAAAAAAAAACTTTCTTAAAACTTTCTTGAATACAGGCAAATTGCGTGTTTTGCTGTTTCTGAATTCAAGAGCACTCTTAATATATACTCTTACTCCACCCTTCCTGTTATTTTCTATCCATGCTTATTATTCATATGAATAATGACTTCTGTCAGCTGTAATAGTCTTTAAATTGCGGTCGAGAAAATGTGATATCAGGAGAACTTTTATGTGTAAGGAGAGATTTGGGAACACATTATTATGAGTTCCTAGTACCAGTTAATGTTCATTTATTCAAAGCTTTGAAAACACTCAAAAGCAATGGTTTCATTTAAACAACTTTGGTTGTTGTGAAAAGAATTTATTGCAGATATAAACTTAAAATTTTTTTTAAAGAAAAATACCAATGATTTACTTCTGCATTATTCATTAAAGTCTAAAGTTGCGACTACTTAAATATTTCATTGCAACTAAAAATGCATTAAATAAATGGGCAAACTGTAGGGTGGAAATAAATGTGTAGACAAACGCTAAATTAACTATAACTAAATATTATACTTGTTTTCAATCTGTTCAGTCGATGTAAATTCATGAATAAATGTGTATGTGTTACCGTTAAAGTATGAAATCCGTTATTTTATAGAATACCTAGTTATTCCATGAAATAACTGATCGTGTCCGTTAAAGTGTTAAACTCTCTTGTATTTCATGGTTTAACTAGTTATTTCATAGAATAACGATCTGCAGCCCGTTAAAGTGTAAAATAATCTATATGCTACAGCTCAAAGTTTAGGTACTGGTCAGGGATTTAAAAAATTTTCGTGTAAAACCCAGTGTGTCAACAAAAAAATTTTTTGTTTTAGAAATAATGTTCTTTGTAATTCCAAGTGTCGTTTTAGTAATCCTTGTTGTAACAAATGATTTTATGGTAAGTTTTCATAAATACCATTTATACGCTGCATAAATTAGATAAATTGCTTCTTTTTCATTTTAATTGTCTATCATTAGTTTATTTGTAGAATACCTAGTTATTTCATTTTAGATAAATTGTTTATTTTACACTTTAACTGTCTCTCATTAGTTAATTTATAGAATACCTAGTTATTTCATAGAATAACGAGTTAAAGTGTCAAACTAATAACATATTACACACTTTAACGGATACGATCAGTTATTTCGTGGAGTAACTAGGTATTCTATGAAATAAATGCATCATATACTTTAACGGTAACATATGCATAAAGAAAATTAGAAACACATTTGTATTAAACCAGTTAACTAGAGCAACTTATATGTTATTGTAGAATTGCGTATGTATTTTCAATCTATATAATTGAATTCTACGTATAAGAAGTCTCGTTGAAACTATAAATGGAAAAGTTTAAAAGCTACCGATACAGGTAAAGTAGGTATAAGTAGTATATTAGATATAAAATGTATGGAATGGGTATGCTAGAAATAAATATGTGTACAAGTAGTGCACTAGAAAAAATATATGTACTATTGGTACACGTTTAATAGTTTTGAATTTATGATCGGATTTTGGATTTTTTCCTAAAAAAAATTAATTTTTATTTTATATCAATTTTCATCAAAAATATCAAGATTTATATCGCGTTTTAAAATGCATTACTCTCTTGATGAATAGCGTAATAGAGTAACTATTATAGAAGTTAAAGTTGTAGTTACTTAGAGTGAATATAAAATAATTGATAAAAATGAAAATATGAAAAAAATAAAATAAAAACAGTTTAAAACTAGAACAGTAGAGGGAGTCATTTTGATCCAAAATTATTTTTGTTATAGTTTTTCTCAGAAAGTTGCTAACTAAACTGGACGAAGACATTTGACTTTCACTAATTTTGTGTTGATCACAGACTGTAGAAATATTATGAGCCTCACTTAAATGAATGTTAAGTTTTTGACATTTATACCTAAACCGCGGGGGTAGGTATAACTTTTTTTGACAAAACTGGTAAATTTTATCAAAATAACTAAAGTTTTAATGTAATTATATGTATTTCCTTAATCGAGTGTCACTAGACATTAGATTCAATGCTTAGTCAATGTAGGAAAGATTCCATCATTTCAAATTTTACTGGCTGCCTTTCGGCGTTGTACACAATGTGGGATTTCCTACTTTGTCGGTTATATTCATATCCATGATAATGACAGAGATGAGTTAATTTTTTTTCTTTACCTTCCTTTTCATTATTTATATTTTTATTGCACATATTTTATATTAAATGCTAATATTTTTTACAGCCTCGAGAAAAAATAAATTGGCTCTAAATTTAAAGTTTATTCTTTTAGCTAACATGCTAAGCTTTTTGATACAGCAAATAATATATTGCTGATTACAAAATCGATTTTAACAAGATTTTTTTTAAAGTTAACAAAATGCTTTTTAAAATGAACTAAATATACTGAGACCAAAAAAGTGTGTCCATTGGTATAACAGCTTCTGATACATTAAAAAAGTTAGTAGAAACCTCCATGAGAAAACATGGAATTATTGTTGGAGAATAAAAATACAGATAAGTATAAATGTACTTAATAAGCACAATGGAAAAATTTAAAGCACTTCTTTAGAGAAAATTCATGAAAAAACGACCCATAAGCTTTTCTGAAAATTTCTGATTTGAAAAACTCTAAGGAGAAACATATTCAATATTTCGCATAAAGCACCGGTTACTATATTAACTGTAAGAAAAAATAAAAGATTCACGTATTCAAAGCGCAATTGCATTCCCGACAACATCCATCACTTTTTTTAGCTAACTCTAACCTTTTTTGAAACAAGTCTTTTCCAATTTCCCCATTCATCGTAAGGCTCTAAAATGTTTTACAAAATGAAAGAAAAAAAGATACTCACTTTTTCTCATAAGAAATGAAAAAAATCGAAAGATCATAAGGAACTAAAATATTTTTTCACGTTTTACTGCTATACTTCAGCACTTGCATTTATGGCATTGCAGATGTGGTCTATAAGATTGGTTATCCTTTATTTTTTTTTCTCCAAAACTTTTTTGTTCTAACTTTAGCTTTTTCCTATCCATACATCAGGAACTGTCAGAATCCGGTTCCAAACTCAATCAATTTGATCGCTGGGTCGTCGGTATTCGATATTCGTATTATTCGCTGAATTTACCTCCCACTCCTATTCTATATTACGTCTTCTCGATTTTGTAGATGAGAAATTTCCATTCGTGAAATTTTGAGTTTGATGGCGGTTCGATTTTTCATACCTTTATCAAAATTGGCATATGCTCTTTAAAGCTGTTGTTGTGCATTCGATTAATGATTTCTAAACCAGTTTTTTCTTAGAGAAAGATCTATGCATCCATTATTGAAGATTTTATTAGGCAGTATTTAGTAAGTATAAGTACGTAATTCATCAATCAATAAGTGAGTAATAAGCAATAATAGTAAAGGAAGTTTGTAATAATTTTTGTTTCAAATTTTTATTTTAAATTAACGAAAAATTAAATAGCTTGTTCACAAAAATTTCTATAGAAACCTTAACCCCTTCCTTCTTGCTAACGTGAAAATGACGGGGTCAGATCTCGCCCTCTATTTCTCGCTCCCGTGATAATGACTGGCTGGAGTGTTTAGTAGTAACACGCCAATAAGAATAAAACTAATTAATTTCTCCTGCCAGGAAAACATTTTATTTCTTATTTTGCACACCAGATAAATGTACCAGAATATTTTTAAGGTAATTGTAGATAGTTTATTTTAAACCAGATGTCAGCAATAATTAAATACGTAATACAAATACAAAAGCCAAAAAATAGGCACTTTTATGACCGTTTTCTTGAAAATTAACCCATCATTAAGGGGTTAAAACAAATTGGCACCACAATAAGAAATATCCAAATAATTAGATTGCAATTGTTAATTTAATTGCATCCCAAATACCCATTCCTCGAGCATCTTGATTTTTTTGGTACAAGTTGTCTAAAATTTTTGATCGATGTAATTTTGTTGAAAGAAAATACGGTTCTTAAACTGATTAATGACTTATACAGTATATGATAAAACTTACAAAATATGAATAGTCTCTAAGTGAGCGGTTCCCAAATGGTGTCTGCGAAACCCTAGGGCTCCGTTCAAGAGTTAAAAGAGTTCTACGAGTTAATACTTTTTATAACATCTGCTTTGAAATTTCTAATTATATTTAGATTTAACGTATAAATCGTAAGTTATTTAATCTTTCGGCTGCCTTTATCATTTCATGTAAAATGCCAACAAAAACGAAGTGACATTTTTAAATGAAAATATATATAATATTTTTAATAACACTATTTTGATCAAATTATGAAAAGAATGAGCATTTATAAGTTATTGCATTAGTGTTTCTTATCGCGTTTTCCAATCGAAATAAAATAATTAAATTCTTTAACAAAAAAATATCTTTCCCTAATAGCCATTTTTAACGCTTTTTATACCAGTTCTTTCAAGTTTCGAAGTAAATCAAAATTCTAATTTTTTTAATAATTTTCAGCTTATGAAAGAACACCAAGAACAAATTTTTAACTACACTAGATGTAGCATAAGGAATGTAAATTTAACTGTCAGACGTAAGACTTAATTTAAGATTTGTGATAAAATGTTAAAAAATGGTCATTTATCTAATTAAATATATTGAAAGTGGTCTTTTGCAGGTGATAACGTTAACATTACCCTTAATAAACTTTATTTATAAAATCGGGGTTCTGCCAAAAGAATGTTGATTATTTAGGGTCCCATAGAAATAAAAGGGGTACCACTGCTTTGAGTAATGTGATTTTAAAGCATTAAGTAGAGTTTTATTCTTCTTACCAATTGCACCATCAAAGATATTTTAAGTGGGAATTACAAACGGCTTATTTATAAAAAGAATTGTGTGCTAAGATATTAGTGTTGTAATTTTATCTAAGTTCTAAAGAGTAAGGGAAGAAAGTTTTGTGTGATAAGTTAACTAAAAATGTAAATTTTCCAATCAGTCATGGATATTTCTGAATATCATTCAAACGATTTCAAGAATTGCTCGCCACTTTTAAAACTACTTTCATGGCAGGATTTGAGGAAGAGAGTATCTCTAGTGCTGACTCTCATAGTTTTATTTTGAATCTCTAGTCAAACTATTTTCTCATTTCCTCGGGGCAGTAGTCAAAAACAGGTCTGGTGTAAATTTTCAAGTTAATATTTAGGGTTTCTAGAGTAGATACTCAAGAAATTCAGATGAGTCATTTTAGTATTTTTAGTTTATGAATTTCCTTACAGGACATCAATGTCGAGTGATGTTTCCAATTTAGTTCATTTTACAAAGTTAGTACCAAATTAACAGTCACAATCAATCCTTGTCATTATTTTACTTTGTAAAACAGAGCATGTGTTTCCGTTGAAGGAGTTTATATAAGCGACAAATAAAACAATAATAAGGTAATAAGGTAAGGCGACAAATAAGGTAAACAATTTATTTGACCCCCCTTGATTAAAATCATGCAATTTCCTCAGTTAAATCAAGGCTAGATTCATTTTCTAATTTGCTTTTTGGATGTCAGTATAAATAACATTGGTGGATATATATCAGTGTATTGAGTAACAAATTAACACCAGGAAACTTTTATTCTCTTTCAGATAAGTGTCTTATGATGGTGTAAAAAAAGTTAAATTATAAAAACCACTCTCGGCATAGCCAATTCTTAGGTGTTTCAAGGAAGATTTAGAAACCTGATACCTCACCTTGACAATTCCTTGGGCGAAGGAATATTTCAACAACTTCAATACAATGTGGAAAATTCCAGATCAAATTGCGTAAAATTTTAGGGAACAAAAAAAACTGATGTACCGTAATTTTCATAGGATTATAATCGCTGTAAATTACAAAATCACTGCTATTATATAAGTATTACTGAAAAATTGAATTTTACTGTAAAAATGGATTTTAAGGATCCTGCAAACAGAGTGTCAGTACTTTTACCCTAATTTGATGCGGAAGTTTTTACAGTGTAAAGTACTGTGGATAATTTGGCCAACTGACAGAATCATCTGGGTAATATGACAGAAATATAACTGTCTATTCAATTTGACAAATTTGATGGCTATCTATCATGAGAGTGCTATATGCCTATAAACGTTAAAAAACTTATAAATATGCTAGTAAGGCATCCTATTGTATTGATTAACCTTTTTAAATCTTGTTTCTTTAATCTCTATTTGAATAATTGGAATGAAATGCTCAGAACGTTTTCAGGCACGAGTATTATATGCCACATAAGATATGTATGACATGTCTCAGGGTATTCATTAATCATCTGTCACTTATTAAGAAAAACATATCAAAATTTGTCTACTAAATAAATTTTATAAGAGACACTCTGACTATTAATTTGTCGCTTAAAAAGCGTAAAATGTGAACATTTATCTGAATTTTTCAGGTAAAATGATAATGTGTCAGATAAAGTAAAGGGAAAATATTCACATTAAATGAACATGACATGAGATTATGTTTTATACTGCAAATATATTTAATTGGTCAAATCAATATTCCTTAAGACAAGCAAAATTTTTTACATAATTAAACTAATGACGTAAATAAATTAGAAAATCTTATAGCCTTTGATTATAATTGTATAAAATATATTTTTTTTTCTTATAGTGACAGAATTTCAACCATGACTTTTTTTAGGAAAAACAAATCAATAGATTTACTGGTATGTTCTGACTATTACATACCATAAATGTTTATCGTGACATATTATCACTATATTGAATTATCGTGCTTGTTACAGGTTGAAATACAGATTTAATATAAATCATTTGCTGTGTGTTTGAATGTTGTTAATAAATGCATGAAAACCTCAGAAATTGTCTCTTATATGACTTCAGAAATTGGTCAAACATTTCAAAATTGTCTCTTACATGTATTTAAAAACCAATACATATAGAACTGCCAGAAATTATGTAGGAAACAAAGTAAAACAAATAGCCTACATTCATCCAAATTAAAATAAAATACCATTGGGTCAATAATCTTTACTTAAATATAGATAAAAATATTTCTATCGAATACTAAGTTTCACTTTATTGTTCAACTACTTCGATTTATGATTGGTATAGTGAAATTAATAAAAATCGCAAAGGTATTTATTTTCCTAAAGGTAAATGGTTCACAAAGGTATTTATTACAAGAACATTTCCATTCGGAAATATTTTTTTATCCCTAATTTATATATTTACTGCTTTTTTTACGTTTTAGATTTTGATTGTTCTCTAAATTAAGAGTTGAAGTCTTAAAAAAAGAAATTTTAATTTTTCTTTTATTTTTTAATTTCATATTATTATTACATTGCAATTCTACGGAATATGTCATTATAAATTTATTTAAATTGGTCTCTAATTTTATAACATTTTTACAATTATTATTTTTTGTTCAAATTACATTTCTTTACTGTTATGGATTATAGTTAAAGAGACTCATTAAATTATTTAGAACTTAATGATCAGCTTCATGCACAACTGCGTGCAAACATTTTATTAAATATGGCCGTCCGTTTAACAAGCTGAAATAATAAATAACTGTTGTGAAATCACCAAATTTGTTATAACAACATACTTCTACTTTGTAACGTTATCTAAAAAATATTACTAATTTATACTTATATTACTTTTTTAAAATATTACTTATAAGCAGTTAATATGTTTACTAATAGATCTTAATGATAGTTGGATCATAATGGAAATGTCGGACTTTGCTAGTGGGGGAGCAAGCGAAAGCAAACAATTTTCTTAGTACACATAATTAAGTGAATAATTTCAACGTTCATAAAAAAAGGCTGTTTTACGCAAGAAACAACAATTGTTACGTCGCAATCATCGGATTTGGTGAGAGGTAGTGAGCAGGGGACATAACCTCCTTGTGTATGTATTAAAAATTTCCCTCCCTACGTGGTTCTGGTTTTACTTACAAAGTTTACTAATCACAGCGATAACGAACAATCAGCTTAATATTTCTGAAAAACGTTCTCATTTATTTCGCTTCCAGCTGACTACTTCATCAGATTGTCTTTTATGTAGCTCCGGACAAGCCATGACAGCTGCGGATTTGGACACGTGCTCTGTACTAAAAGACTTTGACTGCACTATTAAAAAATACCGGAGAGCTAGAAGTCTAATGACATAATAGTCAATGGCTGGCATTTTTTTAATAATAATATTTCAGAAAAAAGTCTGGTTGCAAAATCTGTTAAAAAGTAACATATATCAACCACGCTTCTTATAAATTGTATCTATCAATTTATTTCATGGGTTCGTAATCTATTTTCAAAGTGAAGTAATTAAATTATATAAACGGAAAAAAATGACACACACGCAAACCAAAATATCATCTCTAACTCACATCATAAAAATCGATTGCGGGAGTAAATTTATCGAAATTGATACCAGTGTCCATTAAAAAAAATAATGATCATTCTTTTACATTAAACTCCATAACTCACTCAGAGAAAGTGCAAACGTACGAAGTAATGATACCAAAACTAATGTTTCGAAGTAATTCCACTTTCCATCCATCATAACTCTAGTTAGTTATTGTAATTGATTTATTGACGATACTCTTAGCATATTATCAATCTCAGAGGGAGTTTTCAATTACCGTGGAATTTCGCTGCATTACAAATGGTGCATACCAAGTTTAAGCGTTGAAAGTTACATGTCTTGAAGAGCCTTAATGTCTTCAACCGCGAAACTCTGCTGATCGAAGCTCCGTAAACTTATTAAAGTGTAGAATCCTTATTTCTCAAAACTGCATAATATGAAGCAGGAATATAGAGCTAATTGGACGACTCTGAGCTTTAATCTTCCAGCGAGGATTCGTTCCTTAAACACGAAATGTGATTACTGAATTTGTAATCACTCTAGCTTAGGTTTTCAAGGTCTTTAAATATTTGAGTTGTGACGTCACGTATGACGTCCTAGTTTAGCAGCACCAGATTTGTCAATATTTTTCAGACAAAAGAAAATCGTATTCGAAAAGAACCTAAACTGAATGATGTCTTTAAGTGTCACAAAATTGAAAAAAAAAATGCATTTCAACTGAAAATATGTATAAATACAAGCAGCTGTTATATAATTTATATGAATATCAACATTTGATTAAGTGATTATCATGATCAAAACCAACAATGGAAAAAACGAATGCTTTCAATAAATTAAATTATTATTTTTATATTTCATGTCATAAAACAAATGCTATTTTAGTGAACAGACATTTTAATATTTTGATAAAAAAGGAATCCTTTTTTCCTCCACATTAGTTTTATGGAGTGTATCTCCGGCACAGGCACAATAAGTAAAAAAAGAAAAAGGAAAAAAGCTGATCACACTGAATAATATAAGATCTTCGCTAACTATAGGACTCAATCTCAATGGTTTGAAGGGATGACCTGAAATATGCAAAATAATAAGTACTGACAATATTTTGAATTATGAAAGCAGTCACAAGAACGTATTTTCTCTGAATAAACATACCTTTTTAAATTGATTTGGATTTTTGACCACAAAATATAGGAAATAGCCGTAATCTGGAAAGCAAGGTCCCAATACTTTGGTCAGGAGAGGGGCTCAAAGTTTAGATGCTCCGATTGTTTTTTTGTTTCTTTTTTTTGCTTATTTCGCTAAATCTTGAGAACTGTTTTAAGGAAAATTAAAAATGTTTAGCACATAATTATGAAATTCGTTTTTTTTTTTGCTTCGCTCGTAAATTTTAATTTTTTTTCTTTCTTTACTATTTATTAATACTTGAGAAAAAATTTAATTGTAAAGTACATATTTTTACGAATGAAGTTTTATAAAGCAAAATATAATATTTGGGCGTAATCGGTCAAAAAGTCCGTCAGAAATTGAAATTCAAAAGTCGTATTTTTGCACTCTGTACAATTAGGAATTTTATTACTATTTTTTTTTTTAAATTTTTTATGAATATGGATAAAATTTTTTGTATATAATCTGCTTTCGTACTAGTCTGATTTGGGAATATAGATGCATACTTACAAAAATTGTTTTGACAGAACTATTAATTATTTTGCAGTGTCACGTGACGAAAAAACCATAGAATTACCTTTTGATATTTCTCATGGAAACAAATAAGTTTGATAAATATAAAGTTTAATTTGATTTAAATAACTTAAGCTACGTAAGCATTGCATTAATTTCGACACAGAAATGTTAATCTTAAAAATATTTTAGGTAATGAAGTAGTAATGAATTTGTTCGTTTTATGCATTTAATATAATTTTTAAATATTTTCACTGAAATATATTTTAATTATTTTAGAAAAAAATAATAATCCTAAATACATACTACTGAAATCTCTTTAAATTTTGTGTTTTTTCACTATAAAATAATTGCTTTCCTTACTAAACTCCACTTACGCAATTGTTCTTTTTATCTGTTTACGTACACAATTTCTTCTTTTAAAATAAGTTTTTATAAAATTAATTTTGGATATAAATGATATTTAAAATTCTTTTGTATGAATATACAATGCACTTCATTCATCAAATCTTGATATCAGAAATTTTAAGCTATAAGATAAAAATGATTCTTCACCGAGGAATTTGACATTTAACGATACATCAACACAATGGATGTTTGCCATTTTTGTGACATTGGCTGTCTTGAATCTCTTACTCGTGATTTATTATTGCAGATATGTGAGTCCGATTAATGTATTCTTAAACATTTACTTTAACTTCTTCACTTCCTAACCTATAAACACATTTCCTATGCGAAGATCGATTTTCTTGTGACGTTATCATTCGTAGTATTAAATCCACAAATCTTAACACAAAGATATTCAAATTATTAGAGAGACGCAAAGCTACGCTAATTTAAGAACGAAACAAATCGGAGGAATTTAAATGTAGTATTTATATAAAATATTTTTAAAAGCTGGTCTCATATATGATTTGCTTGCTAACATCATACTGGAAACTACATTGTCATGGTTTCTAATATGAGCTAATGGGCTACTCAGCTAATGGAGAAAATCTGAGATTCCTTTTTAATGGCGCTCTGAAGACAATACTGGTAGATGCATGCACTGTTTTACTACAATTTGTACCGTCTTCCAATGAGATGAATCGGGTTCGAATCCCAGTGAAAGCTGGCTGATACGAATTCCGCTTCCTGATTACACCGACCACAGTGCGGACTTAAAAATATTCTCAGTCGTAGACGGATCATGATTCCTTGCCGCTGGCTAACCTTGAGAGGTTTACATGGTTTTCCTCTAACTGTAAGGCAAATGCGGGTAAGTTCCAACAAAAAGTCCTCCGCGAAAACAAATTTCTCCCAATACTTGATCCAAGAGTTCTCTTGTCTTCTGGATTGGGTTCAAAAGGCTACGGAGTTTAACATTAGTAGTCGTAAGCCCATTAAATTGGGTCATAAAATAAGTTTGCTGTTATAAAATAAAAATAAACCAAAATAAAATTTTGATCGGATGGCAGATTACGGCAGCTCCCTGCTTCTCTAACACCTGACAATACCTAGACTTTATTTCGGCTTTTAAACCGCCGTCGAAGATATTACTTTATGATGACATACGAACTACTAAGAAACGATTGAAGAAAGTGAAGCATCCAGTCCTAAGCTCGGGGAATCGAACCGTGAACTAAGCCGTGTTAGGTAAAAACTATACCCACCATACTAGTGAGTGATTCTCATGTGCGAAATAAATTTTCATGTTCCATTTTTGAGGCTTATTAGCCAGTGGAGAAATAATTATTTCCCCGTATGACTGTAAGACAATAACTTGCAAGAATGAGATTTTGCAAATCAAGATTGATATGGGATTTGGAGGATAATAATAAAACGTCATTTGAAAGTAAAATTATGCTTTGGGCATCTTATAGCAAACAAGGTGTACGAGTTTGGTGATGAAACTCGAGGCATTTAATAAAGAATTTCTGAAGAGCTATTTGATGGCATGCAACTAGATCTGAAAGGGCATGCACCATCTATTAAAAAGTAAATTCATTTATGAAGATATTCAGCACTACACAATTCGGTCAACAGAAAATTTGTTTGCGGAAACAATAAACTAGTGTTTTCGTGGTCAGCTAAATCACCAGATTTTAACCAATTTGAAAATTTTTGAAGAATAGTAAAGATAAAATAAAGTTACTCCGACAGCAAGGCCATTGCTAGCGCAGAGCAATAAATCTATTTTGGCTAATGTCAACGAAAAATTCTGAAAAAACTTGTTTATATCATTTATATTTTACAAAAACTTGTTTATACCATTGTTTATGCAATTAAATGAAACATAATTTAATTGAAGTGATAAAAACGAAAAGTAATGTTACAAAATAAGTAACTTTCGTTCTCTATTTATAATTGAATTTTAGTGCTTATCTTAAAATATTATAATGTTTTAATCGGCATAATTTTTTTCTGACATTTTGATGTCCTTCAAAAATTAGTTGTATAATTAATTTACGTATAATTTTTAATTAAGTTAATTTTTTCAATGTTTAAGCATGCAGTGAAATATTCAGACTTGACTCTTTGAATTTGTAATTTAATTTAAATTAGTTATAAGAAGTTTAATACAGTAAGCGAGTTTGTAATGACAAAAATTTCAAATATTATATAATTTTGAGTCTAAGTTATACATTTTCGGTAAATTTCGTAAGACTACTGTTTACTACTATACCACTACGCTACTGAAAATCAATACTAAATTATAGACAGGGTATAAAAGAGTATGAGTACATATCTTTAGTATATAGAATAGATTTCTTTAAAAAAATATAATTTGAAATATAATATAAAAATAAAATGAGGGAAAATACATTGAAAAAATATATAGTAAAAGCTATCAGAGCATTGTAAATTTTGCTGTGTTTCTTTACCTATAGGCACATCAAATAGATCGGTATTTTTTGCGGAATCATTTTGGTAATGTTTTCGGTAAGATTAAAAGGAAATACTTTTTTTTTATAATTTGTGACAAAAATTGGTATATAAGGAAAAATTTGGTAATTTCGTCATTAATCATGACATAGAGCCAATTTATTCGGTTAAATTTACTTTTCAATTTTTTTTATTTTCTTATTAATTGTGTGTTAATAAGAACTAAAACTTTGAGAACCAGAACTGTTACTGATTGTACGAGAAATTAACCAAATAAATAGTTCAAAAACCTTTTATTTCACTTTTATCAACTGAATTTACAGTTTTTTATATCAGAAATGAAATTACATTTCGGTACTTGAACCAGAACTTTTTTTGGGTGTCTTTAATTAAATATTTTAGTGACGAAAACTCCTCAAATAATAAAATTATGTGTTTTTATTCTGTGAATTATGATTTGTGATTATTATATTTTACAGTCAGATCTTTATTTTAGAGACAAAATTACTCTAAGCATCTGATATTTTTTAATATATAGTACACTAAATTCATTTAAAATTAACTTATTGCCTCTTTTATGCGAACGTGCTTGTTTAACAAACAATCTTAGTAACGTCTTTTTGAAAAACATATTTACATATTCAAGTGCTACTCTTCAATTTTTAAGTAAACAAAGTTCCCAGTCTTTCATAGCTTTAGGTAGATATTTAAAATAAACTTTGTTAATAACATTAAGCATTCGTTATCATTAACTGTTGATGAGAATGCTTGCTTTTAGATTTTATTGTTCCCTATTTTAATTAGATATTTTACGAAAAAGAATGAGTAAACTTATCATGTGCTTTATTTATTAAATTGTTTATTTTTATATTAAATTAAAAGAATGTATTTATTTCATTATTTTTATCACCATCTTTTATTTCATCTTTAATTTGCAACTGATAAACGTTCACACGAGGCACTAGTTATCGTTCAATTTTTTAATGATGATATTTATTCATTCATTTTATAAATTAACACTTTGCAATAAAATTATACTTGCTTTACCAACATTTAATGAATAAATAAAATATCAATTCTTCTGGCAGTTATATTTAATCAACTTAATTAAGTTTAACGTTATATCAGAAAAATCAAAGATCGAATCAATTAATTGAAACATTTATTTCTCCATATCCCATCTAGTCCGGGCTTCACAAATGTGTCTTCTGCTTTAAATATTTCTCGATTAATACAATCTTTATCGTGTTCTCAGGAGACTCTCTATAATGTATAATTCCTTTGATAATTGTCGTCAGATAAAACAAAAGGAATATTTCATCAACTAATGGAACTTGAGGGGATTCGAACTACTGGAAAGTGAGGCTAAGTCAGATGGTCTAGTCCGTATCGCAATCATTGCAATAAAACTGCTTTAACAATTCCCATGAGGTAGCGAAAGGCAACATTTGTGGCTTTGAAAACGATTGGGCCATCTCTGCCTGGAGAAGAAAACTAATGCGAATTTATAATTTGAAATAATATCGATGATCAAAATATTCTGGTGGAATATATTTCAAGAACGAAGATTCATTGCTCTTTCATTGCCTCTCATGCGATTGAAAATATTGAAGATTTTATAGAACCTGACAAATAAATAAGAGTTCAGTGTATAATGAAGCATAAGGAAGTTTTTTTAAAAAAAAAAACAATAATATCAGGTCAATAGTTACAGTGAAGAAAAAATATTTTATGTAACAACCAGACGATAATATATGTTATTAAAATGAAGAGTTCGTCTATCTGCGTGTGTATCTCTCTTACTAATTGAAATTAAAAGTAAGCTTCATTAAAAACAAAGTGTAAGAAAAGTATAAGAAGTAAAGTATAAGAAGTAAGAGAAAAGTAAGAGAAGTAAAGTATTCTATATAAGAAAGGAATAAAAAATCAGAAAACCATAATTGATGCCAATCATGCTTAGTTAAATTTTGTAATAAGAACTAACAGTAATAAAAAAGTAAGCAATGCACACATTAGAACTGCATAAATACTGAGAAGCATTGATATAAATATTGTGAAATGATGTTATTTGCGTGATTGTGGTAAAATTTAACCATTATGAGTGGACCTCAAGAAGCAGCATCAACGCAAATAATTATGAATACAGTTAATTGCTATTTTTATGGGATGACAAACTAAAAACGTGTTTTACTTAATCTAATAGCGTTAACCACCTGTAAATGCAAAATATAATAATACATTTGGAAAAAAAATCATTTTAGCTTTATTTTTTCTATTGGCATATGTCTGTCAGTTACGTGCGAGATTTCATAGCTTTGTTCAGTACATATATATTGAATGCTTAAATTTTTTGCACAGTACGGAAAAAATGGGTCTTCAGTTAGTTTCAACTAAAAACACAATTCAATTGTGTCATACGCACGTACATAAATAACTCCTACATTCTGCGACTGAAAGTTATTTATGCACATAAGTACATAAATAACTTGTAGTCACTGTAAAGTAAAAAATAGATTTAGAGTAAGTAAAATTAAGAGTTTTGCTAGTTAATGTATAATATTAGATATTCTGTCAACTTTGTCAAAAGGATTAAATTTTGTAAGGAGAATACCAAGAATGTGAATCAAGCTAAAAAATATAATTATTAATAATTATTAAAAAAATGCAAAACAAAAGTTTAAGATTCGAAAATATCATGTACATGCTTCATTACCTAATTGCTTATTAATAATGAATCATAATATTACAAAATTCACAATATTCCAGAATCATGCGATGGAAATGAAATTATATATAATGGATGTTAGTGATTCAAGTTACATAATAAAAAAATTAATAATTCTTTTTACTAGAGGTAAAAACTAAGCAATAAAATTAACAATGATTTGTTTTACTTTTCATGGTTTATTGAAAACTCTTTCTCTAAAAATATTGGAATTATGTAATAAAGCATAATAGGTACGGCAAAAAAAGAAGCCATATGGTCTAGTTTATATTGGAAACAACTTTAATGACCCCGGTTCAACCTTCCAGTCCAATTAAACATCCTTAACAATTCCAAAGCTGTAAAAGTATCTAAATCTGCAACTTCAGAACTGATTAAACTGCTTCTGCTAGGAGAAGAAATCTAAAGTGAATTCCAACTTTAAGATAGCATCGATAATCGAAATATTCTAAAGAGATGAAATTCTATCACGTGATTTTTTTCCATCGCATTACGTGCAAAAGAAATTGCAACTTGATGATTTTAGTGCTGAATAAGCTTTGGATCGTTCGTACGAAGATTTTTTGAATGGATATTGTCAGGTGGATAGTTACTGTAAGAAAGAGAATAATCGAAAGAAATAAACCAGAAGATTATTTCAGATAAAATGGAGATGGATTACATGTACAGATCTCATTTATAATTTAGAGACGATTTTATTTTAGCGAATAAAAAAATAATTTTAACGCTTAATGTCTAGATGACATTTTTTGTGGTGTATTTGCTTGAAAGACGTAAAACTTTTTATTTTTTCAATTTCTTGTAAAAGAGGATTTATTTTCAAAATAAATTACAAGCTTAGAGTTTTAAGTAAAGAATTTTAACTCATATTTTATTAGCATAGAATTACCATCGAAGGCTTATTTTTCTGAAAGTCATCCATTATTTGTATTAATTTTAAATCATTAAAAAAGTTAAGCATGCATATATATATATATATATATATATATATATATATATATATATATATATATATATATATATATATATATATATATATATATATATATATATATATATATATATATATATATATATATATATATATATATGCTTAACTTTTTTAATGCTTAACTTTTTTAATGATTTAAAATATATATATATATATATATATATATATATATATATATATATATATATATATATATATATATATATATATATATATATATATATATATATATATATATATATATATATATATATATATATATATATATATATATATATATATATATATATATATATATATATGTATTATATATATGTATGTATATATATATATATATATATATATATATATATATATATATATATATATATATATGTCATCTCTAGGTTCTAGCAACGCTTCCAAGATAACGGAAGACGTTATATATTACTGTAGACGCTACAGTACAACCCTCTAATTACAACTCCAAATGAAAAACTGTTCTTGGCAATAACTGTCACAGGTCCTGTCTCCTTAGCTACCTACAGTTGAAGATACTACAGTTTCAAAGTAAACCATGTGCAGATGTTTGGGAAATATTGGTCTACATGCTCGCTTGCCTGTTCGATGTGCTCCGCTCATGGTAAATCTCTGTCACCAGAAATAGAGAACTAACAATATTAACATCATCACAGTAGATCTCTAAAATTCTCTCCGACGAGTCCATAGTTAAGCTTGCACACTAATTCACTTCGGAACTCCAAGTAAGCGTTAAGACCAAGACATCATTATTAAACAACACCGTTAAGGTAATACATGTTTGCTTTTTTGGGTTTAAATTAAACTGGGCTCCAGAACAGGACTTTGTCAAAAAATTGGAAGCATTACATTCCTAATTTAACGGGACATCATTCTGGAAGCACATATACATTTGTTTTGAAATCTATTCAAGATAACAATTGGTATTCAACATGTCTATTCATGGTAATTGAGAATTGATTGCTCTAAATCCAATTCCGATAGTTTTGGTTTAGATACATCAAATAAAATTACATATTATTATATAAAAACTCATGCTAAATTTAAGTTCACATATTTCAATTACAATTTTTGCGATGCTTCGGTTATGAGAAGATTAGTAAATGGACACTAATACGTTTGCTTATCCAAAGTAAAATGCATTTCCTAAACGAAATACATCCAAAAATAAAACGCATTATAAACAAAAGGTATTTCATTAAATAAGTGCCATATGTTAAAATAGGCATCTTATTTATTATTTCGAACCCCTTTAATTTTAAAAAAATTACTCTTATTAGAAAACTTAATTGCGTTTTTTTCTACTTTATCCATGCATATTTTATAGGCAATTGTTTTGCAGAAATATTTTCTTTTATTTGCATTACCTAAATATTTCTTTTGCATAATTGGATTTCATCAGACAATTACTATTAATTTGTTTTACCAACGTAATGTTATAAATATTCATAAATTACAAATTTATCTAAAAGTTTGTACTTTCCTTTAAAAAACGATGTTTTAAAAGTACTTACGCGTTTATTTTATATCTATATCCTATAAAACTATAATTTCAACGCGTGTTCTTTTCCATTAATTTGTCCTTAACAAATAATTCTATATTCGTTTTTTGCCAGGCAATAAACATCATAATTTTTAAAAGTCTTTGTTATCGAAATACCTATGCGTTGTTATGGCAACATTCCCCTATTGTAAAATGTTAATGAAGTCTTCAGCAGATGTGTTTTCAATTTAGATGGAGAAAAAGTCATCAAATTTTTATGGAATATATTGATAAACTTCACTTTAAGCATATTTTATTTACACTATGATATGGAATTTTCAGTTTTCTTACAGCTTCATTATTTATGTATGACAAAAATTAGTTTTAGAATATTTTGCTTACACAACCTTATTTGCTACATGAAATTTTCATTTGATATTACGGGAAACAAGTGATTCTGAGTATTTAAATGAGGCTAAAATTATCAATCAATTCAATATTAATTAACGTAGACAAAAATATATTATTTATCACAATAATCTATGTATTTTTCGAATTCAATTATTTAACAACAAACATCTCTTTAACAATTCTACAAGGACTACAAGGATTATGACATATTTTCAAGCAATTTTTTATCATGCTAATTACCTTTCTTTTTAATACTGAATTTGTGAATCCTAAGCGAAATTAGTAAGGTTAAAACTATTAGAATATGGGGAAATTTATTTTCTTTGTTTTTGGCTCTATTAGAGCTCCAAAAAAACGGTAGTTTTTACCTAAGCGCTTTGGTAATTGCTTTTTGTGTTTTTATTACCATGAGCTTTGGTAGTAAATGTGGTAAAATTTGCTAATTTTATCACGAAATCTTCGAGCATGGCATAAACATTATTTAAGTGGTTAAATTTACTTTTCAGTTTGATATTTTGCTAAATGTGTGGTTCAGTTTGATACTAGAAATGGAAATTTTTCATGATTGTTTTTTCGTATATTTTAGATATACAACGAAGAGCCATTACATTATGACCACCCTCCATCTATAACAATGGGCTCGCCCAGGTTTTCGTGGTTTCTCGCCCAGGAACAATGTTTTCATGGGCACATTAGAACCCATAATCCTTATAGAACAATCCCTGACGTCTGTAAGCTCCTTGAACATAGTTGCACACCAGGTTCACCCATTCATGGCAACAGTTTTTCCTGCGGGGGATGGTGTTTACAAACAGGATGATGCACCATGTCATAAGGGTCGAATTCTCAAGGAACATTCCAATAACTTTCAAATCATGCCTTGTGTATAAGCTGTTGGTTGCGACAGCTGAGATAGCTTGAAGAGCCGAGGTAGAAGGATCGAGTATTGGATCGAAGACCGAAGGTAGGAGGACGAACCGGAATAGTTCCTGCACGGATGAATATCGGCGGAGGAGCACAACCGGCGGCCAAGGCAGGGAGTAAAGAGACTGATGTCCAGTACTTAAGGATATGACAGTTTGCCTTCGAGAGATGCTATTTACACACGATTTCCCAATCGATAGGGGCGATTGGAACAGTCTAACTGCATTCTATGCAGATGACACAGGTGTCATTGTGAAATCTAGTAACCCGAACATAGCAATAGAGAAACTGCAAGAAAAATTTATGACTACGAAGAATGGTGTTTAGAATGAAGATTCGAGATAAATGCTCAAAAGTCCCAAATATTGATTATCCAGAAGAACAGGAAATCAATTAGAGAGCATAATGACCAAGTACTTTTTAATCAAGTGATACCAAGGGTAAATAAAGCCACCTACTTAGGTCTAGTCATTAACAACAGACTGACTTGCTCGGATCATGTGAAAAATGTTAAAAATAAAGCCAATGCTGCAGCATTAAAACTGCAATCCATCATGTACAGTGAAAAATTGAGCTTGAAACTGAAGAGGCTACTGTACATCTCCATGATAAGACCAATCATGACCTATGCCTCGCCAGCACGATGTAATGTATCAGAACGTGATCTTGGGAAACTCACAGTGACGTGGAACAAGATCTTGAGAAAACTAACAGGCGCAGAGTGGTATCAAAGAAACGTAGATATTCACACGGACCTAGAGTTGGACAGTTTCGAACATCACTTTAGCAAACTAAATTGAAACTTTTTTATAAAGGCTTTAGACTGCAATGCAGCAAATTTCGACTCTACTTTCGAGTTCGAAAATTTAGCAGAAGACGCTTCCCTGAGGCCAATTGCACACTTTTTTACAAGTGATGCAATTCTGACCATGTGAGATAAACTCAATGTCATTATTTATGGCACTATCAATTTACTAAGAATGGAAATTTAACTCGGACATGACATGTAAATATTGTAAATATTATATATACTTTGACAAAATCTTTTTTATTTGCTTAATATGCAGACAATGCTTTGTAATGGGGCAAAAGATATAGAACGAATGAACACTGTAAATAATGAAAGAATAAAACGTATGAAGTGAAATGTAGATATTGTGTACAGGAGATGTACAACTTTGACAAACTTCTTTCTAGAAGTAAAAATTTTACATTGGCACTAATAATTGATATATATATATTAATGTATAATTCGCACTATAATATATATGACAAATCCAACTTGGAAAAACAATATGAGGCGCTGACAAAATCATTATGATTTGCTTATAGGGGCAATAAGAGATAGAATGAATGAACCTGTATGGTTAGAGAGAATGAAATAGATGAGAAGAAAGAAGAAATATTGTACCAGGGGCGTACAATTTTAGACAAACTTCTCATTAGAAGTTAAATTTTTATTAGTTATTTATCTTACTTTTTATTTTTATGTACTATTTTATTGTATTTTATGCACTTGTATTTTATTGTATATTATGTATGTATTTACAACATGTATCACTCTATGTGATTTTACATGAGAAATTTACTCATTACTAATTCTCTACTTTAAATTTTAGATAACCAGGACCTCAAGGAAACACCTCAAGGGTCCCATCTCACGATGAAAGGGTAAATAGCCGTACCGGCCTCGGGCACCCCGAACAACCAACAAGACCAGACCAGACCTTCGAGAGGGTTGCTGTGCAGCGTCCGAAACATCGCACCGATATTCCGTTTCTACCCGGTGACGCCCACCTGCAGTATGAGATGCTTACAATCCAAAGTTTAAGTTGTAATTGTTCTTTTAATAAAAACTTTTAAATGTTTTTAACGGATAACCTGTTAATTGGAGTTTGTGAGTTTCTTGATGGTTTGTTATCTTTTACTATTAAAGAGGATGTTTCATTGCCATATTGTTTCATTTGACGTCTTACATTTCCATCACCGAAACTTATACACCTTGACCCCAGAATTCACCTGACCTTAATCCAATAGAGCATTTGTGGTCCTACTTGGAAAATCAAGTACGAGCTGCCACGCTACCCCCTCGCAATGAGAGGGAATTGCAGGACCAGTTGGTGAGCGCTTGGTACCTGATACCTCAGACTACCTATCAGCTCCTTGTGGAATAAATGTCACGGCGGGTGCTAGCAGTTTTGAGGGCTAAAGGTGGTCCTACATGTTATTAGCAGGGTGGTCATAATGTAATGGCTCATCGGTGTATATTATATCCTGGCAACAATTTTACCTTTTGCCCTGTTGGGATCAAAATTGGTTCAATATGGATCCTATAGAAACTTGCACCAAGAAAACAATCTAGGGATGTCTAGATGTTTTGATATATGTCCTGGAATGGCCTATATAAGGCTATATTGGTAGAATAATGAATATTAAATATCACGCAAATCTTACAATTATATATAAGGCCAATATTGATTGTAAAGTAATTATTGGTTGCCCATAGTAAAATGATAAATAGATAATGATAATTGATAGATAACGATATGATAAATAGGAGTTCAGATATGCCAAATCAAGTCATATTTTTCTTTATTTCACTTAAAACAACCACAATTTATTTCGAGAATATTATTTCACAACTAATGTTCCATAATATGTCCTGACTTTCAGAGCGTTAAGTAAATGAAAATATTTAAATTACAATTTTTGAAACTAAATAAATTATTTAAATATTAAACATTAGAATTTTTTCTCAAAATTTCTTTATCAAAAATTTATATTTTTTGTTATTAAAAAAATTGTGTATATTCATGATTTAAAAACTAAAAACTATTGCATTTTTTTCAGAAACATTTCTTAAAAAATTTCAAATTTTCTTTGAATTTCTACTTAAGAGTGAATACTGTATTAATATGCTCAATTTTAAAATCGATTCATTTATGCAGATTCTTTTGATTAGAAGGAACAAAGATTAATCAGTACAAGCCATAGACTGTGCTCAAAATATTTGAACCTGAATATACATTTCGTAAGATACAGAAATATGATGTCGACTCTTTCAAATAAGACCAGATTTCAATAAATTTTCTATTTGAGTTGTAATACAATATAAAACGAAGGTAATCCCAAAATTTATTCTTTCATGGAGGTATTTTTGAGGAACAGGAATAAAAATATGCTAGTAAATGTCATAAATTAACAATATGGCCAAATTATTAAACTATGAATATATTCATCATGAGCGATACGTTCATATTTTAATGTGCAGTAACACGAAGTTTTAATATGTTAACTTTTGATTAAATTTCAATTCTACCACTTATTAAAATGAGTAATTTTTCTTTTGAATGTTTTAATAAGCCTAAAGTTTTACTAATTTTTAACTTTAGTAATATTTTAGTCACCCTCACCCAAAAAAACTTTTGCAGAATCTTTCAAGTAAGTCCAGATTTTTTTTAAAGTTTCAACATAAGTTGTGATAAGACATAAATCTCAAAATTTGCTTATTACATGTGTGTTAATTCACAAGAATGAATTTGGGTTAGCGAAAGTTATAATCACGTTCAAATTATTAATATACGAATATATATTGTAAGATATATAAATTTGTTACCGAATCTCTCATAATAACACATATGTCTACTAATTTTCCACTTGAGTAGCAACGTTGTACTAAACTTCACGATTCCGATATTTATTTATATATACAGGTTCTGTTAATTAAAAAAAATTCGAGCCATTGAGAGTTATAATTACGCTAACATTATTAAAATATGAATATATATAGTAATATATAATGGAATCTTTCAAGTAAGCTCAAATATTTACTAATTTTCTACTTGAGTAGTTATACTATACATAAATTCAGGTTTCCAAAATTTATTCATTTATGCAGGTTTCCTTAATTAACAAGAATAAAAATAAATCGGTACAAGTCATAGACTTCACAAAAATTATTAATATATGAATATATATCGTAAAATTTTATACCTTGTTTTATTAGAATTATTTACGATATCATTCCATGACACCGTTGTGCTCTCAGATTTTATGCATGTTCTTCTTCTCTTCGAACAAAGCTATTTCCTTCACCGCAGTTTCTTGCAAAAATCATAAAGTATATGATTTGCTCTTTCAAAATGTGATTGTTGCATTGAAAAGCATCCAAACGTAGAATAAAATAGCTGCTCAACGTCCTGAACTCATAAAATATATAAATAGTCTCGATGAAACAGCCTCGGATGGATGGGAAAGGAATATATATATCGCTATTCCTTAAGCCGTTCGTTATTTTCGTTTTCTTGGAGAATGTCGGTAAGAAGATAAAATGAGAAAAAAAATCTTTCTGGAGAGGATAAAGGGTTTGCGTGAAGATTTTACTGGTTTAGGAACATCGGAATACGTCTGCAAATATGCAGAAACTGCTTGTATTAGCTGCTTGAGAATTTTCTTTTATTTTTTTTTAAATTTTTTTTTGCTGAATGAATGTATATATCACGCATTCCGTTGATGGATTTTAATATATCTTGCTGAGTTTAATATTGGAAGTTTAAACTTTTATTACGTTCGTAATAAAACTTTTAGTAATATAGTAATTTTGTTCAATTTTAAATTCATATATTTAGAGAATTTTAAAACGAAATTATTGTCAGATGCTTCTAAATGTTGAATAAATGATAAATAAAGAAATAAATTTTGCATAGAATAAAATTTTCGAAAGCTTTAATCATATCAAAAAATAAAGTCTTCTGTTAAAAGTCCTAAATATTAATGAAGATATCAAAAAATTGTAACTCTAATAAACTACAGAAGTCAAATAAAGTACACTGTAAGAAATGAAGATCAAAATTTTGTCAAGTCCTGGCACTCAGGTTACATTGTAACGTAAAATCTATTTTACCGGAACATGTTACGGAATCAAAAAAATCTGACCTACCGTTCTTTATAATTACCATTTAATTACTCTTTAATTAAATGAAAGAGAGGCATTACTGTAAATTACTATATAATATTACTGTAAAATTACGATACAATATTTTGCAGTAAAAGTGAATTTTATGGAAGATAAGGATAATTTTACAAGTAATCACATCAATAAAAGTTTTATGTTTGAAATCTTAAAAATTATTATAAATATCAAAGAATGGTAACGGGAAATCAAAGAATGGTAACGTGAATAAACTGAAGGGTACACTGTAAAAAGTTAAATCAAATTATGGTTCCTTTTACAGTAAAAATCATTTTTACCGGAAAAATTTATGGAACAAAAAACTGATATACTGTAATTTTAACTGTAACAATTACCGCACAATCAGTGTACTTCAATAGTTGAATAAATCTTAAAATCACAGTAAAATGGATTTTACCGCGAAAAATGATTTTACTGTAAAATTGATTTGACGGTGAAATATATTTAACGGGTGATGTAATCAAAGCGTCGATATTTTATAAAGTAATTTTCTTTGGAATTTTTACAGTGTTGTATTTCAGCTAAATTCGTAAAATTGCATTTTTTTTCAGGAGAGAAACATTGATGTTCAGCAGAAATGCACAAGAAATCCTTGTAGTATAGCAACTAACAAACATTATTAAATAAACTGAGCAAATAAAGAAAAATATTGTAAAAACAGAAAAAACACCATGAAAATCCAATATGCTGATTCAAAAGGCAGTAATCAGTAAATTACTTGGGGATTCGTAACAATCAGCAAAGTACTTGCTTGGAAAAAAAGTGTTGGAGAAATAGAACAATTATTTTAGTAAGAAAAATGCTGTTGGAGCAAGCGACGTATAAAGCATATGTAATCAAATCATTTGTTATATTTTTTTCAGATTGCTTATAAAGCTAATTATAATCATATATATAAGTTTTAGCCATATGCATAGCATGGAATATTTATTATTTTCATAGAGTTTTCAATTTCAACGAGTACAATAATGACTAGACACAAAGAATTTCAAGTAAATGAAGAGAATAACTGTTGGGCACTACCTAAATGTTTGATCACTAAATGTTGAAATCTATTCACGCTTAGCGAATGTTATTATTACATTTGCTCCGGTTAATTTGCTTATTTATGGTTATTATAAACAGGGCACAGAACAAAAAAACGAACCACTCTGAATATCTTTTGATCTAATAATCGGATTTTCATGTTCTGGGATTTAATCTTACTAGCTCAAATATACAAATTTATAAGTGCATATAAAAGGATTAGCCCCAATCTGGGAAATATGGTCTCAATAGTTTGGACAGGAGAGCTCTCCAAATTTTGGACCCCTAAATGTTTATTTTACTTTTTGCATATTTTGCCATATCTCGAGAACTTCTTAAGCGAAATTGAGGATTTTTTACGCGAAATTATAAGATGCGTTTATTAAAAGATAATTCTGTGCAAAAAATAATTTTTAGTAAATAGTTATTAGTTTGTTTAAGAATAGTAATTTTTAAGAATGTCATTTACAAACATTCAAACAAATCTGTCGAATAGTTCCTGAGAAATCGATATTTAAGTATCTGACTTTTTTGAAATTCAATTTCTCAGGAGCTAATGAACCGATTTCGTTCAAATTTTGCATGTTGCCATAAAAAAGTACATTCTTTACAATAATGCAAAAATTGTGTACCTTAAATTTCAAGATTTTTTAGCCATTCTTAAAGAAAAGAATACAAAATAATAAGTATTCACTGGAAGTTGTTTTTTGCATGGATATTTGGATATACAAATTTTATAATTGGGTGCAAAAAATTTTCAATTTCCTTGTGTTCTCAAGATATGCCGAAATACGCAAGAAGTAAACTTAACATTAAGGAGCTCAAACTTTTCAGTTTTCTCCTAGCCGAACTATTAGGACCCCATTTTCCAGATAGAGGCTACCTCCGATTATTTAGGGGGGTTAGAAATCCAAATCCGTCGAAAAAACTTATGTTTATTCAATGAAAGTACGTTTTTTTGTCTGATTTCGTAAATTCATTTATCGTCTACATTAACTAATTAGCATATTTGAGGTCACTCCCTCAAGATATTAAGATTGAGTCTTAGAACGTGAAAATCCTATGAATAGATAAAAAGTTATTCAGGTTGGGCCTTTTTCGGCACACTTCACTTATAAAATAGTTTTTTTCATGATGTATGTAATGCTATATCAGTATGCAGAGTATTTCAGTTCGAAGAAGTATTTATTTAAAATAAATTATTTTGTTTATGTTAAGCAGCGGGTAGAGTTTTCTGTTTCATCTCACTATCAAGATGGGAATAATTTTAATATTTCTGCAGCCTACTAGGGTAAATTGTCCCGAATACATACTTACGTTTGTTTGTGTGATTTAATGCCTGCCGGAGAGATTTTCAATTACTTTTAAAATCCAATTCCTTACTGACTTTGACAATATTGCAGACATCGGTTTAAAATAGTTAAAAGTGAAATCAAAGTATTTCCGAGCGGGTAGCAGCTAGACAGTGAAGGAATTCGGTTAATATATAGTTTAAAACTAATTAAAGTGTTAGGATTGGTGGATTAGTTGAAGAATTAGAAAATTTAAATACAGCTGTGCTGCGCATTTGGTTAAGTTCACATTAAAGTTTAGATGCTGTACCAGAAAACTTCGAAAGATGACCTACCTGGTTGCAAAAGACGGCAAATATATATATATATATATATATATATTGTAAAACATAGCACTTTGAGAATTTCTGTTATATTTTATAAAGGTACAACAATAAATCTTAGCTTCATAAAATTTTGGAAGGCTCTTCTGTAACCCTATACACTAAATACTTTAAAGATTTAATAGTTTATCATTGAATTCGGATTTAGATACAGCAAAAATTTACGATTGACATTTAATGCACAGCCCATTTCATCAGACTCAGATAGTAAAAAGCGCTGAAAGTTTCAGATTGTGCTGAACCTGACATGGTTTAGATTCCCTGCAATCGTCATTTGATTCCATGCTAAACCAAAATATTTTAAATCATAAATTTCGATTTCAGGATTCCATGGTTAAATTTGAACTCATTTAAGATTCACTTCGAAATCTTATTCAGATTGCAGATTCATTGTATAAAATACCGCCCCCCTTTTCATTGTACAAAATACCGATTCAAAGTTACTTTTTAGGTAATTTTTGAAATTAATGTTTCGAACCACATAATGCATCTTACATTTAAAAATTCTCCGTTCTTTAGAACGGACAAGAATTTCAATATTTTAAACGCTATTATTTTTTTTAAAGAAAATCTTTAATTTAGCAACTTTTTTTCTACCTAAAAAATATAAAAATCTCTTATTTCTCAATTTCTACAAATTTATATTATTGTATTAGAGAATCTTTTTAAATATTAAAAAAAAGCGTCAGACGCTCGTCATTTTCGCAAAACTCCTACTTTTCTTCATAATGACGTTTTGTCCCATTTTTAGATTTAAAATAGAAGTCACTCGCTAAACATAGACTAAACCTGAACTAAAATCATGAATAACTTTAGGTAATTCATAGTATTTAAGAATACAGCGTGGTATTCGCAAATAAACATTATTTCATGTGGCAAAAAAAAAACCCATCTTAAACCTGCGGGAAACAATCCTAAACAGAGCAATTCGTTGTGGGAAACAATCTTAAAAAGAACATTTCAATAAGGAAACTATTTTAACAGAACAAGTCCTTTAAGAAACAAACTTAAACATATTTTTCAGAAATTTTCACTTATGATGTTTTGTACCGAATTATTTTTGATTTCTTTAATATTATTTTATATAACGTACTTTTATTGATATTGTTTTGATATTTTTTATTGATATAGATATTGTTTTGATATTTCTTATTGATATTGATATTGTTTTGATATTTCTTATTGATATTGATATTGTTTTGATATTATTTATCGATATTGATATTGTTTTGATATTATTTATTGATATTGATATTGTTTTGATATTATTTATTGATATTGTTTTGATAATATTTATTTATATTGATATTTTTGATATTCTTCTAAGTAACGTATTTGCTACTGTTTGCAACATTTGCTTAGACTTTAGTTAGTTTAATGATTTTAATAATAATTAATAGCATTAATAGCAAATTATAAATTAGCTTGGAAGTAAGATTCAATGTAGCGATATTAAGGATCAACTTTGAAATGGTTTTTTTTATGCAACATATGATAGAAAGAGATATATAGCTGAATGTACCAATAAGATCACGTTGTACAAGTAATTTGAAGTTTGCCCGAAAAAAAATAATGTTTTCAAAAGAAACATGAAGTATCGTTAAAATAGTTCGAAATACGAAAATGTCTAACCAAAGACCAGAATTTTGTTACAGCAAATAGAAATTCTTCCTATGTTCCATTTTACGACTTTTATGTAGTAATTATACAGCAACGACATTCCATTAAAGATGTTCTATTATGTTTGAAAAGGAAAACCTTGGAAGGAAAAAGAATATATTTTCGGTCTATCGATGATAAAACTGCGCATTCCTTTTGACCCGGAAATTACATCACTTTCCTTCGATTACGTTTTCTGAAAAGTAGGAATTTTATCGGGTATCAGATTAAAAGAAATTTCCTCCTTTTTGTGAGCAAGAAAATGATAAAATCAAATAATAAGGACGAGTGTAAACATTCCTCGCAAGCAGAATACATGACCCCAATAAAATATTTTCGGAACATACAGTTTTGGTTTCTGATTCCTAAATTATTTGCATTGTTGTGATCTCACAATTATGTACAATGGAGGAATGATCTTTAGATATGCCGCCAAATTGCATATTCTTCTTGAATGTTAGTAAATATTACTATTTTTAAATAATATTTCACGTAACTAATTGCTTGATTTAGATAGTCTTATTTTGAACCCACGTACAAATATATATATTATCTTTATTGCAGGTGAAATAAAGATGCAATAGTGAGAATTCATGACGAAGGCAAGTAGTTAATGAAAAAATAAATGAGTGATGCAGTTTAAAAGTAGTACTAAAGCACAACATATCAGTGAGAGATGCAATGCATACATGTGCATTTATCCCTCGTGGTGTATACTTTGAAATATTTCTAATTTTTTAAAATCTGTTTTTTTTTTCGCTCACAAAGATTTCCATATAAGTTTAATAAGTAAGAGAAACGTATAAGTGTCTTTTAAGATCTGCTTAATTTGCATTTCATTTATTTTAAATATGAAAAATATTTCCCTTCCCAAAAAATGCAATCAAAGTTACCCTACCTTGCGGCACTTTCAGCAAAAATGTAAGGTTATTAAATCTTTTAGATTTATTTTTTGAGTTAGCGAATTTTTAAGTATTTTCAAGTTAGTGTTTAAATTGTGAATTAAAAAAATAGATGGAAAAATTATGCATTTAGTAAAAAAAATCATTGTACCACCTTTCCCGCAAATCAAATTGATTATTTATTCTATTTTGCGATCAAATAACTACATGATAGATACAGCTCTAGATAATTTTATACTATTTTAAGAGTCATACTTATATATCTAAGAAAAACATTATATTTACGATTCATAAAAGGTAAAATATTTTGACAATTGTTGTAATTAATTAATTTGCCATATACGGAAGAGAATCTTTATTCCTTTGACAAAATAAATTTTTGGTAGCTTAAAGTAAATTAATCATATAGATGATAATAACTTGTTCGTTTTTCTCCTTTTCTTCTTTATGAAATATTCTCTTTTAAATTTTAAAGTAAGCTATTTTTGAGTTCCTAGCATGAGATTTTTCAGGCAGAACTATCCAAAAAAGAATTCAGGCAAGAACACAGACAAAAGATATCAGACAATACAAAATGCAATCTAGCAAACTTGTTCATTAATTTGTTTTTCAGTTATGGCAATTCAGAGTGGATTTCAAAATAAAATATTTTTAAAAGGTTTAGCCAATTAATTTCAGCAGCAGGATTCCTGCAGGCATGATATATTTACTTTTGTGGTCTTTCGTATTTCTTTCTTAATTACGAGCATTTTACTCTAAAATTGCATTCATTAATGAAAAATGGAGAATATGAATTCTTTATAAAGCGTCGTACGCAGAAAGAAAATAAAGAATTATTAGTTTCAGGTTTTAAAACTATGTCCAATTACCTTTCTACTAACTTTTTTGTTATAATAATTAGTGTAAAAGAAGAATATAAAATTAAAATACTTTAACATTTGTTAGCATTTAAATACTCCGCATATAATTTATTTCTAAATTGTGCAAAGTAAAGCAATATTTTATCAGAAGCAAAAAAAGATTGTAATATTTCATATTTTAATTATAAAATGTTCTTATTATAAAGATACGTTAAGCTAATTATAAAAATAATGGTTACCTTGGCTTAAAAAATTAGCTTTTTTTATTAATGTGGGATAAGTTATCGTCTAATTACTTTAAGTATATCATTATATTTTAAAGCATAATATAGTTTTTTAGAGTAAATTATTAACTAAAATTAATAAGAAATATGAAGGTGACAAACAATTCTCGACTTTGATCGAGAATTTGGGATTAACTTTTGGTAATTGCTATCGTCATCGAAAATTTGAATATTCAAAAGTAAATTTTGATTACATAATAATAGCTTGAAACAATTAGTAATGAATCCTGTGGCTGGTTTCAAATAAAAAATTTCATTTTATTATTAATTTAATCATATTTTAATAATTTAAATTATGTTGATTGTTTGTAGCGAAAAGTTTAAGCTAAAATAAACATAAAGTATACAGGAAGAAGAAAAAATTGGCTCCGATTGAGAATTGGGCATTATTTTTCACCAATTCCAGCTTTGAAAATTTGAACATACATTATATATTTAGGAGTATATGATAACTTGATACATTTGTAATACATCGTATAATAGACTTGTAATTATAATATTTCTAATAATTCCATTATACTCGTATTAATCAATTTCAATAAAGTTAATTGGTTGTTTGTGATAAAAATTTTAAACTAAAATAAATACGAAATATAAAGCAGACAAAATTTCTCGACTTTCATTATAAATTCGGGAAGTGGCTTTATTAAATCAGGGCTCCTTGAAATTTTGAACATTTAAATGTATATTTCTGAACTATATGATTATAGCTTGATACATTCGCAATATGTCGTATCTCAGTAGCTTTTTTTCAATAATTCAATTATACTAATTAATTAATTTCAATAATATTAATTCTTTGTAGCAAATATTTTAATTTAAAAAAAATATAAAATTTACAGAGTATCAAAAATTTTTTCAACTTGATCAAGAATCGGACATTAGTTCCTACTGATTCCAGCCTCCTCTAAAGTTAGAAAATTTAAAAATATATTTTGGAATTTTATGGCAATAGCTTAATATATATGTAATAAATCGTAAGTTGTATGGTATTTTTTCCTAAAGCTCAATTATTTTAATTATTTATTAATTAATATCAATAAGGTCAATTGGTTGTAGCAAATATTTCAAGCTAAATACATATAAATTACATAGATGAAAATCAATTCTCGACTTCTATCCAGAATCGGGCATTAGTTTTAACTAATTCCTGCCTACTTGAAAATTTAAATATATAAAAGCATATTTTAGTATACCATGAAAATGGTTTAATATCTATGTTATATATTGTGCAGTTTGCTTTGAATAATAATTTTTTGCATAATTAATTGTGTTAATTACATAATTTAAATATTGTTAATAATTATTTCTAGCAAAAATTTTAAACTAAAATTATAAAATATACAGGAGACAAAAGCATTACAATCTCTGACAGAGATTTAGACATTACTTTTTAATAATTTCTAGCCTAATCAAAAGTTTGAACATTTAAAAATACATATTTTCAACAGATTGTGTAGTTGCCTTCAGATAATAGTGAATAATTTTTCCTTAATCTTAATATTTTACATTGATTATTATTTGAATAAAGTTACTCAATTGTAAAATAAGAATTAACTGATTATTATTAAGAATATTTAAAAACTCAAATAAATACATTAGGAAAAAAACTTTTTTGATTTTGTTAAAATTTTGTATTTTACAATGTAAAATTACGTACTTTAAAAAATTTAAAAATTTATTTACATAATCATAAATTTTTTTTACCATTTTTAAATAAAATAATGGAAATATAATAAGTATTTAATAAAAGTTGTATTTTGCGTGGAATTATTTTTTAATAAACGAATTTCACAGTTATATGCAAAAAACTTTCAAATATCTTGAAAAGTTCGTGAGATAGCGAAATACACAGAAAAGAAAATTTATATTAAGGAGTCCAAACTTTGGACCGCTCTCCTGGTTAAGCTATGGGGAAAATGTTTCCAGATTGCTGCTACCACCTACAGTTTAGGGGTCGGAAGTCCGCATCAGATGAAAAAAAAAATTTATGTTCATTCAAAAAATGCTACGTTTTTGTGTCTGATGTCGTAACTTAAATTATTGTGTGAACATCATGCATTAATTAACATATTTGACCTTGGACCATGGACCTTGGACTATTACCCTTGGACCATTTAGTTTGAATCCTAAAACGTGAAGATCCTATCATTAGATCAAGGTTATCAGTTTTTTTTTTACGCACTGAACAATCACTCCTAAATTTTTCTATTTACATCTATTAATAATGGAAATAATGTTACCCAAATTTACTATAGCAATTAATTATTAGTATTAATCAGATAATTATTTGTAAAAACCTATTACTAGTAAGGTAAACTCAATTTAATATAATAGGCAAAGAAATATTTCTTAACTCAAAATGTCTGAGAATTATAAAACAGCCTTTACTAATCCATATCCTCCCAAGAGATCTGGTCTTTATTGTTAGTGGATGCCTTTTCTGATTATTTGAAAAATGAAATTAGCTGATTCTTTTATTACTATTATGAAGAAATATATTTTAAAGCCGGTTTTTTTAAGGAAATATTTCAATAATAATGTCTAAATAACAATGTTTTCTCCTTCACACTTTTATTTACTGTTTAAATCAAGGAAACATAAATATGTTTGTATAAATAGCGATTGTTCTTTTTGGTTCAAATAGTGCTCTTCAAAAAAACTAAATTATTATAAATATTTTTTATTAAGTCTATACTTTGAAATTATGTTATGCTACTACTTATGAAACAAGAAATATAAAGTTTAGAATTTCAAAAAAGTATTTTACTCCTTAAATAATTATTATTTATGAATAGTTTGTAACTTTCTCACATCTAAGAAAATAAACTAGAAAATTACTATCATCGCGAGTAATTTCTCGTTAAAGTATAATAAAAAGTCTTCTCTCCTGGAAACTTCTAACAGGAATTTCTCGACCAAGAAATGTGGGATTCATTCTGTTTTAGCTCTTATCTTCCTCGGAAGATTTAGCTTATATCATTGACTTAGATCTTTATAGAAAGAAATAACTAACAACTAAATGTTGGAACTATTTACTGTTGTCTTGAACGGATCGATTTTCAGCAATGTATCGGCAGTTAGTAAACATTTTTTGTTGCTATCTTCATTTAAATATTAATATACGTAAACTTAATCATATTGCCCACTATTGTTCAAAGAAAGAAAAACAGCAAATATTTTTTTTTGTAAAGAATTTAACCATATGTGTTACATCAAGTTAAACAGTCGCGCGTTTCGCTTCACATAACATAAGGATTAAGAACCTTTATAGATTAGCATATTTATTTATTTAATTTAGAATTTTTAAAAAATAATATTTGTACCTTATTATAAGTATCAAACAACCGAAAATTTAATGGACGCTTCAAATTCTACTCTAAAATATTTCAACAGCCTAGCGGCTTGCTATCAAAGGATTCCTAACTGGTAGCTCAATTAAAAAAATGATACACTGAATATTTTTGAAAAATTTAGTGTACTAATTTATATATTTTTTTTAAATATTATAATTTTAAAAAATAAATAAATATTTTATAAAACTTCGACAGTCGGAGGGATTTTATTTCATTAATATATTTAACATTTTCGAAACAATCCGTACATTATTACTCACAATGGCAAATAATCCGTAACATTTCCGATAACATGATAATAGTTTGAAAATCGCATATCAATAATATAACCGGATAATATCGTGATATGTTTGTAATATATCATATTTATATTTTAAAAGAGAAACATTGTATTTTCGTATATATTATTGTATATATTTATTCAAAAATCCAACTATGCTAATTATTTCATTTTAATAATGTTAATTGTTTGCAGAAAAAATTGTTAAACTTAAGTAAATATAAAATATACAGGAGACGAAAAATTCTCGACTTTGATCAAAAATTGGATGTAATATATATATATATATATATATATATATATATATATATATATATATATATATATATATATATATATATATATATATATATATATATATATATGGATATATATATATATATATATATATGGATATATATATATATATATGGATATATATATATATATATGGATATATATATATATATATATATATATATATATATATATATATATATATGGATATATGTTCAAAATGGAGATAAAACAAAGGAAAATTATAGACATATGAAAAAAAAGGGGGGGGGCAAAAAGAATGATAACAAATAACAAACAACTGATTAAAAAAAAAAGAAGGATGATTTTTTTTAAAAAAACCGGAAAATAAAAGATATTATCTTTTCATCAGCCCACACGATTATATCCGCAAAAAAAGAGTGCTTTCTGATATTGTATCAATATAGCCAAAGCGAAATATATTAATACAATAGTGTGAGGAGCACTAAAAATATAAAATATATATATTATATACGCATATATTATATATATAATAATTTTGTTAATATTTTACATCATTTTCAAAATAATATGCACATTCCTCGCAAAAGCTAATGACCTAACTTGCAACCGACGACTTTTTAAAAAAGTTATACACCTTTAAAATATTACAAGAGACCTGCATCTTAGTGTTGGGGAACTCCTTACAAGAATTTCTCGACTTAATAATGACCAAGGAATGCGATTCAGTCTTTGTCAGCTCGTATCTTCCTCGAAAGATCTTGCCTCTTATCCTTGGTTGAGATCTTTGTAGATTGTTTGCTAAATGAAAGAACTGGAAACTGCAACTCGGAACTCTTCATCACTGTCAAGAACAGATTCACATCCAACAAAGACTCGGCTGGGAATCAATGCTTGCCGCTGTCCTCAGCTTTATCCAGGAGAACTTTCAGGAAAAGGGAAAAAGAATTGAAAATGCATTAACTGCCTCTAATGCTCCCAAGTCGCGTTGACGCCAAGGAGTTTTGCATTCGTTTCCCCTCTTTGTCCTCCGATCCCTTCTTTGTTTTTGAATTTTGTAAGTAAGAAAAGTTTTTTCACCAGTCTTTTTAAAGTCTTTGGTGCAGTGTAGTTTTATTCTGATTGTTAAGACGTTTTTATTCAAGATGCCTTTCTTTCAAATGAGAACTGATTTTGATGTTCGATAAGAGAAAAATTTTCTTTTCTTGAGATAAATGATTAAAATAAGGAAGGACACATATCGGCATCAAAGGTATTTTATCTCCCTTTATGCTTAACGTGTGTTTGATTTGGTACTTTTTATGAATAGTGTGAGTTGAAGTATTTTGTGCGAAAGATACTTATCTTTTGGTCTTTTGTATATTGTAAATCCCCTGACAATACAAGTCAAAATCAAAAATTATGAGATTGAGTTTTATTTAAAAGTGAAATAACTATAAAATAACAATAATATAAAGTTGAATAGATGCATTAATAATCCATTGTGATCAGATAATTTAAAATATCAAATACATGTTACATTAAAAGATTTCTATTAATTACAAAAAAAAATTAAATTTCTGTTAAGGAGTATATATGAATAAATATTAATCATAGGTAAACACTACCAGGTTTAAAATCAACTTATTTGAGTAAATAAATTAATAAGAATTTCAAATAATAAGCAATTAAAAATATTTAGAAAAAACAATAACATTACTATAGCTTATTATAAAAAAATATGTAATCTAAAAATAAAAAACACTTTTAATTAAGATTTAAAATGCTTGTAAATCAAAGTTTTAAACTATTATATACCAGTCTAAAATTTTATTCTCGTTTCAAATTTTACTTTTTTTTAAATAACTTGCACACAGTAAAAGATTTAATATAAATTAAGCTGTGGATTTTTCCCCCAAATGTCTTTCAAAGTTATAAAAAGCTTTTCCTAGCATACCTTCTTTAAATGACCATGTACTTTAAACATTTACTTAGTTAACATCTTTAAACTACCTGAATTATTTAAGTTTTTGTATAAGGATTATCAATTTATTCACCTGTCTTATTGAACCATGAAGAGAAAAATTAACAAATCCTTATTTCGTACTAAGCTTATTAAACAAAATTTTTAACTATAATAATCGATTTATTTAAGACCTTATATTAATTTCTATCTACTAATATGATTTTTAAAAATAAATTGTATTAATAAAATCAAAACATGTAATTAAACTGAAATCTGGTAGCATTACATACACGATAAAAATTATCACACTATAACATTATAAAAAAAGTGATCGTTTTAATTTAAAAACCTTTTTTTAATTAATTAAATCATAAATTAATTAAAATCGGCAATTTTAATTAAACTCATGAAATTTGAAATAAATTTCTAATCTCATCCGAATTGAAAGAATAATTTTAAAATTCGAAATGGAAATTTGCTTATATAAAAGTATATTTTTCAAAATTCAAGATATAAAATAGATATGTGTGATTACAATTGATATTGTAAATTATAAAAAGTGTTTTAAACATGAATTTAATCTTGAATTTATGTACGACAATTGTTTTGAAGCACGTTGTGAAATGGTATGTAGATTGCGAATCAGCTCTATTTTGAAATTTTTTTAACAATTTTAGTTTGATAAATTGCAGAAAAAAACTTTTTTTTTTGTTGCTCTAATTTAGAATTAGGTGCCCCTTGGTTGGACGATATTTTTTATTCAGTTTTGCTGAGATTTCTGGTCACCATGATATAACTCGCAGTCTCTGCTTTCAATGTCGTCACCTTCGGATTACCGAAATTTATTTTTATTTTTCCTTTACGTGACTGTTTCTTGGTTTATTTACATATATATTCATTTATTTGCCAATCGCCAATAATGATCTCCGATTATAAACTATTACCTAATTTTTTAGCGCATTACTTTGTTCTGTAGCTTGCTCTTTAAATTACTTGAAGAAAAATTCTAAAAGCAATTTTGAAACTTTCTATGTCAACTTCGTTAAGATGGAGGATAAATGTTGTTAACATCTTTATTCTTTTTGTTATGAACTATTCTTCTATTGCATTTACGAAAAAGTAATTTGTACTTAATTTAAAAAAAAAAACAATTTGTCTTTAAATGTATAATTAAGAGATTAGAGAACATTAAGTAACTTATCTGTACACTAGACGCTTATTTGCAATTAAAATTCCTTTACTATTTATTTAGTTTTCAAAAAAGACATATTTAATTTTTTTTTCATAAAAATCTGCCAACATTTAAGTTTTCCGTAGCAATTATACTAGAATGAGTCAAGCGTTTTGTTAAAGAATTAAAACTTAGAAACGCTTTTAAATTTTACAGATTTAATTTGCAACCACGCTTAAGTTTAATATAACCAAATAGCGAATTCACTAATCTTTACACTAATTTTCTATCGTAACTCAAGGGAAAGGCTTCACATTAGCAATTTTGTCCATTTAAATTCCCTATCGAATTACGCAGCAAATGGATAGTTTTAGATAAATTAAATGAAAATAATAAATGCTAGTGATTACTCATTTATGTATTATTTCGTTGACAGAAAATGCTTATTTTAGATCAATTAGCACAGCTTTAAAAGGTTGTTCTATAATATGAAAGCCATAATTTGCATATAATCAAAGTTTTAATTAAATAGTGTTTTAAATATTTAAAATAAAATTTTATTTGACTCAAATTTAAATAGATTTCGGTTATTTCGAATTAGTATATTGATTTATTTTGGATTGTTTGAAAGCTATATAGCCTTTAGTTTTTAAAACATGTCTAAATAATATATTTAAATATAATTAGAAATTTTCCATATGATAAAAAAATATAGATTAAAAATTGCTCTCAATTGTTCAACCTAAGGTTAGCGTAAAATTAACGCTCTTAACGTTGTCTTTTTTTTCGAATTTCGAATGAATAAAACTTTGTAAGAAAGTGAATAATCCAATATTCATTTAAAATCCAGCCCTTTACTTACACTTTTATATACAGGAGGGTGGATAGTCTAAGCACAAAAACAAGTATAATTAGGGGAGAAAACAGAAAAAAACTGAAAGATTGTTATTAGAAACAACTTTAATTTTCATTTTCCAATCATTTTATTCAATAACCGTCGTTGAACAGCTGACCCAATTTTTTTTTGTTTTACGACTACTAATGTTTAACTCCTTAGTCTTGTAATTTTGAACCCAATCCAGAAGACAAGGGAACTCCTGGATCAAGTATTGCGATAAATTCGCCTTGGTGGAGAACTTTTTGAAGGATCGCATTTGCGTTACATGAAGAGGAAAACCACGAAAACCTCTCACGCTTAACCAGACGGTAAATGGACTTTAACCTACGACCCGTCTACCACTAGGATATATACGTCAGCACTGTAGTGAGTGTAAGCAGGATGCGAAATTTGCATAGACTAGCCATAGCTGGGATTCGAACCCGGTTCACCTCATTGGAAGGTAAACGCTTTTCTTTTCTGATGAGATTTCACAAATAAATATAAAACATACAAACTTTTGAAAATGCTGTGAAGTTTAGGATTTTTTTTCTTTACTTACGCTGATAGATTCTAGTACTTTATTAAATAAAGTACTTTTCTGAAATCTTATTGGCTTTTTCTATTAAAAAAAGAATAATTTTTTCTCAGTTTTCGCTAAGTTTAGGTAAAAGTATATTAGGTAATATATAATAAAAGGTAATTATATATTATGTAATATATAATGAAAGTTAATTATATATTATGTAATATATAATAAAAGGTAATTAAATATTAGGTAATATATAATAAAAGATAATTATATATTAGACAATATATAATAAAATGCTTTTAAATATTAGGTAATATATAATACCTTTACATAGACAACTCAGAATGAAATAAAGAACAGTTTAAAAAATGTTAAAAGCAGAAAAAATTTAAATTAAAATCTACTAATGCTGTAACATAATTTACGTCTAATTGAAATTTTTCTGATACATAACTCAATCAAACTTTCCTCATCAAAGAAAATTATTTTTGACTTTGAATGATTTGTTTTCAGAACATTATTTACAACGAACGTGAACAAAAATAATTTTCAGCATTGTGAGACAGGGCGTTTCTTTTAAGAATCCAAAGTAATTCAATCTAAAAGCTAATTTCTTTGAACGAAAGTTTGAGAACAAAAACCTATTATTATGGAGACTTTCTTCATTTTTAGCAATTATTAACAAATTCCTCCTATGAGACATTTCATTATAATTTCAACAGTCTTTGACAGGTATTATTAAATTAATCATTAAATGTAACAGTTTTTACAATTCATGCGCGTATTCATTTGGTCGAGATGGTTCATTTTTGTTAGAATATCTGTTTTAAATGAAGAGAAAGTTGAAATTGAAACACATTTGCACTTTTTGAAAAGTGAACACTGAACAAAATACTTATACAATGTTTTTTCTATGTAACATTTAATTTTAATTTCACTTTAATGGATTTGTAATAAATAATCTTTACAATTTTTAAACTTTTAAATTCTATCGTAGATCACTATAAAGGAAGTATTATGAATTGTACTGGGGAGCATTTACTTTCTGTTGCATAAGATTTTTCAATAAATCTTAGAAACTTTTGCATCACTTATTTTTATAGGTTTCTCTCTCCTAGATCTAGGTTTTTTAAACACATTTTAGTCCATTTTTGGCAAAATATACAAGCTTAAAAATTATGTAAATAAAAAAGGTTGCATAAATGCTGCGACAAACTTCTAGGTAATTTAGGACATATCATCAAGATTAAAATTACAGGAAAACTTGCACTCATAAAGATCATCATACGCCACTAGGGAAGTTTCCTTATTAGAAACTGGTTCTCCGTGTCCTTCTGAACATTTATAAATGAGAAGCACTCCTTGCTGAGTATGACGATATTTTCGGACATAAGTTTAAGCTGACCCGGTTTCATATAACGTTTCTAAGCTTTTTTCATGTCGACAACTAATTTTTTAAAATTGTCATTAAAGAAATCTGCAACTTCCCAAGCAAACATAATGTCAGATTTCAAATCCCCTTACCCGGATTAGTCCCTATAATCAAGTATTAAACATAATTGCAGCAAAAACTTATTCCCAAATATAATCCAAATTTTTTTGAAAGCTCCATAGAGTTTTAATATAATTTTAGACATAATAAAAATCAGTCTCGCGCATAATACCTTTTCCGTATAAAGAACAAATTACTCACTTGATGGCTTCCAAAACTTTTTTGTGACTTATAATACAGAAATATAATTTAAAATGAATTGCAAAGTATGCCATCAAGTTATCTATTGTAAAATTTACCGTTTGCCATACGTATACTCCTTTGATATTCAGAACTGGAATATATTGATTTGTTTTCTCTCATTTCAAACGCATTATTCTGAAACTTTAAGAAAAATATGTTTGCCTTTTATTCATTCTTTATTTATGAAACATCATATCGGCAACGATCTGATATTTCCATCTGGAATACTTGCTAGAGAGAGACAAAAGGCAAAAGTATTCGCTCCACCGTTTGAGATTATAAGACACAGATTGAATGAGAATGAAATAAAAATTGATTCCTGGAAATCCGATAATAAATGTGGAAACCAATGGGGCGCAGTTTGAACAACACGTGTGTCCTTATCCGATACTTGTTCAAGGGTTGTTGCCACTCTCCTGTTAGAAATAGTTTGCTTATTTTTACTTTTTTAGTGAAACTCTTGGATAGTTGTTTCAATGAAGGTGCAGATAGATTCATCATTTATTCGGGAATTTTCAAATACGTATGCATTAAACAGCTTTCTTTTTTTCAACTTCAAGTGATATCGATATTTTGAGTTTTAGAATGAGATCATTAGTAAGTGAAGGGATAGATAAAGCATTTGAAAAATAAATATCAATTTTATAATGGCAGCATTTAAGGGGATCAAGCAAAATGTAATGCAAACTAATTTGCATTCCACTGGAATATAAAAATTTCAAACATTATTCTATTTTAGAAATTTCTACTGCAATTTAATTTTTTCCCGGTAAAGTTTAAATATTTTTTTTTGGTTTCAAAACAATGTAAATAACTATTTATTCAAAGCTTAACCCAAGACAGGAAACAAAGAAAAAATAGAAAAAAACTGGACAGTGCAAAATTTATCACCAGCAAATTAGCTTATAAAAATAAAATCAAAACCCCTAAATATTGCGTTACATTTAAAAAAGATATGGCATTAAAGGTATATGTCTGGGCAAAATTCCTAGTAGAAAAAAGGAACTGGCGTGGAAGGATCATTGCATGTTATAAGCAGTCCAGTCTTATTTCCTGTCCGTGCACACATGTGTCTCTTTACAATAAACTACGATTATAACATTTAATTACGATACATTTGCAATCGGTTAGACGAAATTTTTTGTACTGTCGCCAAGAATTTTTTTTTCTTGCTTATTAAATTGTCTTAGTCACGATTATAATCATAATATATTTTACTGCATGATTGCATTCAAACAATGTTCGAAAAAAATTAATTTATAAAGAGTTTATTTTGTTGTTCTGTGCATGAACCAAAACTCTAGCTCCAAAAAATTAGTTAAAATATTTACGTAAGTAAACCAGAGTTAATTTCTCAAAACAGTCCTCACCTTTATTAATATTAATAGCATACAATATAAAATAATATTAGTTTAATTTGAAGTTATTTTAATTTTGAGCAGTTTTAAAAAAAAAATATTTAAAGCTAATGTGACACAAAACGTGTAAATTGGAACTGAGAAAAGTTAGGTAGGTTACATTACATTTGAAACAGTAGATATTCATTACATATGATAAACTGTTACGATTACATATTATAAATATTACATACATTTACATTAGATATGATAACTGTTAAAATATTGAGAGAAAAGATAACTTAAATGGGAGGAATAATAGTTTAAATTATGGCTTGAATGAAAATTGTTAAATTAATATAAGATCTTACGTATAATATGAATTACTTGATGATGAATTACTGTTATCATTTTAAGAGTAACTTAGTTTGAAAACCTGTAAACCTTAATTTTTGAAAAAAAACTGTGCAAAATATATTAAATGTCAGAGCAGCTAAATTTAAAACTGATATTTTTTAAAAATTTTAATCAGGCTAAAATTACAGGGTACCAATCAAATATTTCACTTAAGATTATTCTATGTCATATTATGTTCGTTATTTCCTATATTTCACAGAAAAGTCATCAATAGATTTTATTTTTGCTTCCAACCCTTAAAGCTAATTAAGATTTAAATTCTGTATTAACTAAAATCTATAAAAAAAAGTTATACATAATTATTGAAGCTTTCAAAAAATAGTTATCGTTTCATATGCTGCGCTATTCAATCCTTTGTATTTAATACTCCAAATTAAACATGACTATTTTAATGAAAAAACAGGATTCTAGAGTAAATAAATTATCTAGTAATAAATAAAATAATGAAGCTATATTATAAAACTATATAAAATGTTTAACTTTTTTTCTCTTCTACTATGTAAGTTACACTTTCAAATTTTAAAAATAATTATTTGCATTATCTTTATTTGTCACCATCATAGTTATAATACTTTTCTTGAAAACTACTTTCATATATTCTGTCACTGAGAACATTTTGACATACGGTAAATAGAAAATATTCTATTTGGATAGCGTGTGGTTATAATTTCACGCAAATATAACTCTTGAATGCAAACAGTCACTTTCGATTGTTGAACAATGGCAGAAGTAAAAACCACAAGATGCCTTTCAAGAAAAAATAGTGATTTTATCGCAATTTATCATGTAGTTTAGTTTCTTTCATTTAATGTCACATAATTTTGTAATGCAATAAATTAATGCTATTTTTGAAGCTTAATGAACTATATATAATAAGTAATATATAATAAGAATTATTTAATAAGTTTACAATTATATAATTTTTTAAAACTTTAAAGGATTTAACTGGATATTTAAACACTAAAAACTTAATTTAATAGTTTTATGTGGTATAATTTTATCTTGTTCTCATAATATGTTCCCATAATGTGTTTACATGATATTTTTGCAAATATAAATTATACATTTTGTGTTGTTTTAAGATAACATTTTAATAAAATTCAATAATATGTCATCAAATTGAACAACTCATTTTGAAAATTTCAACGAATATGTTTAATATCACTTTTCTACTTTTATGATATCCAAATCCAAAAAATTAAAATTAATATTATCATCATGATTACGAAGCAAGATTAATTCTTCAGGGCTAAATATCATTTAGTAAAATTGTATAATCTTGAAATTTAAAGATAATTGATTCATCAATAAATTTAAAAACAAATTCGATTTTAAAAGTATTTTTTTTTCATAATAGGTATAAAAAGTACTTTTTTTCATGAGAGATGAAAAATTAGATACTTGTGGTATTCCATCAATTTGAATAAAATTATCTTTTCAATTATAGAGATAATTATTAAAAAGACAAAAATTAATTAGAATTTACCAATAATCTAAATCGCATTTAGGGATATTTTTAAAATCATAGAAATAACTCAAAATTTTTAGTTTAGAAGAAGGAATGCTATTCAAAAGATCCTGGAAATCAAAAGTCGCAATGGAATTAATTTTATTATGTTTAATAGATTCTAAAATCGGTTCATTATTAGGGATAATCCCAGTAAACCTTTTTTCAATAACATTATTAATAATTATATTTATGTTGTTAGAGAACATGGTGCAAGGTTTAGTTAGATAAATATTAGACCCACATGTGACTGTTCTAAATTTTATAGGAATTTTATGAAACTTAGGACTGATAATTAAGTAAGGAAATTGCTAATTTCAAATTTTAACCTCCTATATAAAGCTAATTTTTTAATGATAAAATTAGTAACTAAATTACTTAGTTTAAATTTTTTACTATTTTTACTACTTCGTATTTAATAGTTCGGCACACAATTTCTTACAAAATATTTCATTATTACTGTTTGCTTTGTCTAATATTGTTTGCTTTGTCTAATATTGTTTGCTTTGTCTAATATTGTTTGCTTTGTCTTTTTTTGTAGTTGCTTAATTAATAGAACAATTTTCGGAAATTTTTTTGGAATGTTACTGTTATTTAAATTTTCCTTTTTATTGAAAACAAAGAGAAATTACCGAAAACTCTGATTCTCATAATTATATTTCTTATCACCACACATTTAATAAAATCTCGCTTATACTTAACTTTTGAAAGAAATGAGAATTGAAACTTTAATTTTAGTTGCATTATAATTCAAAGCAAATATAAATTCATACTATACTTGATAGATGCATTTTTTTATTCATCCTATGATGAAAAATTAAATTACAAAATGTATATTTTTACATATCGTTTCTAACAATGTATTGTAAGAAAACGATCTGATGAGATAGAGTACTTTCTCCTCAAATAATAAAACGAAATGGCTAGACTTTCTAGTTCTCCTAAAGAACCTCCTGATCTCTTCAAGAGGATCAATGGTGTCTTAAGACAAATGACCATCATGTTTAAGCCCTTTCAACTAAACTCTTCTCCGTCCTTATCCCATTAACCTTGAAATTGACCTTCTGATCATTTCACTGCCGTGTTCCTTTCACTCAAACAAATTACATGCAATTGTATATGATTTTCTGAACAGAATAACGATTGTTAAAATAAAGCAGGTTTGTTACATTTTAAATCTTTCTTAAAAATGAATCCGGTAAAGTTACGAACAATCATTAACTTTAAATAAATACTTTATAGTAGTTTATATTTAAATAAAACTTATTTCATTGAGGGATCTTAAGTTTATACTTGTAATTGTAAGTAACTTGTAAATAAAAAAACAACAACTGGATTACAAATTAGCGCAAAACCACATTAGAAACAGAAATATACATCTGAAAGTAATATACAAACTCTTATATACCGTATGTAGGTAAAGTATAAATCTTTTGCCTACATTAAGTGCTAAAGTTTATAGATAAAATAAATAGAATTTTTTTCTTTTATTCCTGGAGATAATTAGCTTACCAATAATGCTTCTGAAGCTCCTAGTTAAGTCAAGTCTGAATCGTTAATTTTTATTCATAGTCCTCCATTTCTTAACATACGTTTCTTAAAATCCTGTTTTTATTTTAGGATGTATTTCAAGTGCTAAATTAATACTTATGTTAAATTCGTACAAATTTAATTATAATTTTTAATTATATTTAATTGTGCATTTTATTAATAGTAACATTTCATAGTATGATACTAAAACAACGAATAGGTGTTATTTTCCCCAACTAATTTGATTAGGGACGCCCGGTGGCTGAGCGGTAGCGCTTCGAGTTTTCATGCCACAAGTCGATCCTCGTACCGGGCAAGGTTGACTCAGCCTTTCATCCCTTAAGTGGGTCGATAAATGAGTACCAAATGTGCTTGGGAAATAGACACTGGGGGTTCCACAGGGACCGGGATAGCCTGGTCGGTAAGGCGTTGGGCCCATGTCCGAGATTTCATGGACTCGAAACCCGCCGGCCGAGGACTCTCCGTGAAAGTAAAATGGTGACTGATGCACGTTAAATCTGTCGACTCGCAAAGTCCTCCATGTTCCATAAAAAACCTCTGGGGGTACTGAATTAGTGATTGATCGTACTCTGATTCAGGCCAAAATTACGATCTGTGGATGAATTAACGGATGTATATATGAATGGGTCCGCTCTATAAACGGGCGTGACGTTTGGGTGCGGCAGAAGTCTAATTCTTGGCCACAGATGGCGCCACTGGAAAACATGAACAATCGTGCCCCTCTGCCTTCACAGGCATACGAGAACAACAACAACAACAATTAATACCACTTAATGTTATGGAATTTTGCGATACATAAAAAATGTGATACACTGTTTCATTCTGTAATATTGAATAATCTGTAATAATCATCTGTCAAAAGATACCTCAAGATAGTATCAAGTAAACATGCCTAATATACTCGAGAAATTATATTTAATAAGCTTAATGGTAGTTACGCCACTGGAGGACTTTATTCCTGGTAAACACCAAATAGATAGTAATACGCTATTTAAAAATCAAAAATTAAAATCTAAACACTTATAATAGAATTAGCTAAGACCAAGTTCTGTATCATTAGCAATAAACAAAAATTATTTTCCGTTTCAAGAGCACCAATTTTTTGGCGTGCTCTTTTATCGCAAGAAGCTATCGTTTGTACTCAGGAATTAGTCGGCGAGACTATATTCTTGTTATTGATTGGTTGTACTTTTATTGAACAAATTGTTGTTCGGCATAAAAATAGGTATGTATGTTTTTCATAGAGTAATGAGGATAATTATTTTAATTTTTTAATCCCAGTTAACTGTATCAAGTGAATTTTTCTTGCATGATTTCTGTCAGCTTCCATTCTGCTTAAACTTGGTCATTTTCGTCTTTATGTCATCATTGTGCTACTTGTATGTTTGATTTATTAACTAATTTTATTTTCAAAATAAGTAAAGATATAATACTAAATTAATAATTATTACTTTATATTGCATCGCAATAATACATTTACTGACTCTTAAATGTATCTCATTTTACTATAATTATACACTTAGTGCTGCATAAATTAAGAACTAGTGGCGGATACAGTACCACAAGTATTGTAATAGACCATTCTTGGAGCAATGAAACACCAGATAAAACGCCATTTTGGTGTAAAATAGTTCAGAGGAACGTGAATTTCTTACAGTGCTTACTGTAAAAGTGATGTTTAAATAATAAAAATGCATCTTTTTACTCTTAATTTATTATTTTATATAATATCATTCAAAATCAATCGTTTGCAATAAAAAGTGTTAACTGAAATAACTTTATTACACTCAAAATGATGTAAATAAAAAAGTTCTTAGGATATATTATACTTACGGTATACAGATTAAATTTATGCAAGTTAATTTTTAAATCCTTTTCAAAAATTTAGTGATATATTTACACAATATACAATAAATCTATTTAATAGCTTGCAACTTTATCAATAAATAATAGTAAACAAAATGCAGTGTTAAAAACTGAAAATTGAATGTCTACAAAAAAGAAAAACCGATAATCTATTTCTTCGTCAGAGAATTGAAACAGTTCTTTTGAACAAGTAAACAACAGTTTCTATAGAATTCACCAAAATATTTCTTCATTGTTATAAAGAATAATATTTTGTAGAAATATCTTTTACGCTGTACTTTAAATCATTTTAATTAAAATAATTCTAGAGTACAATAGATATAAATTTATTTCGTGAAATTTATTTTATACAGAATAAGTGCATTTTTTTTAATACAGAATTATAATGATTTCTTTGAAAATCGTTGTTTTCTGTTTTATAATCACGCCCTAAAGGCAGGTGCAAAGACTTTTCTTTGCTTCAAATGTATCTTTCAGTGTTTTTCTCTAACTTATATTCATACTGTAAACTTACCTTTCTTTAATGTTACTATTTTTCAATGCTTTTTTATAGATTTTTTTTTCTCTTTTCATTTTCTGTTTTTGATCCCTAAACCGCTCATCTTTTCTATTTTTCTATTTCTCCAGGCATTTTAGGTTTCTCAGCATCTTCATCAGTTTCTTCTCTCTTTTTATTCTTCATAATCCCAGGAGTTCGAAGATGAGGAAGAGCATTTTATGCTTGGGAGAGTTGAGAGAGATTCGAATTCCCACAAGCAAGAGATGATTCGATTAAACATGAATGATTGAAGATGGAATGAATGAAATGAGAGGTTGAATGTATAAAAGATAGGAAAAATGATGAAAAAATAAACGTGTGCATGGAATACAGTATTATGAGAGCAGATAAAGTAATACTTGGTTTCGATTTCTTGACCTGCCTACATTATTGTGGAGCTATGCTCTTTTTAAGACGCTGCAAAACCGAGAAAAAACCTTAAATTTTGCCACAATACAACAGATTTAAAAAAAAAACAGTATCTATTTCTTTGTAATTATAAAAGAAATTTTTTTTTTAAATGTTTAAAAAAGGCGGACCTTTCGTATTAAAAATTTGTTTTTAGATTTGTTTTATTCTTTCTAAAAAAAGTACAATACATTCTCCTGTGTTAAGTATTAAGTATTAAGTATGCCCAACGTAATTTTAATTTTTTTCTTCCAAAACAGGATTACTAAAGGTATCATTATCCATTCCATTTTTTTAAAAATATTACCATTAATAAATATTATTACCTAGTATAAACAAGTATAAGTAAGTTCATGACAAATCTCCATAAAAAAAAGACTGCTTTAATTTTAGCATTGTATTATGTATTCTAAAGAAGCAAATTACTATGTATTCTTATGTATTCAATCTTAACATAATACAACAAAACAAATAAATTTTTAAATCTTTCCTTGTAAAGCATAATTTTGAAAAGGATTATGGATTCCCTTTCGAAATATACCATGTAAACCTAATTGGAGTTATATGACGAAAATATTAGTAACATTACCAAATATTATTAACTAGAATAAACAAGTATAAGTAAGTTCATGTTTTATTAGTTTTAAAGTAAGGCATCGGCATGATATTTTCCATTTCATGATAAAGAATTGAAGCTATTTTAATCCTTAAGATGTCTACAGTAGTGAAAATTTCAAGTTATTTTTCATGAGTTTTTTCAATTGTTATTGTTTGTATTTTCCTGAAATTTTCAGGGATAACATATTTTAATAAATAAATTGACATAATATTCTGTATAAAAAGGATTTTATAAAAACTTTATAAAAATATTAATCGCAATATTGTGTATTATATATTGGAAATTTTTTAGAAGAAATCTAAGAAAAATATTTCATTCAAAGCTAGTCCACTATTATTCCTTACCTGTACTATAATATAGTAAAATATATTTTACGAAAAGTTATTATCATCCGGCAGTAATACTTATGGACAAACCATGAAATTTATTATATTTCAGATGTTCAAATGTTAAAAAAAGAAATGTTTCGACTCAAACAAGTTATATTTGGAGATCTTATATACAAGCAAATAAGCTTTTACATTTCATACAATAGGAAATGTCCAAAATATTATACGAAATTTCATATAATAAGAATTAAATCCCATCTAAATAAATCTGGAAATTCAAAAGCATATGCGTTATTTATATATTCATACGGTCTTAAACTTATTGTATACAATGTGAATGATAGTATTACACAGATAGCCTAGTATATCGTTTTTAACAGCATCATGTCATAAAATATCTTGAGCTAGTGAAACTCAGGCGAAATATAACACTATGCTTTCACATGGAAGATCAAGTTCTTTTCATACACATTCCTTTTGGGATTACGTTCTATTTGCAGCCATAGCTAACTAGAACGTCGCAAACGAAAATAAAATATCTATTTATCTCAATTGTCAATATTCTATTGAAGGATAATAATATATTGGAGTGAAGCAATCTTTGATGTTAATACTATATTGTGAATTAGTATATTTTTATTGCTAAATAATAACAACGATATTATCTAATTCTAATAAAATAATCTTCAATAAAGAAATCCTTTTCAAGCAATTCGTTTTCACTATTATGTTCTGTCAGCAGTATAAGCTAATTTGAACGTTGTATACATATTTCAAACGTAAATAAAGCCTCTATTGATCAATTGATAAGTGTCAATATGCTACTGAATGATAATATTATATTGCAGCGAAACACTCCATGATTTGACTATAATATTGATGATCATATATTTAAAAATAAATAATAACGTGAATTAGTAACAATTTTAATCGAAAATATTAAAGAAAAGATTTCATTTTTAAGCAATTCGTTTTCGAGATAATGTTTAGAGATAATCGTTTTCGAGTTCGTTGCCTAATCTAACTAGAACATCAAGTATATTTCAAACAAAATTATAATCTCTATTTAAAGTACACTCTTAAAGGATAATGTAAAATTCGAGTAAAACAAAATCCGATTTTTGTATTATATTGATGATTAGTATCTTCATAAAGTTAAATAAAAACAACAATTAGTGTCAAATTTTAGTAAGACTATCTTCAATAAAGGATGATTCGTTTCAGAGATTGTGTTCTGTTCTCAGTCTAAGCTGACTAGAACGCCATATATATTTCGAACGAAAATAAAGTCTTAATATTTAGCTGTGAAGCATAATATTATATTATAGAAGCAATACTTGATATTAATATTATATTGAAGTTCAGCATATTTTTTTTAGTTAAAAGATAACGACGATTAGTATCTAATTTTGTTAAAATATTTTTAAATAAAGAATACTTCTTCAAGCAAAATACTTCAAGTTAGTATGATGTTTATGTAAAATACTTTTTAAAATTTAATTTCATAATGAAGTAATAGAATGTCCATGTTTCGTGTACTGTAATTTAAAGATTAGGATACAAAGATTATTGCCTTTTATCGATACATGAGCTGCTAACTGCTGAAAGAGTTGGGATTGCTTCTTGAAATAAATAGAAAATACTGAAAGTGACGGCCTGCTTGTAAGGTGGTCCAGGAGTTGGCCTCGTAATAGGGTAAAAATCATGCTTTGAGCAAGCAGGTGAAAATAGTGCTTCAAGTATGCGGGTCTTTAAGCTCTTCTGCTGCCCATCTTGTGTTGTTTGGCCTACATTGATTTCACGATACTGTTATAATTAAAAAAATTTGAAAAGTTAGATGCATTAAGGACTGAATTTTTTTTTCGAAAATAAGATTAACGAAATACATATATTTTTTTCAAATTTGATGAAACTTGTGAAACTTGTTCCCTGAACAAGCGGCGATATATTTATTTTAATAGATTAGTTTTTGATTTATTAATAATTTTGGTAAATATTACAAAGTCATTACTGAAGCTTTGAAAAAAAATTTCTATTTAATTTTCTATTAATTTAATTTTGTTTAATATCCTCTAAAATCCTGTAGAAATATTCTATTTATGGTTGCAATATACTATGCTTACACTGTGAACAAGTTGTGGCAATAATGTCTTGGTATGAGTTGTTATTTATTCAAATAGATTGATTTTTGATTTATTATTGATGCTGATTGAATATTACAACGGAAAAATCACTAAAGCTCTGAAAACACTTTTCTACACTCGATATATTTTGATCTGTGCATTAACCAAGAGAATTAGAAGAAATAATTTAATATCATAAAGTTGTTTAATTTAATCTAAACTCTTATTAAAATATTCTACTTATATTTGCAAAATGCTAAACATACATTGTAAACCATTTATGATAATAATAACTTACTGTACGGTGTTATTTGTTCCAATAGATTGATTTTTGATTTATTATTAATGTTGATAGAACATTACAATGGAAAAATCACTGACACTTGGAAAACAGTTTTCAACATTCGATATATTTTAATTTGCGCAATGAAACCAGTGAGATAAATAAATTATTCAGAAAAAGAAATCAAATATTCTTGCGTGAAATCTGAAGAGTAAATCCCTTTGCTGTTCTTCTAACAAACAATGTCAGTACATTCCAAAATAATGCACGCCATCGAGCTTCGAAGGCACCATGCACGCATACCGAAATTCCCAACAGAAATCATGTTATCATGAAATTAAACTGTAATGAATGCCTTTGAGAAATGAATTGAAGTAATGAGACCGTTACGAACACTTATAAAATTCGTCATTAAATATAATTATTATTAATACTAATATTAAGGAAATGGTGATACTGAAATATTTCATTAATATTAAATTCTCTTTGTCTGTCTTTGTCAATAAGAGAAATTACTTTCGACGCAGAGGTATGATTTTCACATTATTATTGGTTTATTTCTTGGGTTAATGAGAAAGTTGTGTAGCTTTAGGATGACTTTCTTAGCAAATGATAACTTAATAAAGGATAATTAATTATGTATAAATATATTTCATGGTTTTTAGTAGAAGTCTGCTATAAAATTTTATTTGTATCCCTGAAATCTATTTTCAATCGATTTGTTTCCATTAAAAGATATTTAAAAGTTAATAATCTTTGGTTTGCTGAAATAAATTTATCAGTCTCTTCCTTCTAGTTTATCAACATTTAAGAAAGGCATATTGAATCAATAAAAGAAATTTATATCTATTGTTCCTATGGCTTTATAGGCTTCGAAGGTGTTTGATGGCCTATGATAACTATTTTTAAACAAAGAAATGTTTTAAAAATAGATATTTTCAGTTTTTTAAAAACTTCTTATTTGCTTTTTTTATTTTGTGAATTTATTATTTTTCGGGTAATTTTTCGGATTTAAACTCACTATTTTGTGACTAAAAAGAGTGATATTAAATATTATCATTCAAAAACGGGTAAGCAAGGAAGTTTAATTGGGTTTAAAACGGAGCACTCTCCAATTATTGCGTATGCAAAATACAGTGAAACAACAAGAAGAATAAGGGCTAAGAAGAATGATTGTAAGAATTATCGTAAAGTAACTGAGACCAGAGAAAAAACAGCAGTAGACTTTCAATCGACTTCGATTAAAAACATCACCATAATCACGAATAAACAAATGTTCTCCGAACCGCATTTAAAAATTCAGCGCTATACAAGGTACAATGAAGAACGATACCGTGCTTAGATTGATATTTACATATTGAATACACACATTATGATAAAATGTTCTTATTAAAAGAACTTGCCAGAATCAAGCACAATTGCTGTCATTAAGACAAAAGTACCTGAAATCAGTCTCATGGTTACCCTGACGCTTGTAAACAACTTGTATTAAAAAATTATGCCTTTTCGTAAATTCAAGACAGAAATTCTGCTTTTGCAGCCTTACTTTTCCGATGACTTCATTTTGAGTATCAAAAGAAATTACCTTTAAGAGTACAAGCTGTATTAGTTTTCGTGATAGTGAAAATGAGATAGTAATTAACAGCGTAATACCAATAAACAGAGAAAGGCTCAAATTTGTGTCCAAGAAAACGAATCTGTTTTGGCATGCCGCCGATTGGAACGCTACATATCATCCTCAAGCCAAACTCTTTCATAACAATGTTTTAATCCCCGTTTGAATCGTAGAAGAAGAATCTATTGCTGACCCCAATCACAACTTTCAGTGTCTGATGATGTATAAACTTCCAGAACATATTGAATCTATAGTTTAAATTTGCTGCTTGCATCTTGTTAGCTTATTTATTACTAACAATACAAGACTCATGGAGTCTTCTGTATTGTTGTTCCAAAAAATACAAGACTCAAGACTTAGCGAGTGAGCTAGCTATTTTGGATGTATCTGGAAGCAAAAGCACTCTTTCGAAAGTTATCAAGCATTTATTATCCACCATTTGTCGCATACAGGGGACTGCAGAAAATGTGCATGTATTACCAGAAATCGGAAAGCATAGAGAGCAGATGTTGAAGTCCTCTGGTTATCCACGTAACACTGCTACTTTACTACTTTCACACTTAAGCGAAACAATATAGTTAGAACAAGATCATGTTTGCTGATTTTTAGGACAAAAATTAACTGTTTATCCAATGATTTCATTCTTTTCTATTGATGACAGTAATTGCAGTTTTAGAAAAAAAATTGTGTAGTATATGTCAATTAGAATTAAAAGTTTCTTAATTTGCTTGAAAGACAAGGAAGTTGAGTTCGAAAAATTTTATTTATTTTCTATGCTTTTTTTATTTTTTTAATTAGTGTATTACTGTAACAGTTGCTATTTCGACAACTAAATCTACGCACATATTTCTAAGATTGTCTTAGCTGTTTTCGAAGGAAGATTCGAATATGGATACAGGTAGTGCAGGTCTTACTATAGAAAGATATAAAACCATCAGTAAAAAATGAGATATTTTCCGCTCCAAGAGAAAACAATCACATATATTTTTCTAAGTAATTTCTTTCAGCGATGCATCCAAATAAAATATATTGTTTTCTTTTAGTTTATGATTTATAGTAGAAAGTTACATTCAGTGGGCGTGCAATAGTAAATAATGAAACTTTTGAAAAATAGATGGTCGTGAAGCATTTTATCGCCAAAAAAGAGAAAGATTTTGCAATCATAGAGAAGTGTTATTCGATACCTTTGTAAGGAAGGAGAATAAAATTGTTACGTGGGTGTAGATTTTACGATATTTTTAGTCTGCTGAAAATATTTCAAAATTACAAAAATATGGCTATAGTAAGTAAAATTGCTTAAAATTATTGGTATTTAATTACACCACATTAGCCCCAATAAAGGGTATCTATTTTTGTATGGCACAGAGTTAGCTAAATTTTACTTAGTGTCAAAATGACAAGACTTAACTTTGATTTCTTGACAACAATGTTGTACTATTGTTGTATGGTATATACAACAACATTGTTGTACAACAATGTTGTTGTATATACCATAAAATTTTTTTGGATGCTTAGCTTTAAATGAATAATCTTATGAACCTTAAAAGTAAATATTAATGATTGTTTAATTTAGTTTTAATTCACGTGAAATTCTATGTCAGCAAAATTAAACACTTTATATTACGCAGCATGTGAAGTAAGATGTAATAGTTTAATGTATATCAAAACAAATTTTAAGAACTTTTTACCAATTTCTTGGTAATATAGAGCTCTCAATTTCTTTTTTACATCACTAATCTGCTTAAAATTTGTATACTTATTTAATTTTAAAGGCTAAAAATTTTAAAAATAATAATACTGTTATGCATTTTCTCCAGTTTATCAGTTGCTCTAACAAAGATTTTCTTTAAGAAATATTAAGTAATTTGTAATATAAGTAATTTAACAGAATACCGTTTTAGTTAAAAATTTTTACTACACATTTGGAAGTCTATACATGTATCACTACAATTTTTGTTTTAAAATATGAAAATAAAGGACAAAATGATGTGAACAATTTTTTAACAGTATTATCAATCATGTTGTTTGAATAATAAATAAAATATTTATATTTGTTTAAAAAATATACAGCATTCATTGAGAAGTGTTTTTAAAATTTCGAAAACAGTTACATTTTTGAATTTAAAAGACTTTGTAGTTTATTTTTCAAAAAAAAAAAAAAAAAAAAAAAAGAAAATCTAACTAAAAGCTTTGCACGAAAGAAAGCTTTTGTAGAATTTTAATATTCATTCCTGAAGAAAAAAAGGAAAAACTTTATCAAAATGCAGCATTCCAAATAATTTTGTATGAAATGAATAAAGAATTGAAACATAAATATATTTTAGCAACATTTTTTCAACTACGAATGTTAGACGACAATAGCTGAATATTTTGCAATCATTGTTTGAATCGTTTAGTAAAAGAACAAATTCAAACATTTTTCATTAATTATTACCTTTAAAGACTACACTTACATAATGCTAGTTTTCGCATATTATGAAAAACCCTTTTCAAAACATTTTTATGTTTGCTTATAATGCAGGCGAAAAATATTAAAAAATATGCACTTTTATTATAATCGTAACGAATGGGAAGTAACTCAAAATTCTTTATAGGAAAATTTTGCTAAAAATGGTAATTTAAAATATTCTCCTGATTATTAGAAAAACGTTTTTTTATTACAATAATGAAAATTATAAGGATAAACGAAACAACATAGATTAAATGCCAAGTGAATAAAAAAAATCATTCAGTAATTAATACTCAAATTTTAAGTAAATAAAAAAAGTTTTCATTTAATGGTCTACTATTTCTATTATACTGAGAATTTCGTAATATTTGAATTTCTTTAAACAATCAAATTTTTTTCGACTATCATTTTTGAAAGCATAAAAGCTAAATAAAACTAGTGTATAAATAAATAAATAAGAAGTCATTCCAATTAAACAGGCATTTTTTAATTAAAAATAACGTGCAAATTATTTACTCAATGCATCCTGACAAATTTTTCTGTAATTGACTTGTACATATCATAGAACCATTAAACTTTTCAAATATTATTTGGAAAATAGCCGCCATCAATGATTTTCTGCGTACGAAAAGTTATTATAAACTTTATTTTCACTTATTCAAGCTTAAGAAGTTTTTTATGCCTTGCCATACATTTTTTATAAACTAAAATATAGAGAAAAAAATTTAAATACGTTAAAAAAATTAATGAACAAGATATTATAATACTATATTAACCCCCTCCTTCTCGCTCCCGTGATATTGACGGGCTGGAATGTTCAGTAGTAAAACGTCAATAAGACTAAAACTAATTCATTTCTTTTGCCCAGAAAACATTTCTCATTTTACACACCATATAGCAAGCAGTGCCAGGATATTTTTAAGGTAATTGTAAATAGATAGTTTATTTTAAACTAGATACTAGCACTAATCAAATATGTGTATTTTGCGAAATAGACACTTTTATGACAGTTTTCTTGAAAATTAACCGATCGTTAAAGGGTTAAGAATATTATGTAATATTATATTATTACATAATAGCTTGTTATATTATCTATCACCGATTATAAGATATGAAATAAAGAAATATATATTTCACACTATTCTGTTGAATATATTACTCATTAATTGCATAATTTCAACTTAAGAGCCTTTTCATTTCTTTGTTCTAAACAAAATAGCATTCTTTCAGGAAAATTATGAAATTCATGAATATTTATGAGCTAATTTATATAATATGGTGTAGATGATATTCTATATTATACTACAATAATACATAAATTTTTTTTACTTATCTAACTTATTACATGATTGAGTTTATGAAGTCTTTTAGCATTTAAATGTTGACAACTAAAATGGAACACAAGATTTTATTGCAATGAATTACAAAACGACCTATACCATTCAAAAAGATACACTACAGCATTTAAAGTTTGCTAATTTCACCATTAGGCAAATTACGAAAATCCTCTCGATCTCGATTGACAGAACGCCCCGGTCATTATAATTTACTCATTTAATTCAGGGGTCTTGACTAAACATCGAGCTACACGCAGTTCAACAACGCAAAATTGTCGAGCTTGCTGCTTTTCGAAATGTTGGTTGGGCTGGACATCCACCAAGCGGACTTGGCCATTTTGTTAATTGAAGGGATCTACAGAGAGTTTTAATGATTTCATTAAGTACCCAGCTAGCTTTAGAGTTAGTTTGTGAAGTGAATAAATGTTTGGATTTCCATCCCACACCTGATGGTCGTCAATTAGAATGACAATTTTCAGGAGTTAACTGTAGAATCATAATAATTCTGCAGTTGATAGAATGCCGTGGGTTGAATTAACTCTTGAAGATATACCTAGAGAATTTCGAAGTAATTTTGTATTAGGAAACTGAATTATTGACCTAAGTTTTTAATGTTTTATTTCATTATAGTATCGTTTATTATATGGATTAGCTCTCGAAGATTTACTTTAAAATCTGCGTAGTAATTTTGTATTCTGGAAAGGATTACTATACATAATACTATGTTTTATTACTCACTTTATAGTATGGTATATAGATTAGCTCTTGCAGATTTACATTAAAATTTATGGAGTAATTTTGTACTATGTCAGTGAAATTTGTATGAGTTACTATACCTAATATTATATGTTTTATTATGTTATCTTATATTATATTCTATAGTATATTATCTTATATGAATTAGCTCTTGAAGATTTACATTAGATAAACTTTTGTTATGGAATTGATTAAATATTATTTAAACGTTATTTATTAAACGAATTGTTTTTGATATTTTATTACTTTATATTATAGTAGAGTATATTACATGGCTTAGTTCTGGTAGATTTCAGATAGAAGCAATTTTGCATTATATGGAATGGATTACTATACATAAAATTCTATGTTTTTTTATATTATAATACAGTATGTACTCTTATATAAGATAGCACTAGAAGATTTAGCTTAAGAGTGTCGAAGTAATTTTATGTTGTTAAATTTATTAATTAATCCAAGCTTTTATGTTTTGTTACATTATAGTATAATATAAAATATGGAATACATCTTGTAGATTTACACTAATATTTACGAAGTAATTTTAAAATATGGAATGGAATACTGTACCTTTTCTTATATGTTTTATTAAACTATAATACAGTATTGTATAAATTATCTCTTGCAGATTAATGAATCAAAATGCTGAATATTGTACAGGAATTTCAAGTGTATCATCCATAAAATCAACTTTAATATTAAATCCATTTTTATCATGAAATATTATACCGTACTTTTTACAACGATATTTATTTAGTTAGAGTGATTCAGTGATTTCACAGAAATTATCACTGTAAAAATTGCAACATATCCGATTTTTTGTTTCGCTTCACGTGCTCTGGTAAAAGTGGATTTTGCGGAAAAAGCATTAGCACACTGAGTGATGGTACTTTTTACCCTAAATTGCCCTAGAATTTGTTTACAGTGTATTTAAACAAAATTATAATTTTTAAGTTGTAATTTTAAATATTGAAGTTGAAAAAAAATTTAATTAAAAATCATATTTATTAACATGCAATTTTGAACAATTACTTAAAATAATCATATTTTTTTCTAAATTACAAATAATACGTGGATTTTCTCTACCCCATTCATACACTTAAGATTATAAATATTTTAAATACGTTTAAAATAAACTTAATTTTTTTAAATGGAAATAACAATTTGTTTATTTCTAAAATTACAAACATAAAACTATTTGGGTTTTCTCCCCAACTTTTATGCATTTTATTTAATAATTATGCATTTTATTTATTTAATAAGAAGATTATTCATAATAAAGTTTAAGAAAAAAAATCGTTTTTTAAGTGGCGTTATTTGTATTTTTTTTTAAAAGAAAAAAGAAAACTGCAAAATAAATAGCATTAATACTTATGCGACAAAATGAAACTTATAATCCAAATATTTTAGCTTTTTTATGTACACAAATTAGTGACCATAATTGTCGATTTTTAAAGGGTAATTCAATGAACAAGTTGCGTGTTCAAGATATAAAAATTACAGCATGAAAATAAATATTTATTTTCTTTCCAAAATACTATTAACCTTTTCTTTTTAAGGGCAAAATAACAATTTATATTTACACAAAATTTTAAACTAATCCACCTAAATATGTAAAGACTTTAAAATCAGATTTTTTAAATGTTTACATGGATGACAAATGTGTGAAAATTATTCTTTGAAAGGAAGTAATATAATTAAATATTGAATGACTAAATATTAAATTTGCTGTGCTGTAAAAATATTAAATATTTTAGAAAAGTATGTTGTTTTCTGAAAATATTCTGCTCTGGTTTTTAAAGAATTTACAGCCTAAATATTTTAAAAAAAGGAACAGCACTATATACCAGCTTGTATTATACACTGAAAGAACGTAATTAATTCCCAAAGAATAAAATACACTTTGATGAAATAAGACTTAACAATAGATCCACTAAAAATGTTATTATGGCATAAAATATAAAATTCATTTTTTAAATAATTTTCGTTACACTTAACAAAGATCTTATGAATGTAAAATAAAGAAGGAAAGACGACTTTAAAATAGTTTAAAACTTTATACGAGTGTTTAGATTAAAAAACATAGTCTACGAAAGATTGAAAATAAAAATTTTTTTTTTTGTTCTACTTGAAAAATTTCTTTAACTTTTTTAATTGATTTTTCTTTACATCACATTTCTTAAATTTCCTCTCTCTTCTATGTTGAACTACAGCATTTTCAAGAAAAAAAAAAACTAATAATGCAGTTCTTATCAAATTTGAAACATTTATTACAACAATTTTCGAGTTAATTTCTGTGTTGTAAGGAAAATTTTCATTAAATTATAAATAAAATTGAAATCTTTCACAGAAACATTTATCAGAAATGGCTCTTATACTTTTAAAATATTTTATCACTAATAACAAATCATAGTAACATATTTGGGATTTTTATAATTTTTTTGATATTTAAGAGTTTTTAAATTTGTATATTTTTAAAAGCGAATATTTTTAAAAATATAATAACTCCTTATTTATTTTTCGCTAAATATATAAATGGTATTAATTTGTCTTATTGCGTATTTTTAATGTAATGAAATGCTTCCATTTTTTACGATGGATAATACTTAATCCATAAAGCCTAAACTCAATATTGGTTTAAAAGAAATTAATCATTCAGGTTTTAAGTCTGTTATATTAAGTTGATTAGAATAACCATCATAAAGCAAAGCAATAGCTTTATTTTCAGATTTAAAGCACTCCGTTGAATAGCAGTAATCCTTTCTGATTTCAAACTTGTCAATTAGTTCTGTTGGACATCCATTAATACTTGATATCTTGCAATGCCAGGGAAGTCTTCTTAAGGACTCTCATTTTGACAGGGATATAAATAGTTCTCGAGTTTGTGCTGGCCATTGTGGTCTTTGGCGTCAGGGACGAGCGACTTCCTTGAAAAAAGGGTGCCGGGTTACTACAATATCTTCGAAAATCCTTCTTATTGGAGAAGTAAACTACTTTAAAAAATATTTAAATTTAACACCATAGGTGAATTCCCGATACTAGCAACTATAAAAAGCTGGTAAAGGTTAAATCATTCTATTATTTCCAATTTAGCAGAACGCAACGGTTTTGAGGCTTTCCATTTGCCTACAGGCAACTGGGCAAGATTCATTTGTTGAACATCTCCAGCAAATAGGCATTTCAAACGATCCTACTTGTTTACTTTCTTAATCTGGAGAAGTAACGGAAAGATACCATCAAAGTAACGGAAAGATACCAAGTAGCGCTTTGGGGCGCTACTTCGTAGCTCTAAATAGGAGTCGAGGTACTGCCCAGTTAGAATTTTCATTCTCAAATTACGGTAAAATAATCGGATACACTCTATCCATCCAATAAACCGTAAAGTTACGGTAAAGAACATTATCTTAACTTTACGGTTTTGAAACCGTTTACGACTAGTATGGTTTCAAAACCCTTAAAAAAATTAAATTTATCTAGACATTGGAGCCAGGATATTCTTTAATAAACTGTATTGGAGTCAGGATGCGGTTAAGTCGTCTGTTTTTAAAAATTAACTGCCTAATGCGGCGTAACTACTTTATTTATTGGTGCCATCTAACGTGAGAGAGGGTAACTACTAAACTTTTTGTGCTAAGTAGATTTGTGACACTGCCGTCGATGAACAAATGAACAGAAAACTCTTCATGTGTTGAAGGAAAGGGACGAAATATTGTGGTGTCACCGCTGGGACACGAACCCCCGTTCCGACGGTCATGAGATTAACAGGTGTAACTAAGAGGCTTCATTAGCTAGGCCTAGCTTATACAATAAAATTCCGGCTATTTAACCGTATTAGGCGAAAGCAGTTAATAAACTCTTTTTCACAGTTAACAGTTCGAATAACATCGCATTTATGGTTGACTGTTTTTTTTTATTATGGTAAAATAACAATTAAAAAAAATTTTATTTAACTATTTTTTCGGATAAATTTCTAACAGTGTGGGAGACAAGTTCATTCATTTAGTACTTTGTCTTGTTCTTAGGTCTACTGTTTGGGTTTGTATATGTCTGTGTTTGTATATTTTTAAATATACTGTCTGGGTTTGTATATTTTTAACTCTTTGTAACTTTTTGCCTAGCCATTGGAAATAGAAGAAAATATTCATAAGACATAAAAATAATTTCATAAATACATATTTTTACTTCGGATTTTTAATTTTTAATTATATTCTTTTGAGGTCAATTCTCATCACATAAATTATCAAAACTGAAATAAAATATCCCTCCTACCTTTATCATCCATGCGAGAGCTTTGTTTTTGTAACAAACTTAATATTGGAATATGGAGTCAAGTTTGTATAGAAATATAATAAAAGGGTTAATTCCTTTTTACGTCAAAATATCTTCTTTAAAATGTCGTAGGTTTCCAAAACTAAATATTTGAGATTTATTCACCTATTCGTACAACTAACTGTATTCTATCATTAACCACAGGCGGTTCAGCAAATGTGCAAAATTGGGAGAATGTTTCTCCGCTATACATTATTTCTTTATCAAATTACTTGGAGCGACCGGTTTTGCTATGCGGAGAAAATTGCAAGTTGAAATACGACTTCTTACGTGCAGAACCGTCACTGGGTTAAAGTAAATTCATAATTCATCCATAACAATTATGAATTGAGTTAAAAAACTCAATCATAATTACAAAGTGAGGATATTAACAGATTTCGAAAGGGTTACAAAATCTCTCCATAATAATCCATAATAATATCTCTATAAATTTTTAAGAACTTCAGTTAAAATGTCTGCTTACTTAACTTAGTTTCAGCGTTTTACTTTGTTATTTTTTATCTTTGGAATAATAGACAAAAAGCTATATTTTGTAATTTTTTTGTAAAATTGCTTTATTTATAACTGAAAATTTCTGAAGTATATATAACTTAAAATTTATTGCAGTGGTTACGTGTTGACCAATTGGGTCATGTAGATAATGACTCAAGCTACAGATTTTTGAAACCAACGGCGTAAGGGTGGCTAAGTGGTGATGTTTAATTTTTTGACTGATTGGCACCCATCCATCTGAAGCTAGGTGTGCAATAGCAGAGCACGCATCTCCCCTAATTATATAGCAATCAAAATATGCTAATTCAACAACATTATATAGATTTCAAATCAATTGCCTTGTGACACTAAGTATAAAAATTAGCTTTAACCTAAAATAAGAAGCCTCTCTGATAAATTATGGTACGCTTTATATTCAGATTTCTTAACCTACTTTTTTAGGTAATTTAAAAATTTCTAATACGAATTCAGAAAATTATATAAATAAAAAGGTAACTTATGACTTTATGATAATAAAAAAAATAAACCAAAGTTATAAATTCTAAATATAGATATTTATTTTCAGGAATGTAACTGAATAATATTTATTAAGACAATTAAGTCGTAAAAGTAAGAACAAACATTGTTTTTTCTTTTAACTTGCGTTTATATTTTTTCTGCAGGAATTTTCTGACTCTTCATGCATATTTCATTGCATCGATTTCGTGTGCTATGAGAATTTGAGTGTTAAAATCCCATAGGAATAGAACATAACAAAGAATTCTATTTTTGTTTGCGCGTCTTTTGTTTCCTTTTTAATATATACTAGTTTTATTTATTTTTTTCGGGGCAAATAAAGCAGGAAACAAACATTGAAACTATCGCAAAATGATAAGATATACTCAGGGGAAATAGAAGATTTGTTTCAAATAAATGAAAATTGAATTGAAATTACGGTGTTAATGATAAAAATGAATCTAGTTTCAACAATAAGCTTCAATATTTGTTTACTTTTATTTAACCAACTGCACTCTATTTTGTACCATTACAATGCAGATACGTAATAATTTTTTTTAAAATTATGTGCTCATTTCAGGAGATTAACCAAGATATTTTATTTTATTCTCAATAAAATTCATTGTATTGTGTTTTGAATTGGCACGAAATTCTCTAGTTACAATTAAATCTATGCCAGCTCTCCCTACTTCGAATAATTCAAGAGTTCAAATAATTAAAAACAGAGTTTAAATTTTAAACTATCATCCATTAGGAAAAAAAAATTTTCAGTTTTTTTTCAGCGTTCGTAAGCTTTTCGATTAGATTAACTTAAAACTAATAACTCATCAATACCTGACTGATTCTTTTCTTCCATCAATTTGCATTAATATTTTTAAATAATATTAATTTAAACTATTTTTATGATTTTCTTCTTCACAACTGCTACTTTTGCGGTTATATATATATATATATATATATATAGTTCGAAATGAAGATAAAACAAAGAAAAACTATAGACATATGAAAAGGGGGGGGGAAATAATAAGTAAAATAATAACAAGCAGTTTGAAAAAAGAAAAAATTTAAATTTCATTTAAGAAAACGGGATAAAAAGATATAATCTTTTCATCTGCCCACACGATTATATCCGAAAAAACAAGTGCCTTCTGATATTGTATTAATATAGCCAAAGCAAAATATATTAAAACAATAGTGTGAGGATCACTCAAAAAAATTTTTTACAAAAAAAACAACGACCTGTTGAGTGCTCCTCACACTATTATATTAATATATTTTGCTTTCGCTATATTGATACAATATCGGAAAGTACTCTTTTTTGCGGATATAATCGTGTGGACTGATGAAAAGATTATATCTTTTTACGGATTTCTTAAATAAAATTTCATCCCTTTTTTCTTTCTTTTAAACTGGTGTTTGTTATTTTTTTACTTATTATTTCCCCCCTTTTTTCATATGTCTATAATATTTCTTTGCTTTATGTTCATTTTGAACTTATCTAATTAGTTCTGTTTACTTGCAGCTTATGAGCAAGAAACTTATTGTTTTTCTTGACTTTCTTCGTGTTTTCTTGTATTTATTTATTTATTATATATATATATATATATATTAGGGCGTATCGAAAAAATCTAAATTTCTTAGATCTTTCTGCGGTAGTGCGGAAAAGATGTGAATTCCTATTATTAAGAAATGAGCGGAATCTTATAACTCTGGGTTGATATCTTCTGTTGCCTCAATGGGCCTAAAGTTCCAAAAAATTGGACTAAAAATGATTTAAATACAAAAATTATTACATAACCACTGATTTCGTTGATCGGTTTGAGGTAGCGCTTAAAAGTTACAATATTTTAAAAACAACAACTATAAAAATTTTTAGAATTACAGATTATTATCTTCTGTCGCCTCATCGGCATCTAATTTTGGAAATTTCGACGCATTTTGGTACTTTTCTGTATAACTGTCTACTGCTTGCACAATGCACAATCGGGGCAGACTGGATTTGGCACTCTGCCAAAAAAAAGTAGATCAACCTTATTTTAAACCCTATTTTGACAGTTCTTGTCAGTCAAAGTTATGGTGTATCCAACAGAGCCACGGCTGCTATAGCATGGAGTGTTATGAAAGATTTGGGTTTAATATCGGAATCAGATACCAGCCTCGTTAGAGACAAAAATAAAATATGGCGCAAAAAATCATGAATTTACAAAGAAATTGTCTCAAAAGCAAATGAAAATCGTTTCACTATATATGGCCTTTACTTTGATGGACGACATGACAAAACTTTAACATCAGAAACACACAAGGGCCAGCAGTTCCAAAGAACAAATGTAAAAGCTCAGTACTGTATTCTATCGGAGCCTAATTCTACGTACATGGGACATGTTACGCCTGTAAGTGGATCGTAGTCTTCATATATCTAATAGCATTTACGAATATGTAACAGGTGATTTATTGGATGATTTTAGTAACCTTTTTGTTCTCGGGTGTGACGTCACTGTAGTGAACACAGAAGTGTTTAATGGTGTAATTCGCAGGCTTGAATTGAAACTTCAGAGAGCAGTACAATGGACTATCTGCTTACTTCATTTCAATGAGTTGCCATTGCGACACCTATTTGAGTCCATTGACGGCAAGTCATCTGGCCCCACATCTTACACCGGAGACATTGGACGGAACCTCAAAGGATGCGAAAAGCTTTCAATTGTTGCTTTTAATAGCATTGAATGCGAGATGCCATATATTGATCCCACCACTCTCAGTTCATATCAGAAATACTTATTAAACATTTGCATCGCCATTAGTTCTGGCGTTTGATGTTCAGATCTAGCTAACCGGGAACTTGAAACATTGAATTTCGCTCACTGGCTAACAACTGCTAATCGAATACTGAGGTATAACTGCATATCTACATTAGGTATGAGGTATATCTACATGAGGTATCTACATATCTACATATCTATTGATATATATCTACATTAGACCCATCAAACGAGTTGCTAACTTTAGTTGTATTCATTCTAAGAGTCTACGCACCCTCATGGTTCCGAATAAAGATTCATCATTCCATAAAAGAAGGCGGTACTTGACACCTGTGGCATTTCATCAATTCCTCTCGCTACTTGCCTAAAAAGTATCGTGACGTAATCGAACCAATCATTTCTCGCAACGCTTACTTTGCAGCTCCGGAAAACATGCTTTTGGCCATGTTAACGGATGAGGGGTGCCATATTAAGACCCTTGCAGCTCGGTGGATTATTAAGGCAAGGGAAGTTAGTCCAGAAAGAAATTGTGTTCGCAGATTCGTTATTCCTGCTCTTAACTTTGAAGCAGCAGACTATGTAGATCTCATTGACTGGCAAGCTTGTTATGTGACATCGCCTCCCGTTCTCAGAGAGATCAGTTCTCAAGAACTTCTGAAGATGATCCGGGACGGTATGCCAATAGACTGCTGGAACTTTATTAAATTTACTTCACACACACAAGTGGTGGAGCGGATTGTGAAACTAGTTACTGCAGCTTCGGGAAAAACAGTTGGGCCGCTGAACAGGGATAGATTTATTAGAGCGACACTAGAACCCAGAAAACATATGTCAAAATATGAGACACAAAATTATTACAAGCAGTAATGCTTTTGTCATTTGTATGTTTAAGAGGTAAAATAAAGTCGCTCTTTCCATTAAAATGAGGTAAGTGTGAAGTTTATTTATCTAAATTTTTTGCCTTCATTTTCCAAAATTTTGTGGCGATGAGGCGGCAGAAGATATTAGAATATAATTCTAAAATTTTTTATGGTTGTATCTGTTACAGAATAGCAACTTGTAAGCACTACCCCAAACCGATAAGCGAAATATGGGTTTGTTTATTATTTTTTTTATTTTAATGATTTTTGGTCCAATTTTCGGAACTTTCGGTCCACTGAGGCGACAGAAGATATTGACCCAGAGTTTTGGTATTCCACACATTTTTTAATGATGGGTGTTCACATCTTTTCCGCACTACCGCAAAAAGATCTAAGAAATTTCGATTTTTTCGATACGCCCTAATATATATATATATATATATATATATATATATATATATATATATACATTTAATCGACAATCACTTCATCGACAGGCCATTTCATCAACACCAATTTACTGACAGACCGTTTCATCGACAGGATCATTTCGTCATGGAATGGCCTGTCGACGAAACGACCCTGTCGAGGAAGCGATTGTCGATGAAATGAACTAGACCTTTAAATATATATATATATAAATACTGAAAAAGAAAGTTTACTTTGTGGTGTCTTGAACATATATATTGACCGGAATTGAAAACCAATCCAGCTCTTTGAGCTCCTAGTAAACAAACAATTATTGATTTTGAAGCCCATAATTTGAAATATCGTGCCATTAATACAAGTATTAACAGAAAAGGATAAAAAGAACGACTATGAGTATCCAATGTTCTCAAATAGGGTGATTTCATTATATTTTTTTAAATTTAAATGTTACAAAAATATCTTAAAACATAATTAAATATTAAGAAAGCATTACGAACAACTAAAAATCTGTTCACGCATTCCTTAGAAATGGTTTAGGAAATATATCAATTGTCTTTATTCTTTCATTAAAAGTCAGTTTGCCTTTTATAATCATCATAGCAATATAACTTCTTATGCATTTTGACCAACTTCACAAAACTATAAAAAAAGCTTATATTAGCTGCTACTAACTACCCTTTATTATTATTGCTGACATCTATAGTAAAAAATCAGTTCTTTTTTAGTAAAAAGCTAAATTAAGGGATATAATATACTTATTCGTCTAGAAGAACCGTAAAAAAAATCTCCACGTTAATATTGATACCAATTAAGCTTAATTAGGGTAGCCGACAAACTTCTTGTCCTTTTTAAAGGTCAAAAAATAACTATCGTTAGCCAATTATTAACCCATAAAGCTATTTAAATTGTCATGCAAACAATATCCTGGTGGTTAAACTAGGAAGTTTTCACCAAGAAGTCCATCGCGCTTAGCGCAAGTCAGCTGCATAGGCGAAGCCAATGCAGCTGAAATGAGCGAAAGAGCCAATGAGCGAAGCCAATGCAGTTTTCTAAAAATGCTTGTCCATGCAGTGGAAGAGAGGATAATCCGTCGATGCAAGGTCAGGTGAGTTAGAAGAATACTACAAAGGCTCTAAACCAAATCATTTTATACAAGTCGTTCCTCAAACCAATCCGCGCCACATACGGCCCGGCGTCGTCATGCAAAAAGAGTAAACATTTGCGATTAACCTGTGATTGTCTCGATGCGTGTTGCGCACTATAAAATTACTTACGATCCGCGTCCGCAGTGACAGTTTTGTCTATTGGTAGCTGCTCATAGGGAATAACTTAACGGCTAACCCCCCAAATACAAAGCAGAGTCTTGTGTGAGTGCACAGGTGGTCACACGCTGCAACAGTGAATTATGGGGTGACAACCAATATTTGGAACGCATGGAAACGTCATACAAGATCCATTTTTTGTCACTGGTTAGCGTTCAATTGAGTAGAAATTTGGTACCGTGGCGAGAAGGGAGCGACAGGCATTCTGCCACTAGTTGTTTCTTACGGGCATCGAGCGTTTGTGGAACCCACTTCATCTACCTGTACGTCTTACCTAAGCGGTACAGATGAAGTCGAACTGCTTCATCATAAACGTTAAACTGTTTTGCAAGTTCGTCAAGCGTTAGACTACTGTTTATTTCAATGGACGCCGGCAGGGCTTCTTCACCATCGAAGGTCTGTGTTCATCCATTATGAGATTTATCGTACCAGTGATTTGCAGTACGTTCATTTATAGCACTGCCTACAAACGCTTGATATGTTTGACGGCAGCTTCTGATAAATCCACTGTGAAACTATAAAGCAAACAACGCAGAACGATCTTCTTGAACTTGTCTTCACTGTATGAGTCACAAATAATGAAAGTGCACGATGTGCCTACTTTTATAACGACTAATATTCCTAGCTAGACCGGCAGGCTTAAAAGCCATGTGATACACTTAATAGCATATTCATTCTCACCTTATTCAATGACAAAGCAAAAACAGCAAGAATTCACTGGATATTTTGTACTTTTATTAGTAGGAATGACATGTATTAATTAATTTGAGCTTTTAACAGAAACTAATTACACTAATAAGGGTACCAATATCGTCGAAATAGTGCTTTTTACGTCCAATTTAGAAGGGTAAGTACCCATATAAATTGCTGATTATGGAGATACTTGACTATAGGAAGTTAATATTGAGTCATTTTGATGAATAATACTGAATATAATATATATTTATTTTGATCGAATGAGCTGTTAAAAATACGTTTTGCTTAATCTAATAACGCAAATCCACCCAGAAGGGTAACAAGAAATTTTAAATAAAAGAAGATATTTAAAACATTAAGAAAGTGATATATTTTATTATTTTTTGCTTACAGAAATAAGGTAAATTGTCTAAAGTTAATTAATCATTATTAAAAAAGAATAAAAAATTTACTCCCAAGTTATACTAAAAATGCAGAGACTATAAAACTTTACATTTAAGGAAAATAATCACCTTATTAAAGATTCTTCTTATCATTGATTATTAAAGTAATAAATCTCCTTAGAGGAGAAACAAAATACAAACTTTCTTAAGGCTCTCCTGTATTATTTCTTCTTAAGACACTAATTCCTAGCATCGGTAAGCGCATGAAAATTTACTTGAGAATATTGGACAATAATATATAATAAAAAAATATGTAATTTTATATATATATATATATATATATATATATATATATATATATATATATATATATATATATATATATATATATATATATATATATATATATATCAAAATTACTTGTTAGACGCAAAACAGTTTTTTTTTACTATCGATGCTCCTCTTACGTGGCCCGTAGCACGCGGGAAATAGAAAAAAAATTGGGAGATATAATAAAAGTAACCTTTAGAGCACGGTGAAAGAGATTCAAAATAAAGAGAAAAAGAACATCGGCATAATAACACAAACGAAGGCGAAAAAATAACAACAATAACATCCCGGCACAGTATCCCCTAAACAAGATGGGACCAAAAAAAAAAAAAAAAAGATCTGTAATACCATGAATAGAAGAGGTGCAGAAAGCTGTTGTACAGCGGGGACTATCCAGTTCCGAGATGCAGATTGAAAAACGTATTGCAAAGTAGGAGTCTCAAATCCCAGATCAATCCACTGTTGTAGAGGGGGAAAGAAGTGAGAAAAAAATGAGATAAGAGGATATATAGACAGAGGATATAAATTCACGGGGTGGTGCAAACGTGTCTACTTTATTATTCATGTTTTTGTCTTCCTGTGATTGGTGTAGTGCTGAGCTTTGAAAAAAAAAGTAATACGAGCAAAAGAGCTGCTTGGAGTAGAATGTTGGATGCTGCTGGCAAAGATAACTGATAGACGATTTATTTATTTTTTTCTCTGAAACTTAACTTTATCTGCGATAGGAACAAGAGACAATAGACAGCAAGCAAAATAAGAACGGTACTATTTCATATTTTTAATAAAGATACTTCAATAATATTTAGGAACAAAAAATAAATAATTTTTTTTGCCATAATTTTTATGTTTTGAATATGTACCTTGTTCATTGAATTACCATTAAAAAAATCGACAATTATGAACACTTATTTATGTAGAAGATAAAAGCTAAAATGGTGGGATTACAGGTTTCATTTTATTGCATAAATATTAATGGTATTTACTACGTAGTTTTTTTTTCTCTAAAAACATCATGCATATAACTCCACTAAAAATATATTTAGCATAGTACCAATATGGTTATCCATTTAATATTATAACCGACGTTGAGCAGCCGTCACAATTCTGAGTTTACGACTATCAATGCTTAACTCATGTTCATTCCAAGCAATTTTGTACCCAACCTAGATGACAAGGGAACTCCTAGATCAAGTATTTAGACAAACTAGCCTTTATGGAGGACTTTCTTGATGGAACTAACCCGCATTTGCATTAGATAAAGAGGAAAACCACCCGTGCTTAAACCAACATCAAATGTATTCAAACCCCTACCTCAAAGGATATTTTACGTCAGCACTACTACAGGTGTGAGTGGAGAGCAGAATTCGTATCAACCAGCCACCTCTGGGATTCGAACCTTGCTGTCCTAATAAGGAAGCGAAAACTCTATGCACTGGGCCACCGTGATTTCAACTGGAGCCCATTGATCTGAAATTGGGTGGTCTTCAAGTCCTCATTGGGAATCAAACCCAAGTTAATTGCTGCTCAGTGCCTTAATCGCTAAGCCATCGCGAAACCAGGATAGTTATAGTTAATCATACTTTTTAATAGTTGAATGCATATCAGAGATTTAAAAAAACATTTAAAACCGCTTCGAAAAATATTTTTAAATACATAATTTAAAAACTACAAATCTCAATATGAAACAAAAAAGCAATTCTTAGAATAAAGAGATTCCCGTTTTTGTTCTTTCACCTGAGTTTATGTAATTTTTGTCTCGCTAATATCAGAATTAAGTTTCTTGGTTCCACATAAAACCCATAAAGTATATGGGTCATTCTCACAAAAACAGTCATTTTCATGTCCCCAGTATATTTTATGCTTGTTTTACAGCTTAAGAAGAAAAAAAATTCAGGGAAAGTGTCCTTCAGAATGCAAGCTAACAAAAGAATAAAAATAAAATTATCAATTTTTATTTTTTATTTATTTTAGGTAATTAAAATATACCAATATGTCATTCCCTCACTTGTCCCCACTGCTGATTTAAAAAAAGAAAAAAATTGTTTCTGAAATACAAATTTTTTTTTTACAAAATCGTGTTTTTTATTTCAGAATACTGAAATATAGAATTCAGAAAATCAATTTTAAATTGAATTTCTGATAAAAATATTAACACAGCACTATTTTAAACTTTGTCCCCAGTGTTTCGCGTCATTCCCTCACAACAATGTTCTTATCACCTGCAATCTTCTTAGAATAAAAATATTTTAATAAAAACTTCAGAAGTTAACAACTGGCATCATAGAACAAAATTGCAGTATGTTTCCATCTTCAACTTAAAGAAGCTTTGCTGTGGAATAAATTTGAATGAATCAAACCAGGTAAAATTTTTTACATTTGTCATTCCCTCATGTCATTTTTTAGAGTAAAATAAAATACAACTTCATCGAGAAAGTGGATAATTATATGTTGCTTTCTTGTATGAATATAATTGGATGTGATTGACTTCAGAAATTCATTAGGCCTAACTGTTATTTTTAAATTTTATTGAATTCGTCATTCCCTCACTTGTGTATAAAGTGAGGGAATTATTCAAGATGAGTATATTCTTAAATTTTTTTTTGTTCAATCGTGCCAGCCAATTTTATTTCCCAAATCTGTAAAAACTATTAAATATATAAGACTAAATTATAATAAATATTAGATATACGTAGTATGTTATCATTTTTAAACTTAAGGTAGCTGTAACTTAGAGAAAAACATGTATTAAAATAAAATATCATTCCCTCACTATTAGTGTCATTCCCTCACTTTTTAAATAGTGAAAATAATTAATTTACTTATTAATTAATTTGAAAAATAAATTAAAAAATTAATAAATTAATTTATTAAATTAATTAATTTATTTATTAAATTAATTAATTAATTATTAATTATTATAAATTAATTAATTATAAATTAATTATTTAAAAAAATTAATTAATTTAAATATTAAGTATAATTTATAGGATATATACTTTCTTTATAATGTCATTACATATTTCTATTAATATAAAAAGTTTCAGAGCTTTTTATTCACTTTACTTTTTTGGGATTTTATGAACTGAAAAATGACAGTTTTCGTGAGAATGACCCATATCAAGAAAGTCAAACGTGTTCGAATAAAACTTAGATCAAGTTTCTTGTTTCAAGCTTCTTGTTCATGGTTGCTTTTTCGTTTTTTAAAATAGTCAAATAGGACATTTCCTATTTTTAATCAAGGAAAGTATTATATTCAGACTTCAAAGTGATTTAAATAATTTTTCTCTAATTTAGTAATTAAAACAAAGTAAATAACTTAAACAGTATATTTTTTATCATACTATTTTATTCCTAATTTCAAAAAAAAAAAGAATAAAAATAACTATTTCAAGTTGAAGTAAAAAGTACAAAAGCTGCTTCAAAACCCTTTAAAAAATAGCAATTTACTCTTTAAAAATTACGTTTCTCAAAAGTGAAAAAAAAATTACACTCTTAAGAATAAACAGATATACAATGGTGTTTTACATTGTTGCTTTACGGTGTTTGTGTAATTATAGCTTGTGTAATAACAGAATTATGTTTCACGAAGCCGTATCAAAAAATTTAAATTATGTCAAGAAAAGTTAAGAGGGTAAGAAAAAAAAGCAGGGCTAGTTTTATCAAAGACACTGAATCGTCCCTGCTTTCCCATTTATTAAATAATAAAATCACTGGAGCGACTGAAATAGGACATTTCCTGATCCTGATCTGATTAGTGAAAAAAGCGAATATAAATAAATAGGGCATTCCGATGATTAATTAGATATCATTATTAAAATAAGTGAAATAATTTGAAGAGTATATTTTTTTATCATACTTTTGATTCATAATTGCAATTAAAAAAACCATTTCAATTTTCAGTATAAAGTTCAAACACCACTTCACAAAAAGCTTTAAAAAATATCAACTTACTCTTTAAAATTTGCACTTCTAAAAAACGCACTCTTAAGAATAAAGAAATTCACGTTGTCCTTTTACTCAAGTTTATGTAATTATAGTTTACGTAATAACAGAATTAAGTTTCACGGAGCCGTATCAAAAACCTTAAATGATATCAAGAAAAGTTAAGAGGGTACGAAAAAAAAATGTGCGGAGCTTGTTTTTTTTTACCAAGACACAGAGTCGTCGATGCTTTCCCGTTTATTAAAGAATCAAATCGCGGGAGCGACTGAAGTAGGACATTTCCTGATCATTAATTGCTAGTGGGAAAAACGGAAATAAATAAATAAGACATTGTATTCAACCGAAATTTGCTGAAGGGCGGTGATTAAGCGCTTCAAGTAAGAACAAATAATGCGAGATAGGATATTTTTCGTAATGGGAGAAAAATAATGATGCCCTTAGATTGGTTGTGATTCAGTATTCTAAATCAAATGTTTTTATAGCGGGAGGTTTCGGTGGAAAATAAAAGGAAAAAATTAAATAAGCAGTAAAATAAGGTTTATTTTTTATTCAAAAAAGAGAAAGTTGTTGAGTTAGTATTCGTTTCAAGTTTTAATTCAAAACTCCAGCAGTACGGATAAGAACTGCAATTCCAGGAAAATAAAGTTTTATTATTATTCTGTTTTAGAATTATTGCATTTCCTTGGAATTGCAAGCCAATTTTGAAAGAAAATTGCAACAATCTTAAGTTTTGTATTTATTCAAACATTTAAATTAGCACCATTCCGTTCGATTGTCTTTCTAAATTTAAAAGCTGCTTCTTTTTATAAGCCCTCAGGTGTTTAGTGAAAAAATTATTTGCATATAGTTTTTATTTTGACCATAGATTTGTAATATCTCTTTCCATCAAAGAGATATAGTACTGATTGAAAAAAACATAGATTTGACACTGAGAAAAAAATTCTGTAAAATTTCCGTACTCAATGACATTTCTGATAAAAAGAAAATCCCTAATTATGGTTATAAAAACCAAAAATATAAGTAATTTCTCCTTTCATATGGCAAAACTATACACATTCTGTAAAAAAATAAGAAATTGAAAAGTAAATTTAACTGAATAAATTGCTTTATGTCATGCTCTAAGATACCATTATAAAATTATCAAATTTTTCCATATTTACCAAATTTTGTCACCTATTATAAATCCGTATTTGATTGTTAATTTTACCAAAATCATTAACAAAGCGCTTCGGTAAAAATTACCGAGCATTTTGGTGTTCCAGTAGGAACCGAAACATGGTAAATGTTACCTAATTTCGGTGGGTTTGACCATACTTTCTTCTCAGTTAACACTAGAAGCGCAGTTAGGGTAATTCTGATATTTTTTTGGCATCATTTCATTTGTTATTTTTGAAATACGTTATGTATGTTTTGTAGTTTGTCTAGTAATTACATTCATGTCGTTTATTTATTTTTGTTTCACATGCGTTCTTGTGAAGGAATAATCTGCGAGATAACATTACATTATAATGTAGTATTGTAATTGCGTTAAAAAAATAACAAAAAAAAACAAAAACGAAGAAAATTAAATCTCTAAAAAATTTTACATATTGTATTTTAAACAATATTCGTCATTAAAAAAATCCTTTACTTTGGAAAAAAACATCAATTTCTCCTAGGAGTCAAATTCAGCCAAATTGGCGGTTTTGGGTAAGTCCAAAATCTTGCTGTTCTAGTGTTACGAATCGCGACCTTAGAGAGGATAAAAGAACCGGACCTAACTGTAAAATTTTTTTACTTATGCAAGAGACGCTTATGATGCACTATTTCTGAAAGTTTTTGTGCAATAACTGTTTTTAATCGTCTATTAATGAGCAATAACGTTTCTTTTAATATACGCGCAGTATTTTTTTCATAGCATTCTGAAATGTTCGCACCTAGCGATACGTCAAGAATCAATAATATTCGTGAATTATGTAGATAATCTTTAAATCTGAACAACACTCGAAAAATGTATAAGTCGTATGTTAGAAAGGGAATAACATAAATACGGGTTACACAAAATATATATCAATTTTAAAATATAATTTATAATTAATTAATAAATAATAATCTACATCTATTATAAATTTCACAACCAATTGAAACCAAAATGAGAACATTTTCTGTATTTTTTTACATTGTTTCTACATGGCCGTTTACACTGTTTCTTATATTTTAGGTTCTCATTCTAGTGAAATATGTTTCACACAATTTCTTACAAATAGTAGCACTAAAACTTCAGTTGGATACATAATAATATTAAAAACTATAGTTTCTGATAATATATTTACAGAAATAGCACACGAAGAATATTTTTACATTTCTTAAATTCCCTGTGAGACCATATACTTAAAAAAATTAATAAATAGAAATTCATAGAAAATCTTAAGTTTTAGTATATGCTTTTGTTTCAACAGAATATGTGTTCAATTCATAATATTCGGTTCAATTCAATATCGGTAAATGAATAAAAATCAAATTTATCCGAAAGCATGTAGACATTTTTACTCTAAATTCTGCTGAAAAAGTGTGTAAAAGTTATATTTTTGAATCTAAACTTCATTTATTAAAATTATCAAGCAGTCAAATTCCAAGTAAATATTTTGTTTTACACTCCATTTTTCCGATTTGTGTACATAAATTATTATTTTTATTCCAATAATTTGTTAAGGGAAATTTCAAAAGCAAGCGAAGCTTATGATGGAAAAAGCTTTTAAGATTTCGGCTGTTTCTACAGCATACATATTTATACTTTTATAGAATAAATTTTTTTATTATAAAGTTACATTTATATAACTTAACTTATTTTCTTTATTTTACGACTTGAAATGATTTTTCTTTTGAACTTATGTGATGTTTGCGCATCACTCACTTTTATTTTCTTTCTCATTCAGAGGTTTTTCTTCTAGTTAAGAAATACATTTTTAATATTATTATCTCTTTTCCAAACTTTGTCGGCCATTGAACCTTTAGTTTTTAAAGGTCACATTTAAACATTAATCTTAGTTATTTCTTCTTTATTTTATATTTATTATATATATATATTTATATATATAGCACAATAAAAACAAAGAGAAAAACGAGGAAAATTAATAAAGTTTTATTAACTGCGCATAAGCTGCAAGAATATAGAAAGCATTAAATAAGCTAAAATATTTACAAAAATTGGAAAATAATAAAAAATAATGTCAAGAAAAGAAAATTACTAAAAATATTTTTTGAAAAAATATAATTTTTGAAAAAAAAAATAAATAAAAAAAATTTTCTTCTCTTGTCCTTATTTTTTATTATTTTACATTTTTTCTCAATATTTTAGCTTATTTTATGAGTTCTATATACTTGCAGCTTATGCGCAGTTATTAAAACTTATTAATTTTCTTCGTTTTTATCTTTGTTTTTATTGTGCTATGTTATAGTGATCATATTTAAAGCAGCTTTAGCGCTTGATATTATCTACTATTAAATTACTTTTGTTTTCGTTTTGTTTCCGCTTTTGTTCGGTATTGTTTATATATATATTATATAAATATTAATGCAATATTAGAAAGCACTTTCTTCGGATATAATCAAGTGTGAGATAATGACGAGTTTATACAATTTTTTTTTATTTCGTTTAACTACACTTTTTTTTTTAAAAAATGGGATTTTTTTGAAAGCATTTTTCTATAATATTGCTTCTCCTATGATAAATTTTTATGCCTTTTCCCTGGTTTTCTTTTATCATTTTTATTTTAATATATATATATATATATATATATATATATATATATATATATATATATATATATATATATATATATATATATATATATATATATATATATATATATATATATATAAATAATCCATAAAATGAATCAAAAACACAAAGAAAGTAAGGAGAAATATATAGTTTCATCGTCAACTCAAGTGATTATATTGGCAGAAAAGAGTGCAAACTATATCAATATAATAGTGTGAGGAGCATCAAAATATATATATATATATATATATATATATATATATATATATATATATATATATATATATATATATATATATATATATATATATATATATATATATATATATATATATATATATATATATATATATATATATATATATATATATATATATATATATATATATATATATATATATATATATATATATATATATATATATATATATATATATATATATAACGTGTGCAAAATGTATTGCTTTCAAAATGTTAAAAATTTATAAGGATGACTTACAAATAGGGCATGGAAATGCATGGTTAACTAAGTATTAATAGTTTGCTGTGCAAAATGTAAATGGTAGTTCTGCTTAGTTTTGTCGACTAGTTTTATTAGCTGTGCGTATTTAGGTGTGCCATGGGAACACGAAATTATAATCTTTATAATTATTAGGTACTAAATTATAAGCTTGCATATTTTTCGTCTTAAATGAGTTAATGCTATTTGGAAATTTTTCTTGTTTATATATGCGGTAGCGGTAACCTAGTACTATATACTGTATCAATTTTAATGAGCAACCATTCTTGCAATCCTACCTAAAATGAAATATTCCTTCCTTTATTATTATTCCTTATTATTTTGTAATATATATTGTATAACTTTTTGTAGTATATTGTATACCTTTTTAATTATAATACAGCAATAAAGGAGCTAGATAATAAGCTTGTGTTATACTTCAAAATATATTTAAGAAAGAATATCATCACAATCATTGATTTGTTTTATAACTTTTGCTTAATTTTTCTTTTGTGAAGTTCATTTTTAAATTTAAATTGTTTTAATTTTTAAATGAAAAACTGCAGTAATATCGAATTTATTCTTAAAATGCTGTTATTCTTACACGTAATTGAACCAAAAAACATGGAAATAGTTATAAATACCTACTCAAATAACAATAGTTATTTTAAATTTACAGATTTCTTTCCCTTGAAACATTATTAGACATGTTGCTGTTAAAGTACTCGAATCAAAGATCGTTAATGTAATTTATTTTTGCATATTTTATTTTTCTCCATATTTTTTATCAATCAAAATTAGCAAAGTGGTATGAATACTTAAAAAGACAACTGAATATTAACGATAGAATAAATTTAAATAAGAAAGTGATAAAATTATAGCCAAAATTTAACGACTTCAACTCTTTGGAACTCTTTACAAATTATTTTGATTTCGTTTGCTCTTATGATAAGCAAATTTTTTTTCAGTTAAAATGTTAAAGGTTGAGAAGTGGAATTATTTTACGGCAGTTCACTTACTGTTTAAATAAATAATATTCAGGTAAAATTAAGTCAATTTGTTCATCCTTAAATGTTCACAGTAAGGATTTTTTTCTTTTTGCAAAATTTTAAATAACTTAATTGATTTAATAGATTAAATGTGCTTCAAATTTCCGCTATAGGTTAGATATTTTTAAATAAATATTTGATAAAAAAAACAACTTTATGTGTTTTATTAAGTAAAAATTAATTTTTTTTCAATTTTTATGATGTTTCATAGGATATTCACTGATTTACTTTGTAAAAGAAGACTTATTTTATTTTTTATTACAGAAATGCTCTTATGCAATAATTACGATAATAAATAAAGCAAAATAAATAACGTTGACTAATAATTTGTAATAGTAAAATATTAATTTTATCTTACTAGAAATATTGTAGCAAGGAAATATAAGACTACGAAAGATGTAATCCCTAAACAAAATTATTCATATCTTATTAAAAATCATTGGACACACATCATTAGTTCAGGTGTCCACCAAAACAGTGTGTGTTTAATCAAATTTAAAGTAAATGAATCTCATTCTTTAGAAATAAATTAACATAATTTAAATATACAATCAAAAATTTTTTTGTTAAAAATTTAGAAAATCGAAAGTTGTTATTTGCACTTCAAAATAATACATAATAGAACGAAAATACTGAATTTGATACAGTATATACTGATTGATAAACAACTCAAAATTTTAATAAAAACCATCATACAGATGCCATATGCCATTAAATTAAAAATACTGAAACGTAGTTTGGTTTTATTATTAAAAATTGATAAAACTGAATGCTAAAAATTAAAATCATTAATTATATGAATCATTAACTAAAATGAATAATTGAGATATTTTAAAATTTCCAGTATGAGTTTTACTTTTTTATATTGCTTCATTTTAAAAAATGGAAGTCAAGTTATTGAAAGTAAAACAAATAAAATTAATAAAGATTTATAACCCATCAAAAGAAATGCTCGAGATATTTTAATATTTTTTATGTTATTACATTAATTCTCAAACTAATGTACTAAAAAAATCAAACAGTTTAGTTATCAAAATGACTTAGGAGTTAAATCAGTGAATTTTTGTCCAGTGAAAATGTTTCAGATATTTTAAAATTTAATGTATTATTATATTACATTTTTTTATAACTTCAATTTTTTAAAAAAAATTTAAGTCATGAGATTAGTCATTCAAAGTGAATAAAAAAGAAGATTATTTCTAAATCTCATAACTCATCAATCAGTCAAAGACAAAAAAAAATGATAATAAAAAACTGAACTGAAAATAAGTTAGCGATAAATTCTGCCATCGCTCAACAATGTTAATGCTCCGCGTCCATTATACTGATGGAAAAAAATAGCCAAAGAATTACTCGAACGCAGCAATTTCATTATTAACGCCTTTCAGCTAAAAATGGTGGCTTTATTTATTTATTTTTTAAATATTTTTAGATAACGAAACAGTAAAGAAAAATATGAAGGACATGAGGAACAAAAGGAATGAAAGATTGTGCTTGCATATATCCCAGTTACTTTGAGTTAGAGTAAAATATTTTGATCTAATTCATTATTTTTTTATTGTTTAGCTTTAAAAAAATTATGCACTATTTTTTTAAGGATTATTCTTTGTATTTATCGCAAAATGTACTTAACAAAAATTTTAAAAAAAATGGTTTTTTAGTACTTTTTTTTTTAATTCGATTACATTTAGTGCACGTTATATAATCGCATTAATACAATATTGTACTTTCAACAAAATTAACATTCTATAATAGAATATACACAATTTTTAATTTTAAAATGCTCCTTATGTTCATATTTAATAGTAAAAACTATATTGCAACCTTTTATTTTTACCTTTATTTTAATTCGATCACATTTAGTACATGCTGTGTTTTATTATCACATTGCTCGAGTATTCCATTTTCTACGAAATCATTATCTATAATACAATATATAAATTTTTAATTTTAAAATTCTCTTTATGTTCATATCGTAATTGAAAATAAATTACATTTAAATCTTTTCAATTATATAAGTAAATTTAGTTATATATATTTATTCAGCAAAACCTATGTTTTAGAAAGCCTATTACTGTATCAAAAAATATTACCTTCAATTGCAATTAAATATTTAGATTTTTATCTTTTTAACTTTCTTTACTTTTCCTTAAATAATTTTTAGGGGCATAAAAATAATATAAAAATCATAAATTGAGATTTAAAAAAAAACAATATGAATTTAATAGACTTCAAAGCAAAATGCATTTCAAATTGCTTGATCATAATTTCATTATTTATGCAAATTTTCATTGTTGTAGACTTTTCATAATTTAAATTTCTGTTAATAGGTTGAATACAAAGAAAACTTTAAAGAAACCATGATTTCAAGTCCAACTATTATCTTTATATAGTAAAAATTGCACATAGACTCACCATAACTTTTTTTTTAAATTTTATTTGACATAGTGAAATAGTTAATGCAGTGATTATTTTTTTAAGCAAACAAACGTTAATTACATTGAGCTTAATCGTTACCGAATTGTATAAAAGCTAACACAAAAAAAGGAAGTAATCATCAAATGGGTTTTTTTTCAGCAATTATATCTTTTGACTTTTACGTTAGAATGATAATACATAAGTTACGAAGAGAGTTTCTTATTTGAGGCATCTATTTCCTTTATTATTATCAGTCGAACAAGCGAAAAACTCCGGGCATTCAAACGCCACCCAGTCCTAACTCCAAAAATTTTAAATTACTAATAAATAGTTGTTAACGGACGCTTAGAAGTAAAGGAAGAAATCCTAAGTTGGGGAGTAATTGATAGATGATCTAGCCAAAAACAAAGCCAACTCCACAATATTATTATTAAATTTAAAATAATCTAGCTACAGTTTAAACTAAACTCAGCGGCGCGACAGCCCATAGAGGGCCAGGCCTACTGTGCCCATGTCAGTTTTCTTGACCTTGTGCTCTGGGGTGCAGCAGCAGATGTTCCACAGGCAATTAATGGATACTGAGAATAATGAGTCACTTATATTGAATTAAAAAGTCAGCCGTTACATTTGTTGTTAAGAAAACAATAAAAGTACTTATTTTCGCTTTTTATAAAATAAGAATATAACTAATTGGTTTAATTTAATTATAATAGAATTAAGGAAGATTGAAAAATTAAATTTGTCATGTTAAAGCAATTTTAATGTTAGGAAATACGTAATGCCTATAACGGCATCACAATGTAAATATCAGAATTTTTGAGCTATGGCACTATATGGTAGGTACTCAAAAATCACTCAAATATTCCGCGAGACATCTTAAGTACATTTTAAATGTCAAAAACATTTTAGTTTTATTGCTTGATCTGACTAAAAAAATTATGATTATTACCGAATTTTAAATTTATTTTGAATTAAACTATAAATTTGTTTTTGCAAAATAAGAATTTAGCGAAACACCTTTTAAATCTCATAATGTGACCCTATTTTACTACTACCCTTTATATTGAGTAAAGGCCTTGTATCCTGCATTATAGCTGGGGATTTTTAGGAAGTTCAGCTAAATTTTTCTAGTTATCTTCGAAGTTCCGTTGGAAGGAGAACAAGGATAATAACATATAAGGATTCCAGAAATTTCTTCAAGCGAAACCATTGCTCTGCATCCAATGATATGACAAGAACGCTAACAACAAATTCCAGAACAAATCAGAATTCGGAGCAGTACCTTTTATTTCGGTCATTACCTCGGAAATAGACAAGTCATAAAAAAAGTCCGATTACTTGCAAAAAAGTAGCAAAAATAACTAAGTTACTAGAAACAAAATTGTGAGAAGTAATTAATTGCATTTTTCCAAAATGAAATTTTTTCGCACGTGAAAATAATAGTGGAATTTTCATAATTGAAAATATGTTTATGAAGAAAAGATTTAACTTTTTCTTTGTGGATTACTTATGTCATTTGGTTTTAAGGAGAAAATGCATGTATTTTCATTTATATCATTTGAAATCAGTGAAGATTAAATTTCACAAGAAAACCTTGTTATTATAAAAAAAGGAGAATGCATCGGGTAAATTTTTTTTTGTTTATTCTATTGCGTGAGATTTATTTTAACCGATCTTGAATTTATTTCTCTTCGATGATTTCAAATTTGCAATCTGTATCTCCCTCTAATCTACAGTTTTTTAAATTACATTTTTAACTCATTTTTTGTCGAAATGTAGACGTTAAGTTTAAAAACGCTGTATATAACAAGGGGGTTGCATAAAGTTGTAACAAAAATTCTACAATAGTTAGAGGGCATGATTATGCTTAAAATTGCAAAGGAACCCTGCCCAAAAATATCGTCATACACCACTAAGCCTGATCAGAAGTACGTGAAAAAACATTTAGGTGACCCCCTGTAATATGAAATTTTTTTTAACTAGTACAGTTTGACAAAAAATAGACAAAAATGTCATCTAAAAATGTTGTAGCAAAACTAATTTCAGATTTTAAATATCCACACTCGAATTAGGCGAGATCAAATATTTGTAAAAACACCACAAATATTATTTGCTTCAGTGTTTTTATCATTTAAACAAAATTAATACTCTTACTTTATGATTCAAATTTAAAAGTAAATGCAACACTATAAAAATTGATTCAGTTGTTTTTTTTATTTTGTGATGATAATTCACAGAAACAAATTATTTTTTAGAGCTGCATCCAAATTAACTTTTCTCGCATAAAAAAAAATATTTGAGTAAAAAAATTTGAATAGATAAATGTTTGACCGTCTTTATGATTTTCTCTAAATAAAGAAAGGTTTAACAAGCTCTTTTTTAATAAAAGCAATGATATAATTTCTGCAAGGGGAAAAAAAAGATTTCCCTCTAAAAATGATCAATCTAATCGAGCTTATTTAAATTAAGCAAAGCTCTTTTTTCATATTTTTGCACATTTACTATGATTATTTTTAAATAGTAAATATTTTTTATAGCTTTTACATTAAACAAAAGAATTAATAACTGAAAAAATTTGTTAAAGGTTGTTAAAAATAACCCTTTTGTTTGTATAAATTAAAAGTCCAGTTGATAAAATAAATCTTTTCTTTTCTTTCTTTCAAAATATTTATTTCAAACAAATTAGAAACAAATTAGCTAAACTATATATGCATATTCCCCACATTTTTTAATTGTCAAAAAGTTAAGTCTGAATTATTACCATTATATTTAGAAGTATATTTTATAATTTTGTCTGCAAAAATAAAGTTTTTATCAAGAAGATAACTGATAATTTTTTAAAGACAGTTGAAGGGATTTTTTTTAAAATTCAGACATATATGAGAAAATAAAAAAAAAATACTTTTTCCGTGCTTCCAGGCTGATGTCCATATTATTTTATCTAATAATATTTCGTCAAAAGCTATCATTATTTTTATAATATTTTGTAGAACCGCTCTTTCTATGACAGCAAACGTTTTAGTCTACGTAGAGATCAAATAGAAAGATGATTTTCAAGCTAAGTGATTTCGTCCAAAATATTTTTGTTTCAGTTCAGCGTCGTGAGTAGTCAATAAGTATTATAATTAACATAAATTAGTATTATAATTAACATTAAATCAAATTAGTATTATAATCGTCAAATTAGTATTATAATTAACATTAGAGTGACCGGAGCAGTCATTTTGACCGAAAAATAAACTTTGAGAAGACTTAATTCGTGAAAATATACCTGTTTAAGTGATTTTCGGGAATTTTGCAAAAATATTTAAAAGAAAAATATTGAAAATTATCAGAACGAGAATTCCAATATATAATAATCAGAACGAATAGCAACTATTGCAGTCAAAATGATAGCAACAGAGATTTCAGTGTGTTGCTTCAATGTAGCATACTGTTCCTCTCACAATGTTTATCTATAATTTATTCAAACAAGTGCCTGATCATATTAACTCTGTGCAAGTTTTAAATTATTTATTTATTATAAAATAACCCCTGTTCTAATTTTCGTTGCTCTCCAACCTCTCGTAATTGGTTACGCATTTTTCAATTATTTCCATTCAGATCGCTTCGATATATGAGTTCTCAATACGCTAAGAAATGACTTTTAATCTACCTTATCGTTAGAAAAATAGGAAAATATGTGAAAAATTCTAATTTGTATTTTAAAGCAGAGGAAACTAATAAAATTAGTGCCGTTAAAAATTTATTCAGTGTGTGGGCAAAATAGACTATCATGTTTGGATGAATTTCTTGACTTGCTATGGAACTTAAGACCAAATATTTTTTTAACTGTTTTACATATCTAGGAAAAGACAAAGGCAGAAGTAGCAGGAAGAACATGACGTTACATAACTAATGGATACGTTTCTTTATAAAAAAGAAATGTCCCAATAGACATTTTTTTTACATCCTAAAAACTTGTTTACTCCTAAAATAAAAATAAAAATGTCTACATCTTGAGTACGTATCCATTGAAGTATTAACATAATTCATAATCCTAAAAATCTCCCTGAGAAAGTAAGTATTTAGAATGAGTAAATATTTTAGGGTAGCTGCTTACAATTAAATAAGCGACATGTAAACGACACGGATGGTTTCTAGAGTATGCTCCGTTTCACTTTCTCTAACGTTAATTTTGCCTTTTTATCTAAATTTTTTTAAAACTTGTAACTCTTTACAAGTTTCTGAAAGTCCTTTATTTTGAGCTTTTTCATTGAATTGAGATACATACTTACACCCAGAATTACGAGTAAAAGAAAAGTGTTTCATTTTACCATCGAAAAACAAGAATGTATATCATTCAAAAAATTTATTTGTAGAAAGAGTTACAGAATTTTCGTTGGTAACTTTTATATCAAATCATCTACAAATATTTACAATGGTGTGTGACTACTTTAAAATTTTATTATATTTCCTAAAAATAATAACGATTTTCTGCGATTTTTTTAAAAATAGTATGATTAAAAACGCTGCAGGATGCTAAAAAAATGGCCTTCGATAAATTTTTTTCAATGATGTTTTATTAAATAGTTATGTTCATTTTCTTATCGTGGTCAAAAAGTCAGCGAATGTCACTTCTAGGTAAGCGCTGTTCACTCTAAATTGTTAAAGTCTAATCAATAAAGCTTAGTCAAAATTCTAAATTGTTAAATCATCCACTAATATTTACAATAGTGTGTGACTACTTTAAAATGTTATAATATATCCTAAAAATGATAACGATTTTCTGCACACATTAAAAATAGTACGATTAAAGATACTGCAGGATGTTAAAAAATGGCAATCTATAAATTTTTTTCAATGATGTTTTATTAAAAACCTAATAGTTATGTTCATTTTCTTATCGTGGTCAAAAAGGCAGCGAATGTCACTTCTAATTAAACGTCGTTAATTCTAAATTGTTAAAGTATGCCTTATTTTAGAGTAAATGCCGGGCACTTTAAACCTTTCATGAGATGAGGGGATGGACGATATAGTGTGGCGTCAACACTGGGACCCAAAACCCTGTTACGTCTGTCATGAGATTAACAGGTTAGCCCTCCCTGTTATAATACGTGCCCATCTGCAAGTATCTAAAATATTCATTTCCTCTCAGTCCGACCGTTTATTAACTTTACGAAATTCTTGATGGGAGAACAATAAATCTGCACATCAATTTAAGGGACGTTTTTTTATTCCATGATTTTGATATTTGTGGCCATAAATGTTTCTAATAATATATTTTTAAAAAAATAATCAAGCAACTGTTTTTCTTTTAATTATTTTGTTCATTTCTCGAGAATAAATGCCCTTCTTTAGTAGGAAACGCGTGTGTATCTGCTGCAGCCAGATTGTTCACAAACATACTGCAATGAAGTTACCTCCACTGTGTGTGTGTGTGTATATATATATATATATAAAATCCTTCTCTAATTTTTTAACTTATTTTATGAGTTCTATATACTTGCAGCTTATGTGCAGTTAATAAAACTTTTTAATTTTCTTCTTTTTTCTCTCTATTCTTTTTGTCCTTATTGTGCTAAGTTATAGTGATCATATTCAATGCAGCCTTAGCGCTTGGTAACTACTATTAACTTACTTTCGTTTTCCCTTTGCTTTCGTTTTTCATTCGGTTTTCGAATTTCGCGTGTTTAGGGCGTTGCTCTTTGAGCCTATTTTTTTGAATTTCAGGTGTAATAATAATTTGATGTCTGTTGAAAATCATTGCAAAACGAGCAAATCTTGTTTCTTTTCTCTTTTTTTTTTAAATAATTGCTGATTTGTTAAAATTATTAACACTTTATCATTGTATAATTAATTATCAACTTTATTAGTTATAAACTTTAAATTATCCAGTATAATGTTATTCCTTTGCGCACATCCATTTTCGGCCCCATACGAGGTAACTAACAAATTAAAAGCGCTTCAGTATTGCAGTAAGAACGTGTCATAAATTATTACTTTATTTATGGTTCGGTTGTCCTATTTTGTAATATGGCAATCTACGAAAATATTTTAAATCATTCTTGAAAGATTCCGATACGCGTAAGTTTATTTAAATTTGCTCCTCATTGTATAGATTTTCTTTCGTACTTTGTTCTGTGATTTCTTTACATTTTCTTTTCTTTTTTTTTGCTTAATATGTTTTATTTCGCACATATTTTTTACTTAATGTGTTCTATTTTCGTTTCAATTTTTTGAGTGCTCCTCACACTATTGTATTGATATATTTTGCTTTGGCTATATTGATACAATATTAGAAAGCACTCCTCTTGCGGATATAATCGTGTAAGCTGATGAAGAGATATATTTCCTTTATTTTCTCAATTTTGTTTAATATATATATATATATATATTAAACAAAATTGAGAAAATAAATGAATTACGAGAAGAAAATAAGAAAAGTTATTAAAATTATTTTCAAAAGTATTAAAAAATATATATATATATATATATATATATATATATATATATATATATATATATATATATATATATATATATATATATATATATATATATATATATATATATATATATATATATATATATATATATATATATATATATATATATATATATATATATATATATATATATATATATATATATATATATATATATATATATATATATATATATATATATATATATATATATATATATATATATATATATATACATATACAAAGCAGTTTCATGCATAAGCACGTTTGAAATTTCTCTTACATTGAAACGTAGCATATTTTTACCGTATTAGGTAATAGAGATAACAAAAATTTGTGGCGAAAAATAAATTTTTATTCTTATTTCTGAAAGAAGTCATCAACGAAATCAATACAAAAGTTTACGAAAAGTAAACTCACAGAAGCCTACCTCAAATGAAACGCAAACATAGTTGCAATTGCAATAAACTTGGATCCGAGTTAAATTGAAAAATCAAGAAATCGGAAAATCTGCTAAGAAAAAAAATTCTTTTACATTTAGTTTATTCATTTAGTTTATTCATTTTTTTTCAAAGCCTTTAAATAGTTTCTTTCATTTTAGCTGTAAGAAATGCAAAACATCTATCGATGAGTGAAAAAAAAAAGTTCGTTTCATGCCATTACGCAAGCAAATCTCCTAATGCCAGCATGAATTATTGCTGAACATTGGGCGTTTTTTTAAAGTTGATGATCATGGATTCTTACTTTATTTTATAAATGATGTAATATAAAAAGTAGAGGTTTTAGGAAATAGAAATTCGTTGAATGGCATGCATTTCGTGGTTAAAGGTTTGAAAATTAACTTTTTTATTTCATAAAAAGAAAGTACGTTAAGCTGTATTTGTTGCGCTCTTTCAAAAAACATATTTCTTCAAATAAAACATAGTATGTTTCAATATTTCTTAGAAGGAAAATTAAATACAATTTTATGCATGTTTTAAGATTTTAGTCTACTTTTCTGTCTCCTGCTTTTCATTTTGCCAAATGCAAACTGGTAAATACATCAGGAATTTTTAAAAAAAATATTTAAAAAAATCCTAACACATAAGCCAAAATGGGTTTTTGATCATACAACCGTTTTTTTTTTGGGTATTAAATGAAAAACCAAATTCTACAAAATAAATTATAATTTTGCAAAACTTTTTCCCCGAGTAAGCAAATCGTACATGGAGGAAAAAAAAAGTCTTTTATAATTACCGCACTGAATCGTAATTACAGTTTTCTTCTTAACGAAGCTAAAATTTATAAAAATTCCAAATGATTAGAATTTAAAGCATTAATTTGGAAATTTTGTCTTTTTTTTGGTAATGATTTTTCGGAAATATTGATTTTTAAATTATACCTTTTAATAACATACATTTCGTAAAAATATACCTAGATAAAAAGAAATATTAGCAGAATAAATGGTTTTTATGCCACTCTTTAAAGTATCATTATAAAATAACTAAATTTTACCACATTTACCAAATTACATCACATATTATAAAATCATACTTTATTGTTAATGTTACCAAACTCGTTGATAAAGCTCTACTCTAAAAATTATCGAGCTGTTTGGTGTTCCATTCAAACCAGAAACTAAATTTTGCCAAATTCCGATTGTTCAAACCCATACTTTTTCTCCAATGTAATATTTGAACTGCTACAAATAAAATATCTATTTAGCTTTTGTAGACACAGCAAGAGTTTTGTCTTCTAAAATAGATTCATTTTATTGAAAACATCACTACGTAAGAAGTTCTTATGTTAAATAATATACATAGTGTGTGTTACTTGTATATTGTACATGAGCTATAACATAACATTAAATTAAATCTCAGTTTACATTTAATTTTGGAATTTTATTGATGAATATAAACACTTTGTAACGAAACATTGCAAGATTTAGTACCTCGAATGCCTTAGAATTGCAAAGCTGTGATACGTGCTAAGGGGATCTCATCGATTTGTGCAAAATATAAGTTAATCTACGTTAAAAGAAATAATAATATTTTACGTCCATATCATGTTGAAATGTTATAAAATGTTATAAATGAAGTTTATCTAATTATTTATAGGTTTATTAATGACAAAATGATAAGTTATTTTTATCTTTGTACAAATACTTTAGTGTATATCGATACATATGCTACCGTGAATGACCAAAAGCAAGAGAATTCCGACTTTCACCGCTGAATATCAACAATCATATAGTCGTTTGGTGAATGTTCGAAATATCTATTATATCCGATTTGAAATTAATTTACTGGTTGATATTATTATTCTATATTTTAATGTCTGCTGAGGATAGATTAGGAGAAACATCAATGTTCAGACTACCGGTAAAATGCAAACTGGGCAGTGGACTTAACTAACCTTAGCATACATTTCGGACATTTACCAAAAACACTATGCGACTGTCAACATTCACCGGTGGAAGTCAACAACCAATTTTGGTCATCCACAGTAACATATATATATATATATATATATATATATATATATATATATATATATATATATATATATATATATATATATATATATATATATATATATATATATATATATATATATATGGGGATTCTAAAAAGATGGGCAAAATTTTAGGAAGTGATAGTACACACCCAAGCAAACAATTTTTATCAAAGAATGCATGTTCGAAGACAAAGCGCAAAACCGCTGGAGGGCGTCAAAGTTTATGTTCTTATATGAGGCAAAAACACACAAAGAACGATAAAGTTAAGTTATACACTGAATAGCCAAAAAAACTGGTACAGGCATGAGTATGCAAATAGAGGGGTATGGGGCCAATCAAATTACAGCCCAGCAATCGGCAACGCGTATATAAGACAACGAGTGTCTAGCACAGTTTTTAGATCGGTTACTGCTGCTACAATGCCTGGTTATACAGATTTAAGTGAGTTTGAACGTGGCGTTATAGTCGGCGAGTGGGAGATGGGCCATAGCATCTCCGAGATAGCAATGAAATTTGGATTTTCACGTACGATCATTTCACGAGTATACCGTGAGTGTCAGAAATCCGGTAAAACATCAAATCTATGACATCTCTGGGGGTCGGAAAAAGATCATGCAAGAACGAGATCAACGACGATTGACGAGAATCATTAAACGTGACAGACGTGCAACCCTTCCACAAATTGCAGGAGATTCCAATGCTGGGCCATCAACAAAAGTGCCAGCGTGCGAACCAGTCAACGAAACATCATCGATATGGGCTTTCCATACATTCTTCCCTGCACGATATTAGGCAGGTGTACCAGTTTTTTTGGCTCTTCAGTGTAAAAGCAAATTTAATGGCATGTGATTACAATAAGCGTTCAAAACAGTGCCCGGTGGCCGCTATGCATGCAGTACAACGGCGAAGAAAAGATAGGCGAGCATTCTGAAACACACCAAGCGTGTCACAAACTTTCCCTGCAGCGGCCGAAAGCTTGGCTACAAGTAACGCAACAGGAATGGAGCTTTCACGTTCGCATCAAACAACTTTACAAATGAGCCAGCACCTTTGCGTTTTGTTTTCGACCATGCATTCTTCGATAAAAATTGTTTGCTTGGGTGTGCACTATCACTTCCTAAAATTTTGCCCATCTTTCTAGAATCACCCTGTATAATATTTATTTTAAATAAAATATATCTACATATGTATATATAATAAATATTAGCATATCAAAAGAACTTTTTTCCCATTTAATAGAAATTTGAAAAAAAAATTATTATTCAAGTAAAAATACTCTCCAATTTTCAATGTGCAGACATTTTCAGAAAGTAGATAAAGAACATAAGGTAAAAAGAAAATTGCAAGATCAAAAGAAATAGTTGTACTTAAATTTATTCAAAATTTGAAAATATCTATAAAAAATTTGTCACTTGCGGCGAAATACGAGGATGCAAGTAAAAGTCTTTTGGATTTGTAACCAGTCAATACTAAATTATTATCCTTATATAAATGTTTTAAAAATGCTTTTTCAAGTTTTTCTTTTTAAAAAATGAAAGTCACTGAAAAAAAAACATTGAATTTTGTAGTGTGTTTTAGGCTTAAATAGTGTTATTTTATAAAATAGGTACATAATTTTAAAATACCTAATAGTTAAACAACAAACATAATTTGCGAAAAACTAATTCTCAATTTTTGTGCTTTTCTCATAAAGATTCATTCATTTATTCCAAAAATATAATGTAACTACAGCGATTGTTAAAATTTTCGATTACTGCAGTTGTTTTTTAATTATGTAACATTAGTGGAAGCTGGACTAAAATATAGATGAAACTCTTATTAGCGAAATTCCAATTAAAATGGAAATATTACAAGATGTGTATGTTCTCTCTTTAAAAAAATGGAAAGAGAAATAATCATAATCTTATCTCACTAATTAAACCTTATCTTAAGATATTTTGTCTATATATACTCCTCTTTTGAAATTATTATATATATTTACTCTACATATGAACGTATTTTGTAAACATATTTTACAAAGTTATTTTATCACTCACTTTATTTCTAAACTTCCATTTTTTATATATGTTTCCGGCTTTTATTTTTTTCAACTTTAAAATACTAAAAGTTTTTCTTCTACAACAAAAATTAAAAAATATTTGTCACTTTCACACCACCTTTTAACGACATTTTCGAGACAATATTTTTACATAAATATACGATTTTTGAATATCTTGGCACAAAGCTTCCTATTCTGTCATCTGAAGATATTTAAAAAAATTGCCGAGTAGCTTAAAATATGAAATCTTGAAAACAAATTGAAATTGGTATGAAATCTGAGACAGCATACGACATTTGCATCCGAAATATGTGAAAAATGTTGCTAGACTAACCATATATTTCCCATCATCATTAATATTTCAGGTTTATGTTGAAACTACGGAAATACTTAGTCACCTTGTCATCTGAATGTAAATGGTAAAGTGAAGGAATAACTCTAGAATATTACTAAATGCTCTTGAATGATTATTTGTCGAAACAAGACGGTGAAGTGGTTTATTAATGATCTTAACTTGAGAAAAACAGAAAGAAGGTTTTTAAGCAAAGTAAAAGCAAACGAAGAAAACATTTAAAAATAAATTCATGAAATAAAAGTAAAAATACAATATTATTTTATTGTTGCTGTCGCCATATGCCATTAAGACGAAGGGAGGCTTGTTTTTGTTTTCGAGTATGCCATCTATGAGAACGAATTCAACTTTTACCACGCACATACGTCACATCTCATTTATAGGTGGACCTATTCATACATCAATTCATCCACGGATCGTAATTTTGACCTGAACCAGAGATTCAGTATTCAATTCAGTACCGCCAGAGGTATTATTTGTGATAACCGAGAGGCCTTTGTGACCAGACAGATTTTACCTGTACCAGTCACTATTTACTACACGGGGAGTCTTTGGCCAAAGGATATCGAACTCACGACCTGTTGGACAAAGGCCCAATCCCCTATTAACCAGGCCATCCCTGCCCAGTATTTATTGTAAATTCTGAAATAAAAAATTATTATGAATGCTGAAATACTTAAAAAAATTTTTATTAATAAAGAAAAATGTATTTTTAATGCTAGTTTTGATCTTAATTTAATTTATTAGTTATAATTCTTTAATAGTTGTTATTAAAATAAAATAAAAAATACGTTCATTATTAAAAATGTGAACAAGAAATTTCATTACTTAAATAAATTTATAAGAACACTATTCTTTTTTTTTTCAATACGCGTATCTCGTATATAATAAACATAATAAGGCACAGTCCTTAAAACATTTCTTGCTTACTTTAAAACTATTTCGCTTTTATTAAAGCGTGTTTCATAATCATGGTTAATTCCTACCAGTTATAAAAATATTTTTATTTTATAACTAGCAAAATTTTTTCTGTTTCACTCAAAAATAAAAATTTATTATTGAAAAAATACAGTTCATACAGTTAAACTGAATCTGCTAAACTCAATTTGCATATCTTTGCGAAAAAATGTATATTTCTGAAGAATATTTCAGGATAAATAAAAAGCAATTTCTTAAAAAAAAGACATTTTTATTGAACAGAGAATTCGTGATTTTATTTATTTATAAAATGAGTAAAATTTTTTTCACGTAATTTAAAAAAATTAAAATTTGCAGACATTATCATAAAAGTTTTATATATCGAAACCAAACTATATTAATCTTAGAGTAGTATATTTAATATTTATATTATACAAGTATCCAGAATTTAATCTCTTGTTTCTTTTACTATGTTTTCCAATTTTTTAATCAAGTAAGAAACATTTCAAATAGTACTAGAATTCTTTAAAAGCGTATTCTAAAAAATTCTAATCTTTTCAGTCAAACTCTAAACGGAATTTTTGCGGAATGACTATGAGAAAATATTTTAACCATAAAACTTCTTTTTACGCGCAACTAAAGTGTTCTAATATTCGTTCTTAACCATTCTAGCACAAATTTTTCTTATCACTAAAAAGGAAATCTTATAAACTCCCACATTAAAAGAACGTACTAAGCAAATATTTTACAGTTTATTGTCCAAAAGATTTTTTATATCAAATAAAACAAAAGATTGAAACGTTATAGCAATTTTAATTACATAAAAATTTGTGTTTATATCCTTATTCTTTACATTTGGCGCATCTACTTCAAAAATAAATAAGGTAAAAACCAGCTGGAGAATACATAAATTATCAGTATCACAACTACTGGAGAAGCAAACATTTTTCAGTTTCTGCAGAACATATTTTTATGTCCAATATTCAGTAGAATGAAAACATTGTTTAAAAATATTTCATATCACATTCAGCAAATGGAAAAATATTGAGTCGTTTCATGATTTATAGCATCATTGCTCTCTATATGTATTTGGTTGAGACATGAGATTGGGTAATTTCTTATGTTTTGGTAAAGCTTCATGTGAAAGATTTTCATAGAAACATAAAAGTCCAGGAACATATTTTCACTAGAAGTATTATTTTAGAAAAACATATGTTTTTAAAGTTTCTGAAAATCATATTATGTATAAATTTTTAAGTATAGGATTAGAAGAGTTCAGTCAACTCGCAAAGGGATTAAACTATGTTACTATTAAAAATATTATTTCTTTCTTTGCTACTTGTTATCAATATTTCACTTTTATATCAGGTATAATTCTTACTCTGCTTTAATTTTGTTACCTGTCACACTGTATAAAATGTATTGGCTTACTGTATGACGGTATTTTTTACCACAAAAATCCATTTTCATCGATATATTTTACAATACAAAAGAATCTGATATACCGTATTTTTAAGATTAATTATCAGCAGTAATAAATTTGGCAATATGATCCGGGGTATTTTACAACCTCCACATAATGCCATATTATTCATTTAAAAAGGTTACCAGTTCATAGTTTACTTTTCATAGATGAAGGTTGACATTGTCGTTAACTCCCCTCCAACATGGGCTACGTGGGTTTTTTTTATTTCGAAAAAAAATAGCTGAATATTTCTGTAATTACGACGAAATTAGTTTCAACCAAAAGAGACGATAGTTATTTCGTCATTTTGTCGAAAGTTTCGCTCAGGGCATATACTAGAATTTTTTTTTGTCAAAAACGTAGAAAGTTTCTTGAAATTTGGGTATTCGTTTTTTACAGTCAATTGTTTTGCATATTGTGAATTGGGCATATTTCAATTATCCTAGAAAATGAATTTGATATCGACATTTTAAAATTTGTTTATTGGTTTTATCACTGATTCACTTAGCATGCGACATTTATTAGCTGTTGCTGATTTAATATCGTAATATTTTAGACATTCTTATTAATTAAGGACAATGTAAAGAGAAATGGACAATAAAATGATGGTTATAATATATAATATGATAAACACACAATATCAATATGAAACTGTAATCGCTAAAATAACTTTAAACATACATTAAATTTTGCTCTAAATCTATCCGTGAAGGTATCAGTGGAACACTGTTCCAATCACTTTGATAATTAAATACACCATACTCAGAGATTTTTTCTTCTTTTCTCCAGTTGCAAATGTTTAAATAAGATTTTTTATTTTCTAAGAAGAATTATTTATTAGAGAATTAATCCTGAATGAAACTGTATTCGCTAAAATAACTTTAAATATACATTAAATTTTGCTCTAAATCTATCCGTGAAGGTATCAACGGAATTCTGTTCCAATCACTTTGATAATTAAATACACCATACTCAGAGATTTTTTTTCTTTTTCCCAGTTGCAAATGTTTAGATAAGATTTTTTATTTTCGAAGAAAAATTATTTATTAGAGAATTAATCCTCATAAGTGTGCCAAAAAGTTTATCACTTAAGTAAAAAGAACTGGACAGTATCTTACAAAGAAACAACATCCATTCCCTTGGCACAGAACACTTTACTCGCTTCTGCTTATTTAATATCTTGGGAGTTTCTACGTAAAAAAAAACTGCTCAGAAAGAATGAAGCGTTGAGAGTAAAATATAAACTGTAACAAATAAGGGTGGACTTTCTTCTTTTTTCAAAGTGTTAGAATTTCATGCATTCTGTTGCGGTTCATCAGGACAGCAGAAATGTTAATTTCACTCGCAGTGTCTTCTTTCTGCGTTTCTTCTACTTGCCTGTGAGTAATTAGCAAAATATCCATTAAAATTATTTTAAATTAGAGAACTTCCACGGCCTTTTTTAATGCTTTATTCTGTATTGTTGCATATGGCAGAAAGAAAACATTAGGCCAAATTAAAATTTACTGCCCTAATGTTTCTGCTGTATAATTGTTTTTCCGAGCTATAGTAATGTCATTTGTTGAAAAAAAAGAGTTTATGGCAATTTTTTGTATTTAGGTTTCTTACTCTACGGCAGGAAATGAGAAATTCTGTGTAAATAAAATCTGAAATTTATTTAAAAATAATTAGAATTCATAGAAAAAAGTAATTAAAAAAAAGTAATTGCTAATTAAAATTTCGGAAAAATGAGAGTAGATAGTTCAAAAAATTGAGTAAGTTCAGAATTCTGAGGAAAATCCTTAAAAATAAGATTAGGCCATGAATCTGACATTATTAATTGAAAGTACAAATTTTGATTTTAAATTAGTTTGCAAGTAACTACCAAAATATCCATTAAAATTATTTTAAATTAGAGAACTTCCACTGCCTTTTTTAATGCTTCATTCTGTATTGTTGTATATAGCGGGAAGAAAACAATGGGCCAAATTAAAATTTATTGTCCTAATGTTTCTGCTAAATAATTGTCTTTCCGAGCAATAGTAGTGTCATTTGTTGAAAAAAGGGGTTTAAGAGGCGTTATTTTTTCTTCGTATTTATCATTTTGACTCTACGACTGAAAGTGAAAAATTCTGTGTGAGTAAAAAATGAAATTTATTCAAAAGTAATTAGAATTTTAGAAAAGGTAATTAAATAACATAACTAATAATTAAAATTTGAGAAAATATGTGTGAATTCTGAGATAAGATAGTTAAAAAAATTGAGAAAATTCAGAATTCTGAGGAAAATTCTTAAAATAAATTTAGGCCATGAATTTGAAATCATTATTAACTGAAACCACAAATTTTGATTTTAAATTAGCTAGTAAGTAATTAGCAAAATATCCATTAAAATTATAGAACTTCTACGGATTTCTTTAATGCTTTATTCTGTATTGCTGTATGTGGCAGGAAGAACACATTCAGCCAAATTAAAATTTACTGTCCTAATGTCTCTGCTATATAATTGTTTTTCCGAGCAAAAACAATGTCATTTGTTGAAAAAAAAGGTTTATGACATTTTTTTTGTATTTATGTTTTTCACTCAATGATTGAAAGTGTAAGTGAAATATGAAATATATTCAAATGTAATTAGAATTTTAGAAAATAAAAGTATATATAATTTAGAAAGAAAGCAATTAAATAACGTAATTAATAATTGAAATTTGAGAAAAAATTTATAAATTTTGAGAGTAGGTAGTTCAAACAATTGAGAAAATTTTGAGGAAATTTCTTGAAATAAATTTAAGACATGAATCTGATATCATTATTAATTGAAGGTTCAAATTTCTATTTTAAATTAGCTAAATATCAGTTAAAATTATTTTAAATTGGATAATTTCCACAGCCTTTTTTAATGCTTCTCTCTGTATTGTCGCTTATTGTTGTATATGGTAAAACTTTAGGACAAATTGTTGCCCTATTATTTTTATTGCGTACTTGATTTGCCGACCTATAGTAATATCATTTGTTGGAAGAAAAAGGAGTTTGTCTTTATTGTATTTAAATTTTTCACTCTACGACTGCAAGTGAGATTAAAATTAGTATTTACTCGATGCATTTTATTAAAAATAAAATATAAAAATTTCTCTAAAGTCATTAGAATTCAGAAAAAAATTAGAAAAAAGGAAAAAGTAATTAGAATTTGAGAAAAATTCGAGAATTCTGCGAGAAGATCAGAAAATTAAAAAAGCTCAGAATTCTGACTTTTTAAAACAAATTTGGCTATGAATTTGGTAGTATTATATATGAAAGTGCACATTTAGATCTTATATTTAGGTCCATTTCAATATTTTCATTTAAAGTTTTTAATTTATATTTGTTGCTAATTGTAACAAAAATAACGAATGGAATTAGGTTTATTAAGTTGAGTAATTTAAATGGAGAGTAAAATATAATTCTTTCGTCTTTGAATGTTAAAAATATATATTTTTTATATTCCCTAATAATTCTGGTGTATAATTAAGTTTTCAAGGTAAAATATAATGAATTGATGAATCATAAAATTTCCGTTCAGGCTTTCCAATCCAAAAACATAAACTAGAAATCATTTGGCATTGTTAAACTTTAAATTATATTTGAAATATTTATGGCTTAAACAGCTCTTAATTTTTTTTCATATATAAATGACAGTCATTTAGAGAATTTTATTAATTCTTTTAAAAGCATCAGTTAAAGGGCTATTTTCAGTAAACATTGTAACAAATAACTCGCCTACCTCTACATATTAATTAAATACTTCTGAATTGTTTTGCGTGAATTAAAAGCGTACAAAAGATATTGACCATAATAAAAACTAATTAAGAACCATTTTAATTTTGAAATTATTAATGAAACTTAAATTTACACTTAAACGTAAATAAAGAATTAGTTTTTTCTAAATGTAGAGTACTTAAGTATCTTATAGTAATATATAATACTATATGTCACTAATAACAGTATTATTGTATATTATTAAGTACTGTATAACAAGAGTAGAAAGGATCAACTTTGCAGATCAAAGGTAAAATTATCATGGAATTTTCGGTTGCATTCATCATAATTTTAAGGAAAGTAAAGCTACTGAATAAATCTAAGGTGATCTTACAAACAGCAAACATTACATTTACTAATATCTATTTATAACAAACCAAAATTTCGCAAATTTCAAAGAGAAATTTCAGAATCATTTTCATGTTCTAAAAGCATTGTTTTAAAAACTCCTGTATTTCCTCTGTCATGATTGAAGATTTTCTGAAATATTCTCTCAAAATTGCCAACCCGCTTTTCAAATAATATCAAAATATACTAAAAAATACTCTATTGAGAAAAAATATTAAACTTTTGCAAAATTATACTTCAAAAATAATTCAACGTTTATTAAATATTTTCAGAGAATTTTGCATTTTTAATCTGAAACGTAATTGAGACGTTTTGAATCGTGAAAAGAAAATAATAATGAAAAAATTTTAATTGCCCATAGATTTTTAAATTTTTTAAGTGATAATTTTATTATTGATTTTATAACTTTTAATTATTTAGTGTTAATAATCACAGGAACAATAATCAAAATAATAAAGAAAAATCTGAATTTTTGGGTCAATAAATATATTTAATTCCATGAATTTTTTAAAAACAATAGCTTTCAAATTACTGTATAAGTTCCAATTTAGGCAATTTAAATTTTCAAAGCATGCACAATTACCTTTTATATAACTCTTAGCATTACATAATGAGAAATACAGTAACATTTTTTATTTAGTTTTATTCCGATTTGCAGAAACAAAATCATTTAATTCAAAAATCAATATATATTTTCATAAATAAAATATTGAATAAAATTGTTAAGAATTGTGTTTTCTGAGTTTTGTGTCTCAAGCAAATAAACTATAAATCATATTCAGCAAGTATGCTTATTCAAACATATAAATTTAAGTAAAATCTCGTTCTCATCAGTTGTCTTTTATGTCTCAGATGTTATAAGACAAAGATTAGATTTTATCACACATTGGAATTTATATTATAACTATTTTTTATTTCCTAATTTAATACGATTAATAAATCATTAAAATTCGAATTTTGCATTGTTTCTTTACTTAAAATTAATAAAATCAAATAGTGCTAGACGCATTGATTAATTTTATTATATTTGAGTGAAAATGTCAACTAAATTTAATAATAATCAATGAATCATTCGGTAGACAAAATGAGAAAGAAGCTTCCACGCAAAATCCATAAAAGAAAATCTATGAAAAACCTTATTTACTAAGCGTTTTAGTCCTTGACAAAATTGGATATTTTAAAAATGCCATAGTTTGAGAAATGAAGGCAAGCATTCTTTTATTTGTGAAAACAACTTCTTTTTAAAACAGGGATTTAAGAATTCCACCGTGCTAGTAATTTTGTTTCCATAAACAAAGCACTACTTATTGAATTATAGATTAGTAAACGTTTTCCGATTACGCGGCAAACAACTTTGATCCAACGAACGAGTTATTTCGATAAGAATATTTGACGCAAACCACTATAAATTAATTCTTCATGTCCTTTCTTTTCTATCTTGATTATCAATATTTCTGAAGGTTGTATTATTAAATGTCAAAATGTGTCTCTGTAAAGAAGACTAATACATAATTTACCTACTCGTATCTCTGCACATATTTAGAGATTTATTTAAAAGATTTTTTTAAAAAAGCAATATATTTTTTCAAAGAAAAATATTTGAATGTCTGTTATTAAATTTTCAAATTTTTTTTTTGTTCGCAGAAAAAAAGCAGGGAAACTCCTACAAATGTATATTAAAATAACAGAAATTAAAAAATGTCTTCTATTTCAACAGATTTTTTTAGCATGTAATTTCTAATTTATTAACAAATCTTTTTAGCTTATCTAGTATTGAGTATTAAAGATCATAAGATAATATGAATAGCAAGAAAAGGAAACTCTGATAATAGTATTATATCTACTTCAGATTTACGATATTAACTTGATTCCCAATGCTGATTAATAATAAATTTGTGAATAACTATCGATTCACAGAGCGATGTTACAATTAATTATTTTGTACTTTTCATAATTATTATTTTTTTTAATTAATCTGCAGTTTAATTCAAATCATTCACGTTTTTTAATGTGTGTAGATTTTTGAAAATGTACACAAAACTATTTCACTTAATCATACTTCTATGCTGAATATCAATATGATGTTTTGTCATAAATTATTTTCCTATTAGAATTTTTATTTTAAATATTTGATGTTTCTCAAAAATTCAAGTTTCGGCATTATTCCTAATACAATAGTTATGAATAAATAAAAAAGAAACTTTTCTTTTCTGATATAGAGATATTATATTTCCCTAATATATCACATATTTTCTTAAAATTGTTTAAAATCATTTACGGAATATTTACAATATCCAAAAATCTGTTATTGAATAATCTTTAAAAAATAAGCTTTAAAGACAATTGAAGAACACATTATATCGAGTTATGGTTAAGAAGTTTTCAATCATATTTTGATAGTCTATTTTTTAAATTTAATTTTAAAAATATTTTTAAAATATAGACTTAAATATTTTCTTTATAATCTTGTAAATTTCAACTCACCAAATTTTTTTTGGTATACTAGTCAACTATACACCTATATGAATGTCGAGAAATATTTATATTCTCATCCGAATACTTAGATCCTTAATTGGAATTGGCACATGGAATTCCTCGCAATCCAATATCACTCTTAAAAAATATTCTAATCTTCCAATTCACGCACACATTATTTCTTGACACCACATTTTAAACGTAATTCCAAAATGGTTATTATTCTTGCAGCAAAAAATCAAAACACTTTTATAAAATAGTCATCCACGAGCAATATAGAAACTGCCGGTATTGCACTATCGCTGTTATCCGCCAGTATACCACAGACCATAATGTTGAGATTCCCTACCCTACAATCCAGTCTCTCGCCGTCTTTTTGCAATAGCGATATTGATCGCGATGCTTCACCAAGAGATGGCGCTGGTTCTAGTCATTTCCTAAGTTTAGAACAACAGAAACCGTCACGGCCACGAAAACCACGTCTTGCAAGAAAGGTTTCTTTTCAAGTTGCTGATAATGTGTGGCCGTAATTGTCGCCGAAGAACAACCTCATGATTGACGTATTCGTAATTTTCGGGACGCGGAAAACCAGATTGGAGTTGTGATAGTTTGTCAGTAGAATGTGAAACGCTGTTCAAATATTTTTGAAGGAAATATTTTCTTTGCAACCTAAAGCATTTTGCGTCAAAGTGCTTATAAAGATTTTGGGATTGGTGAAATAAGAAGTATTTGTTTCGCGAATATATGAATTGATATCTTCAAATAATAACTGCCTATACTAATATAAATGGTATTTAACGAATGCGTATTTGCCAGTTTTTAAAATGCAAGGTTTTGTCTTTCAAATATTGTTGGCCCTTTTTTTTTTGATGCACTTGGGAAAGAAAGTATGGTCAAAAGTACCAGAGTAGGGTCAAATTTACCGTACGTTTTGGGAAAACTAAGAAAAAAGGTAATTTTTAACGAAGCACTTCGGTAACGAATTTTTTTTAAATTAATATTGAATGGTAGTTTTAACAACCATGTTCTCTGGTAGTAAATACGTTGAAATTAGGTAATTTTAAGCAAAAGTCTGTAATTTTAACAGAGCTAGTATAGTTTGAGATGACCCGATAATGTCAATTTTATTGATGGGTCCTGGTAACTCAGTGGTTAAAAAATCAGATCAAGCCCAGCGAGTCCGGAATTCGATTATCGACGTTGCTAAGACCCACCGAGTGCATGCGATATACGCACGCTCAAAATCTGTGGAATCGAAAGTGCTGCTGTCGATTGCTGAGCAGTACCATGGGTATAGGAATCTGGAGAAAATTTCCTTCCTCTTCAAATCTATGTCTAAATTGAGGAATTGGCCTCGTAAAATTTGTGATGTCATGGACCGTCTCCAATAGCCCAGTGTTCAGGTCAAGTGTGACGTACATAAAGTACATGGCTACCTGCTGTATTAACCTCTAACTTTGCCGCACGTCCGAATATTTTTCCCGCTGTAATTTAACATCTACTAACATTTATATTTATTTAAAAAATTACATTTGTAAACGTGCAAGGTCCCGCAGTGAACTGATTATTAAGACACGGTTCCCAGCAGATCACCGAAGTCAAGAATCACTGGCTGCGGTCAGTGTGAGGGTGGGTGACCACTTGGATCAGTCTGCGTAGGGACCGAGGGTGTGCGGTATTGGTCCTCGTTAAACTGTTCTATCGTAAAGTGCTCGACTTCGCTTGCAGGTCGTTGGGCTACCGAAGCACGGTGCCGTCCCCTCTGCAGAGGATCAAAATTGTGATGGCATGTCTTTGGATGATCCTCAGGGATGTTTCCCAGACCGTCGCCAATAGCTCTAGTGCGACGTAAATGAGCAAAAACAGCAACAATAAACGTACAAATGAGTGGATAATGTTGTGCTGAATCAGTAGCTTAACTGTTACTAAATAAACACTACATCAGGTAAATAAAATGATCACATCAGGGCTTTTCCAACATCCTAAAATGGAGGCGTAGAGTTAGCTAGTTCAAAACCCACTATTTATGCATCTATGTATTAATTTATGGTTACGCACACGTACGCAGGATTGCGTGTTCATTTCAAAGCTGGGTAAATATGTTCTTGCCAAGTCGATATGCCAATAACACAATGTAGAGAAAAACTGCCGCCACATGCAGTTTGAGGCATGCTATTATTCGAACTAAATGCCTGCGCGTTGCGAAAATCCATCCTTGCAATGCTTTTCATTAATTTGATCAATATTTTTTTAAATTTGAGAAGGGCTTATAAATGATATTTTGTAATGAGCATATAAGTCTTTACATGTATGTGTAACAATAAATAAAAAAAATCTAGGATTAATAATAACCCTTTTAATTATTTTCGCACTAGTAGAGTTAGCTAGTTCAAAACCTACTATTTATGCATCTATGTATTAATTTATGGTTACGCACACATACGCAGGATTGCGTGTTCATTTCAAAGCTGGGTAAATATGTTCTTGCCAAGTCGATATGCCGATAACACAATGTAGAGAAAAACTGCCCCCACATGCAGTTTGAGGCATTCTATTATTCGAATTAAATGCCTGCACGTTGCGAAAATCCATCTTTGCAATGCTTTTCATTAATTTGATCAATATTTTTTTTAAATTTGGGAAGGGCTTATAAATGATATTTTGTAATGAGCATATAAGTCTTTACATGTATGTGTAACAATAAATAAAAAAAAATCTAGGATTAATAATAACCCTTTTAATTATTTTCGCACCAGTCACGTCTTTCCTCCAATCACTATTTAAAATGGAGGTAGTGGGTTCAAATCAAAGCTTAATCATGGATGAATAACAGTAAATAAATATATTTGGCTTAGATTTATAGGATCGTGTGCGTGCTTAATGCAAATAATTGATTGTCTCTTGACAAATTCCTAAACAGATTGCATAAAAATGAGGAAATACGGTACAAAATTTTAAACACATTACATTTGCGCTACTAAACATTTTGCAGAATGATAACACTCTGCGGCAATGGAGACCCAAATAATATAATGCTGTTTTACTTGCTCTTCTGCTAACCTCTCTGAAGTGTAAGTGTAATAGGTTAAATACAGCTATAAGAATCGATGTATATTATTGCAGTCTTCCGTAAAATTAGGCTTTCTGTTTTCAAACTGAAAGAAGTTTTTAGACCGCTCTTTGCATTTACAATGAAAACAGCGTAAAAAATGTAAATAAATACTTAACGCAATCGTACAGTACATAATACCTAAGGTGCGTAAATAAATAACTAAATCCCACTATCTCGTAAGTAGTGGTTGTTGTTGTTGTTAATTTGCGTCGCACTAGAGCTGCATAATGGGCTATTGTGCCACGGTCTGGAAAACATCCCTGAGCATGATCCGAAGACATGCCATCACAGTTTTGATCTCTGCGGAGGGGATGGCACCCCCGCTTCGGTAGCCCGACGACCTGCGCGCGAAGTCGAGCACTTTACGGTAGCACAGTTTAACGAGGACCAATACCGCACACCCTCGGTCCCTACGCAGACTGATCCAAGTGGTCACCCACCCGCACACTGACCGTAGCCAGTGATGCTTGACTTCGGTGATCTGCTGGGAATCGTATCTTAACGATCAGTCCACTGCGGGACTCGTGAATAGTGGATAAACAATCACCATACTCTGACATATCTGAAATTAGTACCTTTAAAATACTTTAATTAAACATTTGAAGCAATCTTTCTTCTTCCTTTAAGCCCATGTTATAAATGAAAAATTATTTTTGAATTAGAAATTATTTAATTACTTTTTTAATCTGCGAAAGGAAAATGACTCATTATATTCCCTACTTTTTGTTGTTAGGTGTTTTAAATTTTCCAATTCTTATGAAATATCAATCAAAAAAGAGGGGGACATCTTGCCTAAAAACAATCTAGTTATGTTAAATCACCTTAATAAGTGTCGTAGATTAAAGTTTATGTTATATTAAAGGTCAAGGCAAGTTAAATCAACTAAAAAGCATCGTAGATTACTTTTGTAGCTTACGATAGAGTGTATCCTCCTCTTAATTTCTGTTGATTTATCCTATATACACATAAAATGTTCCAGGAAAAATAACGGGCCACCCAAAATAATGATGACCTCAAAGATGCTAAATAATTAGTGCACACTTTTTTTTAAGTTTCGAAATCAGACGCAAAGACGTACTCTCTCTGAATAAACATGCCTTTTTACTATGGATTAGTATTTCTGACCCTCAAAATATAGAAGGTAGCACCAATTCAGGAAATATGGTCTTCGTAGTTTGACCAGGAGAGCGAACAAATGTTTCTTACCCCCGATCTCGAGAAATTTTTAAACACATAGAAAAACTTTTGCCTACAATTATAAAATTCCTTTATTAAAGATTATTCTAAACAAAAATAAATTTCATTTAATACTTATTATTTTATTTAAAAATAGTCAAACAATATTAAATTCTAAGGTGCAAATTTTTTATAAAATTTTATACTATGTAATTTTACATTGAAAAATACAAATAAAGAGCAAAATTGGATGAATAGTTCCTGAGAAATCAAATTTTTAGTATACGACTTTTCAAAAATTCTATCTCTCAGGAACCATTCAACCAATTTCCCTCAAACATTGAATTATTCCATTTAAAATTATATATTTTAAAATGATGTAAAAGTTGTATACCTTACAATTCAAACTTTTTTTGATTATTGCTTAATAAAATAATAAAAAAATAATAAATTTTTATTAAATTTTAAACTTTTCATGGAATTTCTTTGGATAAACGAAGTTATAACTGTGTGCAATTTTTTTTTAGTTCGCTTAAATGGTACTCAAGATATGGTGAAAAATGTAAGAAGTAAAATTAACATTTAGGGGTACAAACTTTAAATCGCTCTCCACTATATTTTTGGTATCAGAAATCTGAATCCGTTGAAAAAAAGTATGTTTATAAAAAGAAAGTACGTTTTTCTGTCTCATGTCGTAACTTTAAATATTGTCTGCTTCATTTGCTTAGCATACTTGAGGGCACCACGTCAAACCATTCAGATTGAGTCCTGGAACGCGAAAATCCGATCATTAGGTCAAAGGTTTTTCAGGATGGTTCGTTTTTTTGACTCACTGTACATAGATAAATCTTATAAAAATCTATTATAACCACAAATATTTAAAGACTCAAGCTTCTACCCTTCAACAAGCAACAAGACGCAGCAAAAATATTGTAAAAGTAAAATACAACAAGCTTTTGAAGTTTTTGTTTTATGTATAGTATTGTTTATCGTGGCAAAATTGCTAAATAAAGTTTCTAAACGAAGAATACAATTACGTCCAATAATGCTCTAGAGATTTATAATTAAAATGAAAATTAAGAAAAATAAGCTTAGGTAAACACAGACTGAAAGAAGTTTTAAGATTCGTTATTTTTACACAGTACAGACTCTCACATACTTATGTCTAGACTAACTGTTTTATATAAACTTATATAAACTAAACCCAATGTTTACAGAAAAGCAAGTATTCTAAAACCGACATGTTTAAAGTAAACATAAATATAAAAAAGGCTAAAATTATTAATTTTTTTATTTAAATATTCATTTTTGAATTAACTGCATATTTAATACTAAACTAGTTTTTGAACAAACAAAATATTTAAAACAAAATTCTGAATTTTTATACAAATATACTTTTTATAATGTTTTTCTTGTGCAATATTTACGTTTCTTCCACTAGTTGAATATTGGTATTTTATTTTTAAAAAAATCAACAACAAATTCAATATAAGAACTGGAGTATTATGTACCTTAGTTAATATTTATATGTATTAAAACTTTATAAATATAAACGTTCTCAGTTTAATTGTATAGCTACATATTTAAGTATACTTTTGCAATCTGAAAAGAAATTGTGAAAAACTAGCTTCTCAATGAAATAACTTCATTAACTTCAAAAATGAAGAAGAAAATCGACATACTGCTAACTCTCATTACTTTAACAGTATATTGTGACGATATCATTCACGTTTTAGCTCATATTATATAATTTACATTATTATAGATTAATAAAAGTAATACAATTTCTTTTTAAATTACAGTTTTCTAGGACAAGACTTTAAAGTGATTGTTGAAAGAGAAAAACTTAAAAATTAAGTACAATTTTTGTAGCTTGTTAAAAAAGCAAAAAAATTAAATTAATTCGTGTAAATGAAGTTACGGAATAAGAAACTAATACAATTTTGAATTTGTAATGGAGAATATAGTAAATGGTGATTATTTTGTGGTGTAAAACAGTTCCAATTAAGAAGTAAATGATTTTTACATATAATTATTTTAATAATTATTCAAGTACTTCAGATTTTTACTAGTGTCAGTGTCAAACTGCAGTACTTTATTCCCTTTGTTTTTATATTTAATTTTATAACTGGTATTGACTTAACTATGAGTTTAACGACTGGCAATATTTAATTCTTTTGCCTAGTGATTTTGAACCCAACCCAGAAGACAAGACAACTCATGGATCAAGCATTGGGACTAACTTGCTTTCAGAGAGGATATTTTGATGGAAAAATCTACTTTTGCGTTACATGGAGGGGAAAACAATTGAAACCTTCCACGGTTAGCCAGGTAGCAAGAGGATACTAATCAATGTGTAGTCTACCGCTGATTCGTCACGTCAGTACTATGGTCAGTGCAGGACGGAAACAGAATCTGTAATCAACCTACAGAATTTGCATAAACTATTCTAGTTGGCTACAAAATCCGCACTCAGATTGGAAAAACTGTCATTGCTTTGAATAATAAAGTCAATGTATATTTCCAGGCATATGAGTTTAGGACTATCTAAATAAGCTTAATAAACTCAATAAATTCACAATATTTTACTACTTTTACCAAATTAAGTGATGATAACAACTAATCACTGGAAAAATATAGCGTAACACACTTGATAAATTTACCATCAATCTCCACTATCTACTTTGACACTTCTAATAATACGTTCTAGCTCTTTTGTCACTCTATAAAACGACAAATAGTACCGGTTCTCGGGGTACCAGTACTTTTTACCGTAAATTCATTTTTACCGGAACATGTTATGAAACAACCTGATATGCCGTAATTTTTATGCTTATAATTAACATAAAATCACGGAAACATTCTAATTAAATAAGTATTACTGTGAAAATTGTGCTATAATATTTTACGGTAAAAATGGATTTTAAGAATGAATCACCCAAAGCGCCGATATTTTATACCGTAATTTGATTCCAAATTTTACAGTGTATCAAAACAATAAAAATCAGTTTCGTGAAGGTAAAATAAATAGTCAAGTAAAACAAATTATATTTAAAATTATTGATAGGCAGTTAACTAATTAAACATATAAATGAATACGAGTTTCGCAATTGAATCTATGAATACAATATTGTGGTAAATCATCTATCCAATATATTAGTAAAGTCTCATAAACTAACCTTTCAAACACACTCAATATTAAAATATACTATCTAAAAACTCACTTAAAACGCATAATTGATAGCATAGAATCATACTCAAATCAATATTGTACACCGATATTTACCCAACAGAGTAGCTTTAGTTAGCAAAAGGGCTTAATAAAATTAGAATAATGAATGAGGGTATTATTTGTTCTAAAAGAATGAGTACATTTAATGGGAAAAAAATATGATCCGAACTACCAGAATATTTTAATTTGTATGTTTTTGTCTCAACAGGAACATCGCGAAGTTTGGTAATTTTTACTGAAGCGCTTTGGTAATGATTTTGGAAAAATTAACAATAAAATATTACTTTATAATATGTGATAAAATTTGGTAGTTCTGGCAAAGTTCGTTAATTTTTTGTAATACCTTAGAGCATGCATGAAAACTATTAATTAGTTCAAATGTAAAATAAGTTTTGCATATTTTACTAAATATGTCGTAATAAGAGCTATAATTTTGAAAACCAGAATTTCCTGTATGCCGTTACCATAACAACAATTCCATACGCAAAATAAATGGTTTAAATATCACATAGTTTGTTTCCATTAACCAGAATTATGATTTTTAATCAGAAATGCCGCTGCCATAGAGTATTCTAGTATAGAGAACTTTATCATTTGTCTAGTACAGAGTACTGTTCAAATAAAAAACTCATTCATCTGTTGACAAGGAAATTATATTAAAATGGGAACTTTCTTGTTCCAACGAAAGATATTGAGACACTTTTCTTATAGACTATTCACAAATACAACTAATCTGCTATTAAAGAAACAAACGGAAAAATAGCTGATTATAGAACGAAGCATTTTACAGTCAATTTACAGCTATTACTAATCTGCAAATGGAAAAAAAATAATCGGGAGGGGTTCACTTTATTAAAACAAATCTCTATACCCGCAATGACTGAACTTTATTTCTTTAAAGAAATGAAATTTCAAGATTGATCTTTTTCTCTTAAAACTAATTATACAAATTTGATATAGTTATGCCTAGTTAGAGTAATAATAAAAGTTTTTTTTTTACATTTCTGATAATTTAAAGTAAATTAATTGAATTATGTGTATAAATTAATATTTGCGATAGAATATTTTACTTTGCGTAAGACATTGCGTCTTAGAATATTTTTCTTTCGCTTTAACATTTACAATTTCGCGGAAAAAAATCAATTTTAAAAACTTTTAAAAATACATGTATGCAGCTAGGATAGAAGGAAAAATATAAGGCTATAATATAATCTGAAAATTAATGTGTAATAAAAACTAAGATAAATTTGCGAATTAAATGCAGAATTATACCACAAATCTGTATCACACCCTTAGTATAATTTTATTGTTTCATTTTGATCAAATAATTTGTAAATCTTAATTTTTTTGTTCAATTTCGAAATGTAAATATCTTTTGTTTCTAAAACTCCATTAAAAAACTGAAAAGAAAACTACTTGTCACTGGATGCTAAATAATTCATATTTTTTATTTTTTTCAAAAAGTAAAGTTTTTATGAATTGCAAAGCATACAATAAACGTTAAACTAGCTGATCATTGATGTCTCCAACAATCTTAGCTTTTAGAGAAATGACTTCCAAATTCGGGGAAAATATGTAAATTGAAGAAAAAAAATGCAAAAATGCTTAGAATTCTTCATTTGTTCATGACTTGTTAATATAAAAAGAAACGGGCAAACATTTGACGAAATAGGTTTTCGTTTTGCTTAGTAAATATGAAATTCGCAACCTGAATATGTAGCAGGTTTCAATATTGCAAAGGAACCCTTTGTTAGTCTCTGCTAGGCTATCATTTTATTTATTCTGCCAGATTTCAATCGGTTGCGATAAATTCTGTCCAGACTGTCTGCAATTTGGTGAACATCTTTGGCTACTAAAACGTAAGCAGAGATAACTTATTAAATATTTATACTTTTTCATATCCGTGCGTCTATTTTGTGCTACTGCGAAAACTACATAGAATTTTAAAATACATAGAATGTTTCTTTTAGGTGCAAAAATATTTCTATGAAATGGAATATATTTCAAAGAAAAACTGTTTGTAGTTGCAAGTGAGTGAAACACTTTTTAAAATCTTTTTTATTGTTTCATTATTATTTTTTAGATCTATTGTAATTACGATGCGAAACACGTTTGTATTTATTTTAAAATTATAAATGTCAGACACAACTTGGAGTTCACTGTAAAAATTATAAACTCAAATATCATGAAACTTTCTTTGTTTTTGATAAAACCGTTTCCTGGCAAATGATCTGAGCAAGAATTTAGTCAAATTGACGTAATAACTGTCTTCACCTCGTCACATAAATTTATTTTGTCAAAACTACAGTAATATTTCATCATTCTATTTTTTCCGAAAAAAATAACAACTTCAATACAATATCTGGCGCCCCACGTTGGGCGCCAGATATTGTATCGCGGGATCTTTTTGGCTATTGGTTTGAAATGAATCAGTGCGAGCCAATATGTTTTAGTGTTTTTTATTTAAACTTAACGAAACGACAACAAACAAAAGACTGAAGAGAAAAGCTATGTATCCTTACAGATGCGCACACTGCGCCATCTATCACAAGATAAAAATTTAATTTAATGGAAGGAAGATGCAACAACCGTAGTGCCCTAGCGTATATAACGTTTAATATAATCATCTTGTCGTGAGCATCATATTGGTGGACCCAACATCATAAGAAGGACAGATATTATCGAAAGGTAAATTACACCCATATCCGAAGTGGGATTCGAACCCGGGTTCTTCATGATATGAGGTTCTTCATGATATTCTTAAACCGCCATACATCAGCTCGATTTATTCCATCGCTTTTCTTCGATCGTCTAGTCTTTTTTAAGTTTCGTCAATATAGTTAAAATTCTCCCACAATGCACTACTAAGAAAACTTCTTCTTCATCCATTAAAAAAAATCGAATTTAGTCACAAATCGTGTGATTTTGCGATTCTCAAATTTTACGAAATACAGCTGAAGGATCGCTGAATCGTCAAAATTACGAGTTTTATTTCCGAGAATGTTTTGAAGACAAAACAGAGAAATATTTAACACATTTGTATTTAATTTGAGAGACATTAATCCGCCTTTTACAATATAAATTTTAAGCTTTGCTTTATTTGAATGTAACGAATCACGTTTCCATTAACATTTGATTTCAATTACGTCCCCCTATATGATTAATTAGCCTAATTTTATTTCCACAATGCAATTATTCTGTATGAAATAATAATTATTTTATTATCATTCTAAAAAAGTTTGCATTATGCTAAAAATGCTTGAAAAGCAGTCGTTTTCCTATTTTTTTTTTTTTTTTTTTTTTTTTTTTTTTTTGCTATCTCAATTTCTTCGTTCTTCATACTAAATGGTAACACTAGAAACTCTTCGAGAGAGCACTGTGATGCAATCGTTATTTTCATTTCTTTGAGTATAGCAATTTTCGTCAAACTACACTGGTTATCATAAATTAAGGAAAATTCACAAAAATCGCGATAACTCAAGAAATTACACATGGAATTTTATGAAACTTACCCACAATATACAACACATAGTAAGGTATTAAACAACATAAAAAGAAATTATCAGACATTAATAGTAGTATAGAAATTGGCACATGTATAAAATAAACAAATTGGAAGTCTCGGTTTGCAATAGAAAAAGTACCTTTAATATGGAATATGATTGCCTCTAGAAGCAATACAGCACAAACAGCGATGTGTGATGCTTTCAATTATGCGGTCTATCAGTTCAATAAGAAGTGAGAGCCATTGCTCTTGTAAAGCAGTTGCAAGCGTGGCAAGGGTCTGAGGGGGCGGATTGATGGCAGATACACGCCTCCCTAGAGCATCCCAAACGTGCTCGATAGGATTCAAGTCCGGGGATCGAGCTGGGCACTCCATGCGAGTAATTGTTTCCTGTTGAAGATAATCATCAACAATGCGAGCTCTGTGTGGTCTTGCATTATCGTCCTGTAACAGGAAGCAATCACCAATTGCCCCGGCATATGGGCGCACATAAGCATCAAGGATGTTGTCTCGATAAACCTGAGCATTCACGGTTCCCCTTGGAAAGACATGGAGGTATGTGCGCCCTCCTAAGGATATGCCTCCCCAAACACAGACACTGCCTCTTCCGTATGCATCTCTTTCACGGATGTTTGATGGATGATAACGGGTCCCAGGTTCTCTCCATATCAAATAACGTCTACTGTCACTTTCTAGACTAAACCTGGACTCATCCGTAAAGAGAACAGGCCTCCATTGATCTGACGTCCAGTGGACATGTTGTCGGGCCCACTGCAAACGGTCTCTCCTATGGCGTGATGTGAGCGGCACGCAAATGGCTGGTCGTCTCGCATACAGACCACCTTCGTGGAGCCTTCTGCGCACAGTTGACGTTGACACCAACCTTCCGGTGGCTGCAGCAAGAGAGGATCTAAGATGTGTCGGAGTAGCGGTTCTATTCCTGCGTGCACTTAATGTCAAATATCGGTCATCGGCACTGGTCGTAACAGTTGGCCGTCCTTGACTGAACCTCCTAGATGCCGAATCTGTGGTTTGAAATTGCCTCCAAAGTCTATGAACCACAGATGGACTCACATTTAGCCATCTGGCCACTTCTGATTGACTCTGCCCTGCCTCTAGTCTCCCGATGGCTCTCCATCGTAGTTCTTCAGGCAAATGATGCCTAGAGGTCATTATTACGAATTGGCTATCTCAGATTTTCAATGTCGCAATCACAGTAAAATTTGTGTGCTTTCTCTCAAACTTGGACTTTTATGCTCCAGGCAGATGACGTAAGCCGAGTGCAGCGCCACTAATTTGCATATTGCAATTTTACTCAGCTACTCTTAGTGGACAACATATGCAAATTTTGCATGGTTTGGCTTACTTTTGAAAGAGTTATCGCTATTTTTGTGATTTTTCCTTAATTTATGATAACCAGTGTAATTAGACTAAATGCCACATAGGGTTTAAAGCTACTAAACAAGACATTCCGTGATGCACTGCTCAGATTTCAGAAACCATATTGAAAAAAGAATTTGGAACTTCTAGAGTAAACCAATGCGACTCTCGATTGATTTGCATTAATTATTTAAGAGTTCATGTTTCGTCAATATGTGATTTTTTGCCAAAATGATTTTAAAAAATACAGCGTAAATTTTGATGAATATATTTCTGAGAAAGTGTAAGAAAAGTAGAATTAAGTGTTAGAAGGGTTAACTGAAATGTAAGCATAACTTAATACTTTGCTGTGCAAAAATATATATTTATTTCAAATATAAAAAAAAATATAGAACATTCAATTTCATATTTCAAAAAAATATATTTTAATTGTTGTAAAAACTAATAACATTTATCTAACTCCTTTGAAAGATTTTCTTTTTTTCAGTGTTCCTCATTTATTGAACGAAATTCTCATTTGAAATTTAAAATTTCTTTATGTTATTCGGCCAGAAAAAAAAAGTACTTTTGTTTAACATGGCATATAGCGTTGTAAAATTATACATTGTTGCATTAAAAAAATGTTTAAAATTACACTTAATTAATTTGTATGTTAAATTTTTTTTTTAAAAATATATTTCTTTAAAATACTCAATTTTTATGCTTGAAACTAACTTCTGAGAATTAAATTTACATTTTTCGACAAAATAATAGAAATTAAATGTCTTTGCAGGAATGTATAATATTTATCAAAATAAAAACATCTAAGAAAAATTTAAATTATTATTTAAATTTTAGAAACATACTTTAGTTATTCAGTTTATTTTGGAAATAAATTAAATCTGAACGTTGTTTTTAAAAACGTTCAAAGGTTACATACCTAATCTTTTGTAAATAAACTGTACATGAACGGCAAACACTTATTCCCATAATTTTCTGCAATGATTCATGGCATATGTATCATAAATATCATTTGAAAATATTTTAAGCGGGTATAACATGCAATATAAATAAAACTGTATAGTCTTATATAGCTTAGAAGAATTTAATTAATCGAATTTACACATTTCAATTTTGAATATTGAATGCAAATTTTGCTTTACAGCACAATATCTCACATTTCTTATATTTAATTAATAGTCTTACTATCTCAGTTTATTTACCCTTTTAAATTAACCTGAAATGATTTTTCAAGCTGAATCTTATAATTTCTTGTATAATATTTTATTATTCGTTTAAATTATTTAGACAAATACGTTTGATATTGCGCTTTTGCGAAGGTATAAATTTTTCGTAATAAAGTAAATACGAGAATTAATTAATGTATTAAACAAGTTTAAAACTAGCAAATATTTCTATTCAAGAAATCAATTATGCTTTTTTTTAAATATGTCACTTCCATAAAATGCGCTTAATGTTACAATTTACTAAACAAAATATCAAAGGTCTCTTAAAGATAAGCATTGGAGTCTTTATGTAAGTTATTATAAATTTTTAGCGAACGTATAAATTTTTTGTAATAAAGTAAATACGAGAATTAATTAATATATTAAACAAGTTTAAAGCTAGCAAATATTTTTATTCAAGAAATCAATTATGCTTTTTTCTAAATATGTAACTTCCATAAATGCTCTTAGTGTTACAATTTACTAAACAAAATATCAAAGGTCTCTTAAAGATAAGCATTGGTGTCTTTATGTTAGTTATTATTCTGTAAGGCTTCATTTGTCATTTTTATTCTTTTATCGATATCTCTAAGCCCTATGTCTACTACTTGCCTATATTATAATTATATCACGTATCTCTACGCTATTAATATCCCAATCGCATTCACAGTTAGGAATAGTTGGTAAAAATCATGTGTAAAAAAATATATTAGTCTTTACTTTCTATACCGAATATGTTCTGTCCAGTTACAAATATACATTGGATAAATATAAATGTTTTAGGTAAATTCGGTTGATTCATAGAAGCCTTAAATTGACTCATTTATATTTTGTATCATCAAAAACTTAATTGATGTATGAGCTTTTATTAAAATATCAACGGAGCTGTGAGTTATTAACTAGATTTAGCTATAATTTATAGGTGTTTCAAAGAAATCTTGATAGTTTACTCAGCATTTTAAGTCTATTTAAGCAAAACGTATTATTTAAATTGAAACTGATATCCTTTAATTAAAGAAGTTTTTAGAAGTAGGTGACAAAAGATGTCTTGAAAAGGCTTAAAACTTTGAATATAAAAATATGTTGCATCCAGCTTTGAATATAGAACAATAGATGTTTTTGCAAAACCTTTAACGAAAACGGTTCTTTTATAGGATTACAGATAATATATGTACAGTTAAGAAAAGAAAATTAAAGATAAATATTTAAATACAAACATTTAAAACTATTTTAAATGAATTTTTATTTATATTCTTTAATTTAATTTAATTCTTAGTTAATTTTTCACTCTTAAATCATTTATTATTATTATTATTATTATTATTAAATCGTTATTATTATTAATCGTTATTATTATTAAAAAATTTTTGTGAGTTAAATCTTGAAGCAATTCATTCAAATCAGAAAAGACATGTATTAAGAAAGTAAAACAACGTGAGTCTTCACTGAATATGGAATTTATTTATACAGTAAAGTTTCCTTACATCAAATTTTACTTATAAATAAAATTTCTGCTCTGAATGTTAAGCAGCATCGAAGATATTTTCTATGCCATTTAATGGTTTTCTTCCTGTAATGGATTTATATTATTTCAATCCTTTGTCTATAAGGAAAGTTGGTATTTTAAGTCAAAATTTCAGTGCAACTAGTTCGGATTTACGCTTGTCCAATCATATTTCTCATTTCAATATTTCTCATTTCAGTCATTAAATCAGTCATGTTTTAATAATTCAATCATTAAGCCAATCATATTTCTCAGTTCAATCCTTCTCATTTTAATCATTAAACCAATCATATTTCTCATTTCAATCATTAAGCCAATCATATTTCTCTGTTCAATCCTTATTATTACAATCATTGAACCAATTATATTTCTCATTTCAATGATATTGAATTTCTTTCAACAATACATTCGATAAGTATAATAAACTTATAATGTGTATTATTTAATTTTTTTTTAAATAAATAAAAGTCTTGATTACATACTTTTGAAGTCATCCCACCGACTGAACATTTTCAAACACAAACTTAACTAACTAATCCTGGATAAGGCATGGAATTTTATTTTATCCTCTGTACTATATATCCTTAGTGTGAGAGCAACGTTGGCCCTCTTAATATGATGCCCCTGAAAGATTGGTCAGCAAATCTGCCTGAATTGACGTATGTCAACCCAGATGGACATCGGATAAAAATAAAAAGAAACTTAAATAACTTGAAAAATACCTATCTTTCCACAATAAAATCGATTGGTTCAAGCTCAGAATTTTCTAAACAGAAAATTTTTACAGTATAACTGAATTTTCCCAAACTCAAATTTTTCACCTCTATCCAATCGATATATAGAGAGACTTAATTGTATACGCAAGACCTCAAAACAGTTCAAAATCTTCCATCAGTTATAATTCCAGCTTATATAAATCCAATATGTTCGATTCAGTGATAGAATGATTGATGTCAAACTATTTTCAAAATTGCTTTGGAGTTACGCAACATGCTACTGAAGCAAGATTTTATTTCAACATGCCTCAATCCTAAAGCTTTCTGGTGTCAACAGACCAATGGCTGAAGTGAAGGAAATGTAATAGGAAGGGGGAGGAATTCCGCTGCGGTTTCCCACGTGAATGCTGTTACTTTCCTCATTCTTTGTTTGGATTCCGCCGAATTGACACGAATATAGATTTGAAATGTCATCTCCCATTTCAAAAAACAATATTTTTGTCCATTTTGTTGAATATCTTTACTTATAACTTATTTTTCTGTTTCTTCATACGTTAAGATGAAATATTTTACAAGGGGCGATCATATATTTCAGTCCTATTTTACAGGTTTGTATTTTGAAATTATGTTCCGTTTTTTTTTTTTCTCGAGAAAAACAGAAAAACAAATGACATCTGATTTTTTTTTTAATTAAACATGTTAGTAAAAGCAAATTGATGTTTTCATTGCATTAATTATTATGTATTTTTATAATTTAACAAAATTTGTAAAGCTAACTGAGAAGTTAGCACTCACTGAAATTATATAAAAATAACATCACGGAGTTACAGTATAATAGTTCAGTTCAACCATCCCTTTGCGTGGGACTATGATTTCCGTCTTAATTTGGTACCTATTAAGTTAGATTGTACAAATAAACTAAGTTGTAGAATCATTTCACGCTCCTCCGCAGAATAATCTATTAAAAATTATTATACTCGTACTTTAATTCCGTTTAAAAAAAATTTATGTAAGTTTCATTGTAATAGGTAGTCTTATTAAAAGCATTATTGTAAAAATGCTCTTAAAAAGATCAACTGTCTTTGAGTGAGATGAATGACCAAGGAATATGTAGAAAACCAGAGTTAGGAATTTTTTTCCCCTTAATTTAGCGATTATTAAATTTTCCTCATTTAGCTTTAGCAATATATCATTGGTTGCCCATTTCTGTCTTCCACGTGATTCCTTTCTTATTTATTTTCAATAATGTTCTTCCATGACTATGATTTTAGTCAGCCAAGTTTTAATTTTTTGACTACTGATAACAGGAGAAAATACACTGGAAAAAATATCGTACCGTATCATAAAGACATTTTTAGATGAACAAAATCGCAATTTTAGTGACCATTCATGTAATAACCGTTTTGTTCAGATGGTAAATGGTAACGGCTTATAAGAAATTATAGTTTTCAAAATTACAGCTTTTAATTTTGTAGCTCTTATTACTTCACAGTAAAAAAGCAAATAAAAAATACACAGCTGAAAAATAAATTTAACCGAATAAATGGTTTTTGTACCAAGCTCTACAGTATCATGATAAAATTACCAAATTTCACAGCATTTGCCAGATTTTATAGCAAATTATAAAATAATAATTTAGTGCTAATTTTACCCAAATCAATATAAAAAACTTCAAGGAAAATTTCTGTGCTTTTTTGCTCCCATGGAGCCAGAAGCACGGTAACTTTTACTCTATTCCGATAGTTTTGACCACAGTTTTTTTTTCTTTCGTGTATAATTTATAAACACTAATCAACGAGATGTTAATAATGTACTAATTTTAGAGAGATTTAAGGCTTTTTACTGTAGCTAATTCTCCTTGAGTCACTAAAGTTATAAAATAATTAAAAACAATACAATAAATGGCCTCCGGAATAAAAATGACCTTTCAACACTTCCGATCCAGCCTGCATTAGTAGACTTAGGCTTGAAGTCTGCCGAAATTTTTACAACAGTTCTTTTTGATTATATTTTTTTTTAAAAATTAGAAGAGGCTGCCAACAATTTACACTCGTTATTTAACATATCAAAACTGCATGATAAAACTGAAGGTATTTTGAAGCAGACGCAAATAGTAAATAAATAATCTCAAGAAACTGAGATGGTAGACAATCTGTAGGTTACAACAATCATTACGTTTCAATCGCTCAAAAATAGGCACATATTTTCAAAACTCGAAAATGGGTCCCTATTTTCGAGCACTTGAAACATATCTAACATCATTTTCAATCTGCTTATTTTTGTTTGCCATGCCAGCAAGCCTGCTTGTGAAACCAAGTAAATTTATGGTAGATGTCCGTTACTTGTTCTTCAATTTCGCCATCTATGTCCTAAAATACAACTTCGGAAACACATACGCATCACAGACCGTTTTACAAGGCGGGCCCATACATGCACGCAGAAAAAAATGGTAAAAATGATATTAATAATTTTGCAATCTGCCCTTGGATCCTAGGAGCTTTCTTAAACAGATAACTACAAAAATAATTTATGCCAGTTTTAGCACAGGCAACTTAGTAACGTAACGGACGTATTTCTTAGTTTTACCGGAATGTAGCAGCAATTTATAGGCTTCAAAGAAATCCTCGTGGTTTCAAGAGATTCCACTGGGACTTATATTTTGCTGCGCTGTAAAAAACTTTGGAAAAAGAAAAATTTATTGCGGTAAAAAGGTTCCGGTACTCAGGATGCCGGTATTTTTTACAGTAAAATCCTTTTTACTGAAAAATGATACAGGCAAAAATCTGATGTATCGTAAGTTTTACAGAAATGATTACCGTTGCACTTCTGAATTACTCCAATTAAATAGACATCAATGTAGAAAATAAGGTATAATATTTTACCATATAAAGGGGTCTTGCAGTAAAAGATACTTTACGGATGATACACCCAACAAGATGATACTTCAGACTGCAGTATGATCCGAAATTTTTTGCAGTGTACATAAAGGGGAATACCACATGAATATTTCAGAAACTTACTGATACTTAAGATAAATTCAACTTAAACAGTCTAACAGCAAATTGTGAAAATAATAAAAAAATGTATATAATTACCATAAAGTGAAAGCATTAATGTTTCTTAGAAATAAATTAGATATCAAGGAAAAAAAATACATTAATAAATAGCATTTGAAATCTAGAGAAAATGATTCTAAGTATCTCAAACTTAAAATTTCTTCACACTTTTATATATGATGATAATGATTTCTCTGAAGTTTAAAATATTTTAAAAATAGACTTATTCGTTTGAAAATTGGTGGTTTTTTGATAAATTACACTAATAGTTTAATTTAACCTAAAATACACCTCTTAAAACCCCATGTATCATTTACTATGTACTTAAAGGAGAAGATTCATTCCAAAATAGCTTCAGTAGGAAGTAAACAAGCAAACATCATTATGCAAACATCATACGCAACTCGTAACCAGATAACTTATTTCGATGTTCAAATATTATTTTAAATATAAGTCTAGCAAACATTTAAATGATCTAAACTAGTTAATAAGTTCTTGCTAAAATATTTAATCCTTAATTATTCTGTAATGTTAAACTGTTTTCCTGGGCAGACTGTTTTATAATTCCTCTCAGCAAAACATTTCCCATTTCCGTTTTCCATTTAATAATTCTTAAGCTATACAATTTTGTGAAAGATTTAGGTTTTCAAAATGCTTTTGATGTGAATTGTAATGTTTCTAAGACTTATTTAGGTTTCTTGATCTGTAAGAAAATTAAATCTTTTAAACTTCAACCAAATTTGTAATGTTATAAAATGATAATTAATATGTTAAATACTAAGGCATATATATATATATATATATATATATATATATATATATATATATATATAAATGTTCAAAATGAAGATAAAACAGGGAAAAGAACAAAGAGAAAAGAACATATGAAAAAAAGAGGGGGGGGGAAATAATAAGTAAAAAAATAACAATTGCCGAAATTATTTACTAAATAATTTCTTCGTTAATTTGTATAATTTTTCCATGTGCAAATCCACTTCGGGCAATTCCGTGGTTAAAATTATTTACTAAAAAATTCCTTTACTAAATAATTTCCTTTGTTAATCTATACAATTTTTCCATGTGCAAATCCATTTCGGGCAAATCCGTGGGTAAAATATATTTTATTTTATTTTCTGATTTTACATATTATTTTTACTTATTTTTACTTTTTGTGTTCTATTTTATTTGTTGTAAGTTTTGTTAAAAAAAATTTTGAGTGCTCCTCACACTATTGTATTAATATATTTTGCTTTGGCTTTATTGATACAATATCAGAAAGCACTCTGTTTTGCGGATATAATCGTGTGGGCTGATGAAAAGATTATATCTTTTTCTTCCGGTTTTTTTAAATAAAATTTTATCCTTTTTTTTTAAACTGTTGTTTGTTATTTTTTTACTTATTATTTCCCCCCCCCCTTTTTCATATGTCTATAATTTTTCTTTGTTTTATCTTCATTTTGAACTTATCAAATGAGTTCTGTTTACTTGCAGCTTAAGCTCAATAAATGAAACTTATTGCTTTTCTTAACTTTCTTCGTTTTTTCTTGTATATATATATATATATATATATATATATATATATATATATATATATATATATATATATATATATATATATATATATATATATATATATATATATATATATATATATATATATATATATATATATATAGTCCCTAGCCAAATTATTAGGCCCACTGTAATATTCTAGATTCTTTGTGAAATCTTAATTATCAGGTGACAGGTCGACGGATGTTTATTCGACAGTTTTTTAGTTTTTACACGGCTAAAGTCGAATTACACTTGTTTATGTTCGTTTATCAATTTTTTAGCATTGTAATGCAATGCGTTAAATATAAATACAAATATGAAGTGTATAGAAAATCTCATCAATAAAAATCCATAATATGTAAGTTTGAATATAAAAGTGTTGCATATAAACTCGTGCAAAGCATGCAATTATTAAAACACTACAGTGCGTCTAATAATTTGGTCTAATTATTATAATATACTAATATAATATCTAATATAATACATATTCGATATTTACATATTATATCGTCTAATATATACAATCGTCGAATTTATATGTCGTCTAATTTCACCAATTGATACATGAACGTAAACAAATGCAAACCGGTTTCAGTCGCGTAAAAACCATAAATTGAGCTTTACATTAATACATTAATAAATATCTTTAAAACAGTTACTTTTGGTCATGTCATAAATATACTTACGAATATTCATTAAATTATGTTCAACAATATTTCTGTGTAAGTAAAGAGAATGTTAACGTCCTACACTTTCCCTATAAATCTATGCTGATCCCACAAATCACTTTGGTAATCACACAATATTTGATCATACTGCTGCTCAGAATGTGTGATGTATGCGTGATCTTTTCACGAAAAGGGGTTTACCAGCACTTACTTTCCGTTGCCCTCTCTTTTCCGCTGCTTGTAAGCTGGGCACGAACAAGGTTGATAGCACAGTTAACTTTTTTTCCCCTTTCACTGATAGAAGAGTTTTGAACGTTGGGCTGTCCCAATGTGATTTTGTATTACAAATAGTCCCAGTTGCTTACCGATAAAAAGTGCAGTTTAAAATACAAACTTTTATATTGTGTTTTAAATTCAGTAGCAGCTTATAAATATTAGAAATGTTGTGATTGTTACAATTGTCACAATTAGTGTGTGTTTGAAAAGTCAGATATAATTATAATTGCAAATGATGTATAAATGTAAAATTTAGTTTGATTGGTTTATTTAAAATAATTTCATGGAAATTATTAATTCTTTCATTTAGATAATATTCATTTAATTTTGATATTACATATTATATTTCTTTTTAAAAAAATTTAAAAGTTTTTTATTTTTTTATTTTATTTCTTTTTTAAATTTCTAATGGCCAGGCAAAAGATACAAATAGAAAGATGAAATAAATAACGAATACAAATGTACATAGGATAGCAAAGACCGAAGTCATTGCCTTAAAAGCTCTCTCGCTTCCCAATATCTTGAGGACTCAGTGTGTCCATGAAGGACCCCACATAGAAGCACGTGGTCCCTGCCCAATTTCACTCCAGATTTACAAAGTGGACGAAAAGGCGTAGTGGAAAGGCCTGAGTAGAAAGACAATAGTGGTCTTCATAGCAAGAAATTGCCGATGGCTGTAGATCACTTAGCCGCAGAGCGTTGCCCGGAGTGCACCACGAGGAGGTAGATCTACGTTGCACTCCAAAATTTAAAAGTAAAGAACAGAATTTTTAAGCATTTCTTCCCTGCATGCCATACTCTTTACTAAACTAAACTCAGTGGCGCGACAGCCCATAGAGGGCCAAGGCCTACTGTGCCCCTCTCAGTTTTCTTGACCTTGGACTCTGGGGTGCAGGACCATATGTTCCGGTTAGGTGATCAGTCGATGGCGAAACCCCCAGTGTTTAGTTCCCAAGCATGCTTGGTACTCATTTATCGACCCACTGAAGGGATGAAAGGCTGAGTCACCTTTGCCCGGCTTGTGGATGGAACCCTGGATCTGTGGCTCGGGATCGCGAAGCGCTACCACTGAGCCACTGGGCGTCATACTCTTAAAGTTGTATGAGAATATTTATATAGTTTTTATCGTTCTTGTTTAATCAAATAATAGATTCCAAATTTCAAATTCTGCACCTAACTTAACACAGGGTAGCATGCATCACCTTTTTTTGTTTCAATGTATTTCGCTTTTCTACACCTAAAAACCTCATACTGCTGTGAAAACCTGGGTATATTAAAATATATCATGTCAGGATTCCCTACATTCAGTAAGTGTCTGTACCAAACTTGCATATGTAACTCATATTTTATTACAGGTGAATTTCATTGCCGAGAATTCTGACGGTGAAGAGCTTTTTTTTATCGAAGGTAAAATAAATAAGTAATATTTATTATTAATATTTCACACGAAAAATTACTCGTAGTGTTCCAAAAGTATGACTGAAAGTATATTTTATATGCCATCAAATAGTCATTTCTTATATTCATTATACTTTTTTTCCGTCTTACTAAGGAATGAGTTTTTATTTTAAGTCTTCAGATGTCATTCTCGGAGCTAAATTAAATCATATTTAACGCTGAGGTGAAGCTAAATCTTATTTCCGAAGGAAGTGCATTTTAATTCAAGTGACATTCATAATTATATCATCCATTGTTTCTACGGAACTGTAAAGAAATATAATTAAGTTGAAGTACTATGACACTAATATTTTTTAACTCATGTTGAAACACCAGCGATTTTTTAGCTGTCTTTTCCATTTCCATGTCTTTTTAAGAAAAAGCTATTGTTTTCCGTAAATGTTTTTGACAAAATTCCAATATTGTGTTAAATGAAAATGAGTATTTGGACGATAAAAAATGGAAGTTAAATATATAAAAATGCGTTTAAGTTCGCCTTATTATGCTTAATATTCAAGATTTAGTAATATGTTTTCATTTTAAATTTATGTTTATCAATTTACAGACATTGATTTTTTTAAATTTGAATGAGCTTCCTGCCTAAATTGCAGATACTTCTTTTGAACGACTTTGAGCCCAGTGGTAATTGACCAATCTTTACTTGAACAGTCGATTTTGTCCATTTTTCAATGTACGTGGTTGGCATACGCATTTCGATTGAATTGAAGTTTACAATGAAAGATTGTCGTCTTTCACCAGCTGGAAGTCACCGTTTGGCAGTTCCCCATTGTCCTTCATCTTTTTAATGCTTCGTTGCTCTACGATTTTTCCTGTTGCCTTCGACAACGTTGCTCAAAAGCCACAGGATTTGTATAATTTTCCTCTCGTCAGTTTGATGGCACAGAAGGTGGGAATCGGATATGTGAAGTGATAATTCGTGGGAACGAGTTATTTAGCACAAATTTCAGTAACTCTATCGATATAAAGCTTTCTTTTTATATCGATATTAAGATATTGTATACGTCGCATAAAAAACACATAGTAAAAACTAAGGATTTCTATCTTGCACAAAACGTATTTTTTAGCACTTCCGCCAATTGTGAGCTAATTACATTGATAGTTATAAACATCAAAATGAAACTTCTTTTTATTTTTTTAAGTTTATGCACAGCATAAGAGGTCGCTAGTCTACTTAACAGAGTAGAAAGAGAGAGAGTTCAAAGATTAAGTACTTGGAGAAACGCATGCCTTTTGCAGGACAGCATGAAGGAATCGAGAGTGCGATTGATTAACACAGAAAAAATAAAAATAATCCGTAAATCACTGAGGATTTTGCTATCTGTATATCGACTTGACAAGGACATATTTGCCGAGCAGTATGCCGAAGTTTCGGATGTGTGAGTAACATTAAATAAATAAATATAAATAAATATATGCATCGAGAGTTATGGTGGAATTTTAACCCGTTAACTTAACGCTTCCATTTCAAGAAGTTGGGACAGCCTTGATGTAGCAATTTTATGTAGCCTGATGTAGTATTTATTTAGTAAAAGTTAAGCTACTGATTTAGTTCAGCCTTGTCCACGCATTTGTAAATTTAAAGTGTTGGTAGATTTTATGTTAGTAGCAATTTTATGTAGCCTGATGTAGTGTTTATTTAGTGAAAGTTAAGCTACTGATTTAGTTCAACCTTGTCCATGCATTTGTAAATTTAAAGTATTGATAGATGTGAACTTACAGCTTACATAGGAAAGCTAAGCAAATAATCGACAAGAAACAAAGTTATTAAGTATTTTCTAAATAAAATAGAAGTTATCAAAATTATCATTCTTGCATCATCTCAAACACTGCACTGTAAAGACTATCTACATATGCTTAAAATTACCTCATTTTACCACATTTACTACCAAATAGCATGGTTATGAAATTCATTCATTAATTTCGCCAAAGGTTCAATACCAAAGCTCTCAGGTGAAAATTACCTTGTACTTTTGTGTTCCTGTAGAGCCAGAATTACCGCAAATATGACTGCATTTCGGTTGTTTTAGCTATATTTTTTTCTCAGCGTATGGAGAAGGAAATACTAAAAACCCATACGCCTACTCATCAAAAATGAAAAAAAAAGCAATAATGCGACCTGCGATCATCATTCTAATTCTAATTTCGAAAACAAAGCCAGAGAAATTCAAAGAGCTTTCTTTTAATACATTTAAATACGAAGAAAATTAAAATAATTCTCGCTTTTCTTTATTTAAAGAAACTTTAAAAATGTCGGAAATATTCGGTACCTCAGCTGTAATATTTTTATTTTAACATCAAATAAATAAAATATGTATGTGATAATAAAATAAATTGCAAGAATGCATAGTCCATGCATTTTTTTACCAAAGAATATTTTTCCACTTTTATCGCTGGGAAATAAATCCATTCGTATCTGAATTCTTTGGCTTACACTCAGGCTTTGTTTGATAAAGAAAATACAATCACACAAAGAAATGCCAAACTAAAATTTTATCTATTTATTTTTTGACTTTTTGGAATTAATCTCAAAACACCCATTTTTGTAAGCATGATTTATTTTGCTGTAGATGTGCAATGAATCGTTGTTATTGCATTTTGCATTTTTTTAAGAATTGAATTGCATGTGATCATTCTCGAAATTCTTATTAAATTAAAATTACGAAACAAAATTCTAGATAAAATTCTAGAATATTCAATACCTGCATTCTGATTTTATAGTAACATTTGTTCAAAAAAAGTGATATTTTAATACTTTCTGAGGTATTCACTGTGGTTAAATTTTGTTATTTTACTTGACTGCTGACTGAATAAAAAGTAGGTTTTTTCTGTTTTCAGATGAAATATCGGTGCATTTGGGGAGAATTCCGTGTAAAGATATGAGCACGATCTTAATGTTTATAGAACTAGATTTTCATTTAAGTTTTTATGCAAATGTTGCTATTGTTATCGATTATCGATTTAGTCATACTTCTTAATATTCATATTGGTTAGTTTTACAAAAAAGCTAAAGATGCGTGCCTAAGATACAGACACAGTGAATAAACAGTTAAAGGTGTTTTCTTACAATCAAGACGAGTTTCTTGCACTGCTCCCCAAATTTAAGCAATTTAGGAGACATGCCATGTTTTAAAGATAAGTTTTTTATCGTTTTAATACATGAGTAGTAGCTATTTCGCTTGAGCAATAGTGTATGCTTCAGAGCTTAACTAAAAAACTAAGTTAAGTTGAAAAATTAAATAATGAAATAATGATTTATTAGTTTTAATATATTAGCAATCTAACTTTTTACATACATGCATATATATATATATATATATATATATATATATATATATATATATATATATATATATATATATATATATATATATATATATATATATATATATATATATATATATATATATATATATATATATATATATATATATATATATATATATATATATATATATATATATATATATTTGGATTTCGCTCTGATAAATATTAATTTATGTTGGTGATTTCGATATTTCGATGTCCTATCTTGTGTCAAAAACTTGCCTCTACGCCATGCTCTAGCTTTTGGAGTGTCTACGGTTGGTGAGTTGAATTACAAACTCGTTGTATCTTATTTAACATTGTGTGTATTCAGTGATTCAAGATGGCGCCCGAAATGGCGGTGATAAATAAATTGCTGACCTGGAATAATTGATTGATTGATGGTTAATACATGATATCTGTTTCAATTGATTGAAGACGGAACTGGATCAGTACCTGTTGATCAATTACCTGCAACCGTATCAAATCTCAACAGAGGGGTCAATTTAAACTTTGCGTTGCTTATTTGAAACTTTTCCCAAAATTGGAGTTATGGCAAAGTTTTAATGAATTTTGACTGTTTTTAGCTTCTGATCAAATTTTTGCAACTTTTGATTTTCTTTCAAAATTTTGAATTTGGGGGTCATTTCATAATTGAGAGTTGAGAGCGAAACTGGATCAAGATAAGACTGGATCAATATACCTTTGATGAATCCGGATGTTTCATATGTTGCTTTTCTGAACTACCTGGCTTCCTGCTCGCATCGATCTTTATCTCCTGCTGCAACTTAGGGATCGTTTCAACTAAAGAGTGGTTGATTGTGAGAGGCCATTTTTCAGTGTTGCGAAAGGTGGTATATACCGTATCGGAGACAAGTTGCTGTAGTTATTGGTTGGCTCCCTCTATGTCTTTGATCGACGTTAATGACTATCAATTTTAGCCACTGCCATGGATACTGAACTGTTGAGAGGATCTCAATCCTTGAACCAGAGTGAACAGGAGGAACAAGATGACTCGAATCAAGGAGACTCCTTGTTTGTTCCATTAATTACGCCTGCAATGACACTCCAGAACAGAATCCACTCAATCTTGTTGAGAGACAATTGTAGGATGACCAAAAGCGATAAGGAGGTTATTATGAACTACTTGGCGGATCTGATGATTCTGGTGTCAAAACAGGACGCTCAAATTGCAGTTCTACAGTCCAAGATGGATGAGTACTCCGCATTGAATCGTACTTACCTAGATCCGTTAATAGAAGACACAAACAAGCAGAGAGAGTTAAACAGGAAAACTTATGCTGATATCGTCAAGAACAATAGGAATAACAGGACCATAAATACCAAAAAGAAGAAGGAACATATAGCAATTATAAGACCAATGGCAAATGATGTGGGATCGGACAAAACAAAAACAGATATAACAAATCGAATTGATCCTGCCAAGTTGAAAATTGCAGTGAAAAGGGTTGGGAAAGTTAGAAATGGTGGAATTATAATAGAAACGGAGACAGAAAAAGAACTTGAAATATTTAGAAACGAAATGGAAAAAACTGGATTAAACAAAGAATATACTTTCAACCCACCTAAATTAAAAAACCCCTCTATAATTATCTTTGGAGTTGAGGGGCAGGTGAGCAAGGAAACAGTCGGGGAGTCACTGGTGTCCCAACATGAAGGTGTCGATGAGGAGGAGGTAAACGTGAGAGGCTCCTTGGGAGGAAGGAAAGGTACCCGGCACTGGATTGTGGAACTTTCACCTGATGCTTTTCATTACATCAAATACCAGGATAAAATTAACATCAGCTGGAGAAGATACAACTACGACGAATATTTTGCGGTACGCCAATGCTACCGTTGTGCTGGCATCGGCCATCTCGCAAGAGATTGTCAAAGAGATGCAATCTGCAGACATTGTTCCTCAAATGAACACAAGATCCATGAATGCGAGGAGAGATCATATTGCGCGAATTGCCAACTAGCGAATGAAAAATATGGATTAAATCTCGAAACCGGCCATGGCCCTTTTGACAAGCAGTGTAACCAGTATCAGAGAGCACAGGCTGTCCAAGTAAGAAACACCGACTATGGCAAGTGGTATAATTAATCATCTTCCAATAGGGCACCTGAACCTTCATCATTCGCGCCTGGCTAACATGCAACTTAATCTTGATATAAAACGACTAAATCTGCAGATCATTAGTCTTAATGAACCCTACTTTCAGCATGATGGTCAAATTCCATTCTTCTCAAATGATCTTAAAATTTATTCATTTAGAGAGAAACCTAGAGCGGCAGTTTTGGTGGGAACAGGGATTAGCGATGATTCCCTTGTTATATGTCATAGAGATTTGTGCGCTGTTACCTTCCAAATTGACTCACAAATGTTTGTCTTTGTGTCTTTCTACCTACCACCTAGTGACTCAATGGATCCAACACTTAATATCCTGGACTCTCTTTTGGTCAAATACTCCCAATACAATGTAATACTGTGTGCTGATGTTAACGCTAAGTCTACGGTCTGGGGCCCGAGATCTGATAATAGGGGAGATGACCTGTTGATGTTCTTGATTAGCCATGATGTTCATGTAATCAATGATCCTGAGGCTGCTCCGACTTACTCATCCACACTGGGACACAGCTGGATAGATATCATTGCTACTAACTCTGACTTGCTTGACAACTATACAGTCCATGACCACATTAGTTTGTCTGACCACGAATTAATTACAGCTGAAATAACCACCCAACATAACAAAATTCAACTTAAAAATAGATCACACAATTACAGGAATCTCAGGTGGATTGATCTCAGGACAAAGCTTTATAAGATTCCAGAAAAATGGAACGCTGAAAATATAGAGAATATTGATCAACTGGAAGATTTTATCAAGGGTATAACTAATGACATTAATAGGGCTTGCGATGAATCTAGGAGAAGATCCGGTTCTAGAAAAAAAGGACCAACTTGTCCCTGGTGGAGCCCCAGACTGAGTGAGATTAGAAATAAAACCAGAGCACATAGAAGATTGTACCAGAGAGCCCGGGAACAGGATGACAGAGTGGCACAGAAGATCAGGTATAAACAGACTCTGGCCAACTATAAATGTGAAATCAAAAAAGCAAAAAGAGACCACTTTAAGCAATTTATCAACGGTATTAACCTCGAAACCTCGAACAGGCATTTGGATCGCCATACAAGATTGCTGACGGTCAAGACCTTAGAAGACAGAATCTCTATAACACAATCAGATCTGATGGGACCACCACAATGGAGCTTAAAGAATCGATTGATAATATCCTTGCTTATCATTTTCAGGAGGTAGAGGAAGACATGATCACATGCTTTGGACAGGAGGCTGAGGATGATCCTTTTGGCATGTATGAAATTGAGTGTGTAATTAGAGACTTAAAAAGTGGCAAGGCTCCAGGACCGGATGGAATCCCGGGAGAGGTCATCAGAGACCTATTTTACACAAATAAGATCTGGTTCACTAGTATCATGAATAAATGTCTCTCTTTGGGTCACTTCCCAAAATGCTGGAAAATTGCCAGGGTTGCCCTAATTGGTAAACCAAACAAAGATCTTGTCAATCCAGATTCCTACAGGCCCATTTCCCTACTGCCAGTCTGGGGAAAAATTCTAGATAAACTTTTATGCAAAAGACTCACATATTACTTGGAAAGTAAAAATAGCTTGAATGATAATCAATATGGCTTCAGATCTGGTAGGGGGACGGATGACGCATTGAAGGCTGTAGTGGATTTTATTGGTGAGGCTAAACAATCTAGCAAACATACAATTGGAGTGGCCCTAGACATCAAGGGTGCTTTTAACAACGCGAGATGGGCTATACTCAGGGAGAGACTTAACAGCCTGGATCTTCCAATCAACATACTCAAGATTCTTTTCAGTTTTTTAAACGACAGAAGTGTTTTATATGAAAACAGTGCTGGTCACATTTTAACTCGAAGAGCTTTTAACGTTGGTGTTCCTCAGGGTTCTTCCCTCGGGCCCATTTTATGGCTGATCCTTATTGATCAAGTTTTTAATATCTTTAACGAGGAATATTTTAGCCGTTTTAATAATTTTAATTCTACTGATTTTAAACTTATCATTTTTGCTGATGACATGTTTTTACTTTTGAGGCGTACCATCTTGTATCACTTTGACTCTCTGGCTACACAAATTCTCGGCACGATCTTGACCTGGGCTGAAACCCAGCATCTCAACTTTAGCAAGGAAAAAACCAAACTAATCACTTTTCCGAAATCTAACAAAAGAATTGCTAGACTTCCTTGTGTCAAGATGGATCTTCCGGATAACGCTAATATAAAGAATGTGAAAACACTAAAGTATCTAGGTGTTATCTTAGATCCACAACTCACCTGGATTCCCCATCTTGACGAAGTTAAGGATCGTGTACAAATGTTCAATCACAAATTAAAGAGGATTGCTAGAGTCACCTGGGGTCTCAACCATCATGTTCTAAAAAAGATCTACCTCCAGGCAACCGAGAGAATCATCATCTATGCGGCCTGTGTCTGGTTTAGAAACACAGTCAAAATAAGAGAAAAACTAAAATCAATTCAAAGAATTCCGCTTATTACCATTACCAAATCTTATAGGACTGTCAGTACTGATGCACTCCAGATACTGGCCGGGGTAAAACCAATCTACTATAAAATAATTGACGAGATTTACATTAAAAGAAATATCTGGAAATGGAGGATAGAAGACATCAATTGGCTTGAAAATCATATGTACTTTCCTGATCACCTCTTACTGCCTCCCAGATTGGTTCATCCCTCAAACTCTCTCGCGTTGCCCTGGGGGAAATTTCTTCCAACTAACCATGGCATTGAAATCTTCACAGACGGGTCGAGAATTCAAACTGAGAACAATGGTAGACTTATAAATAAATCTGCATATGGTGTTGTAATGAAGATAAATGGCAAAACCATCAGTACCATCTCGGCGCGTTTAAATAACAACTGCAGTATTTATCTGGCTGAGCTCCTTGCGATACAGACAGCGCTCCAATGGCTTAAAAACCAGGGTTCTCCAATGGCAAGCATTTACACAGATTCCCTTTCTTCACTTATGAGCCTGGAGGACCCACGTAAACACCTCAAACTTATAGAAGACACCAAAGCCATGTGGAGTAGCAACTATAATATAAATTGGATTAAAGCACACTCAGGCATTGAAGGGAATGAAGAGGCCGACTGGGTTGCTAAGGAAGCCACTAAGCTTGGCCAGATTGATTTTGAGATCCCGGGTGAAAAATGCGAAATTAAATCTTACATTAAGAACATTACTTTTAACCGCTGGAGAAATGACTGGAGGTCTAGTGACAAGGGAAGACAAACCTATAAATTTTTTAAAGACCCAAGCATAAAGCGCCTGCAGGCCAATTTTTATTTAAACCAGCTCCTTACTGGCCACGGAGTGTTCGGGACCTATCAACAAAAATATTTCAAAAAATCAGCTTCATGCATTTACTGTGGAGTGAGACAGGACATTGATCATCTACTTAAGCACTGTCCAAGATTCCGGGCACTTCGTGGAACCCACATGAATAATTGCGAAGAGGAACATCAATTCTTCGCTATATTGACCTGCAGGAAAATTGTGACTCAAATTATTAAACAAACCCTCGAGGACATTCTAGCCCCAGATCAACTGGCCCCAGTCATGAACCAACAATAGAGCATGTCATCGTTAATATTTACTAATCAACTTTTAGCCTTACATTTTGAATTTTTATCTACTTTTGATTTTAGACTTCATAGACTTCTAGTCAGACTTTTACTTTTAGACATTTACTATTTGGACTTTTAGCTTTCATTGATTTTAGTTTTGAGATTTTTTATCTCTTGTTTCCTTATTATTATAATCATTTAATTCTCGACATTTACACCGCATGTTTCATTGCCTTTAACACATGTTTTTAATTGTCAAACTTTATTGTTAATCCACTTTTAACTGATCACCACCACTGTCATTTGGCGAAATTTTACTGTAACTTTAGTTTTTGGAGAAATTTTATTGTAATAATTTTACTTTTATCTCCGTATACCCCCCTGGGGTGGGTCGGAGTTCAACCTTACTTATATATATATATATATATATATATATATATATATATATATATATATATATATATATATATATATATATATATATATATATATATATATATATATGTGTGTGTGTGTGTGTGTGTGTGTGTGTGTGTGTGTGTGTGTATATGTAAAAATATGCAAAATGTAACAACAAGGATGAAAATAGAGGAGGAAAAGTAAAATATATATATTTCTAAGTCACAACAGCACCAAACTGCGAATGCTACAAGAATATAGAAGATGTTATAAGAATTATAATAATTAAAGAAAATATAATTCAAAATTAGTATGATCTTTCACTATATTTTACGGTCAACCGCAGAAACTGCTCCCGCACTGGCTACTTGATAATGACTCCTTAAGACGCTACAATGCTTGTCAGCTCCACAGCTTTATTTTCCAATTTCTCTTTCGATATATATTTTAAGTGAGTTTTCTTTTGATTTGTTTCGAATGTTTTTATGTTATTTCCTTATTTTGTATTTGGGATTTTTCCTGTTCCGGCATTCTTTTTAGTTTCCCGTTAAGTAATAATTTATTTTGATTTAGAGACATAATGTATGTATTTCTGTATTTGATTTATATACACAATGTATAAATAAGTAAAATTGCACAAAAAATAATTGAAGGAAATAAACAAAATTTCGTACATAGTTAATATCTGGTTATTTGTGAGAACTAATGAAATCAAGTAATGACGACATTAAGTTTTCTTTTAATTTTCTCACTTTAAATAGAATGAATTGTTTAATACTTCATTTATATATCATATTTTACATAATAAAACTATTAAAAATGTTAAAACTAGCAAATTCCACTTTTATTTTGAAAAAAAAAATGGACATTTTTTTTCTTCACTCAGTTAAAAATCTGCATACATATTTTAGCAATAAGTTTAATTTGCAAAATAAGCTTAATTAAAATATCTAATCAAACTAGAAGTGAAGATATAGTGCAAAATAATAAATATAGTGTAAACTTTATATTTAAAAAGCAAAAAGCGATATGTAGAATTTTTGCACAGCAGATTATTAAAAAACATTTTAAAATATAAAATATGCATTCATTAAGATACGAGTATTTCAACAAAGTGGTGACTTTTAAGTTCTTTTTTATTCATTAAAGCTTCATAAAGTACTTTTTTGACATAAGGATAATTATTTAATAATAGTTTTTTATTTAAGAAAGCATAAAATACATTTTGTATTATACGCTTTGATTTTATCATCCCCTTTATTTTTTTTTTAAAAATCCTTTTAAATTTCATAATAAAAGTAGAGATTTAGTCCAAAAAATTATAAAGGTGCGTTTTAGAGAAATCCATTTTTTTTCTAAAATGCTTTCAATCTCTTTAGTCTTTTAAGTTTTTTTACTGTATATGTTCGCAAAATGTACTAGAAACATATGAATCAATCTACAAGTGGTCGTTTTATTCCTTGCGAATTCTTGATTTCACGTAAAAAAATTCTTTTAAAACAAAGTACTAAACTGTTCTTTCCCGAAAGGAATTGCTTTAGTTGCTCTTAGAAAAATCCTTTCTTCATGGAAAAATTTCTAAAAAAAGCCCATACGTAGTCAATCGCTACCCATTTAAAGTAGATTTTATCTTTTTATTGATTTTCTTTTTAGCATAGAACTCTAAAAGTAAAAATGCCTTTTAAAATAGAAAAAAAAAACTTTTTCGATTTTTCAGAGAGTTGCAATTTTTCGATAAACGGTTCTTAAAAAAATATTCCGAACATAAAAAATATATCTAAACAATGGAATTTATTAAAATATCTTCGCATTATGTCTCTTACATGAGATTTGCTATATAAATTAACTATGAAAAGGTAATTTTATTTAATGAGAGCTTACAATATCATTACGAATGCTAGTAATTAAAGTAAATTTAAGAAGCTTTAATATCCCTCAGTTTTGAATTTTACATGCCGATCACCGATCATCAATTCTGCTTCTCATATATAACGGCAAAGTAATCCATATCTACAATAAGAGTTTTCATTGTATATATATATATATATATATATATATATATATATATATATTATAAGTTCAAAATGAAGAATAAAACAAAGAGAAATTAAAGACATGAAAAAAGGGGGAAATAATAGGTAATAAGCAAAAAAATAACAAACAACATATTTAAAAAAAAAAAAAAAAAAAAAAAAAAAAAAAAAAAAGGTAAATTTTACCCCTTTCTTTTTTTTTCATCTGTTGTTTGTTATTTTTTTACTTATTACTTATTATTTCCCCCTTTTTTCATATGTTTTTAATTTCTCTTTGTTTTATTCTTCATTTTGAACTTATCTAATGGGTTCTGTTTACTTGCAGCTTAAGCGCAATAAATGAAATATATGTTTTTCTTAATAAAATGTTTTCTTAATAAATGTCTTCGCAATAAATGCTTTTTTTAACTTTCGTCGTGTTTTCTTGCATTTATATATATATATATATATATATATATATATATATATATATATATATATATATATATATATATATATATATATATATATATATATATATATATATATATATATATATATATATATATATATATATATATATATATATATATATATATATATACATATATATATACATATACATATATATATATACATATATATATATATATATATATATATATATATATATATATATATATATATATATATATATATATATATATATATATATATATATATATATATATATATATATATATATATATATATATTGACGATTAGGCTTATTATTAGGACTCCATGAGGTTAAAAAATTACGTAATGGTTTTTCTAAGTAGCTACACATCTATCCCCCTTGTTCGCCCAAGCTTTTCGATTCTCAGAACAACTTTAACACTTCGTAATCTATGCTCGCGTCACTTGCTTATTTTAGCCGAAAAGAATGATATCAAAATACAATAGCCTGTATTTCAGTTGGGTTAGGTATAGACCAAAACTGTGAGATATTCTGACATTACTTGGACAGCAAACTCCTGCGTCTTAAGTTATTGAAAGAACTAATACATATATTAATTATAGTTAATGTAAGTATTTCTCTTTTAAATGGAAACATAATGAATTTACAAAGTAAACAATTGTGAATCTTTTTTTTTAATTAAAGTCCCTGTTGATTCTTATTATCCTTTTGTTGTAAATGGTGAGATAAGAGTTAACACCAGAATTATATTATTTGCAATTAAAATGTACTTTCATGGTTTAATATGAAAAATATAAGAATAACAAATAATAATAAGCCATATTATTTTTTTATTTTTTCGCTATTAAAAAAATCACGTGCGAATTTGTTTTCCCTATTTATTTCAGTTGTCTTAAATAATCGTTAAATAAAAAATAGTTTATTAGATTCAGAATATGTATAATATAAACAATACCAGCTCAATGTACAATAATTGATTTCCGTCATTGAAATACTGATTTCCTTTTTATTTGTATTGTAACAAGAGCAGGGATTCATTTGGGTTGGAAATGATTAAAACACTCCAAAACACTTTCGAATTTTATTAGCAAAGGCTTCCAGAGATAAAATGAAACTTCCGATTAGAAATCCGAGAGACTTCCAGGTAGAAATCCAACCCCTCGGGCAATGGCAACCATCTTGTATAGATAATGCAGGTAACAAACCCAGGTAATGGAGCTACTCACACTCTTCAAATTGGATGATTGAAGCACAAATAAAAGCGTGATACAGTACAAAGTAACGCAAGAATATGCCTTCAAAACCGACCACAATTACAGTGAACTCTATCTGAGAAAAAGTACTAATTTATTCGAAGCTCGAAGATCAAAATGCTACTGCAATATGAAGCCCACTCCCATTTATATAAGTATTGGCTAAAAAATCCCGGAATTTTTACCTCATTCTTGACTATCCCTGCATACCACTGCAAATATTAGTCTCATGTATTTGTAATTGGAAGTTTCAAAGATGTACTGAATGTTAATTTTCTCTAAATTACGTAATTTATTTTTTGCATTTTTTTATTAAACTAATTATTTAATGTCCGTCTGAGTTTTTTAACCACATAAACAACGAATGGTCACGAAATTATACTAATATACAGTTAAGTTCGTAATATTGTCTCTAATTTGAAGAACTGCACTTTCCGGAGAGTTTGATCCTCGAATAAAAGACAAAAATGACATAGTAACAAACTGCGCTACACAATTTAATATTAAATAAATTAACTTACTGCATAGCATATAACATAATTCAGCGCGTTATTCTCTACAGGGTGTCTCAGTTAAACGTTTCAGAACTCCTAAGAGGGGTAGAGTGCATCCTGACGACTCGAAATCATATGGCAATGCGGGGTCGGAAATGCTTTCTAAAGGCGGTGGATGGCGTTGTACGAAAGTTCCGAGCTTTCCAGTGCGTTAGCCTCCTCGGTCACCCGACCTATCATGTCTTGCTTTTTATTACTGGGGTCATATGAAAACACTGGCTTATGGCATCCCTGTTGACAATGCTGAGGAGCTGGTTGTAGGAATCGCAATAGCTGCCGGAGAAATTCGAGATATGCCTGGAGTATTGCGGAATGTTCGGATGTCCATGCGCCGGAGATGTGAGGTGTGCATTGTTGCCGGTGGCAGAAACTTCGAACACTTACTTTGACCCATGTACCTTATGCTTATTTCAATGCATTATTAAAACGATTTTTCACTTACGGTCTCTTTTCTTTATGGTTCTTCTGTGTACATTACCTCTTCGGGAAAGCATTTCCGACCCCGTATTGCTATATGATTTCGAGTCGTCAGGATGCACCCTACCACTCTTAGGAGTTCTGAAACGCTTAACTGAGACACCCTGTATACATAAAAATCTAAACATACAATATAAATAATAAATAACTTTACATTAATTGCAATGGTAAAGACCAGGGTCTAGAAATGTAATTTATATCATGTAAAGGAACAGTTCATCAGATTGTACTATCCTGTTTTGATGGTGGTGACTCCAGGTGAAATAATTATACAACTGATGGACATCTGCCGGGCAACATCAGTTCTCATTCGTAGAAATCTTATTTGGAATCTGTTCTTACGGCTTCTGCAGAGGTAATGTGTCCAAGATAACTAACTTTACGGCGAAACAACTTACACAACACTCATTAGTTGTATTTAGATGGGTCAAATTTAAGATTATCCATTCTTAATATCTCCAACAACTCTCAAATGCTTCGAAGATCTCCTTCAAATGTGCACCCTAAACGGAGAAAAACATTACAGTACTCTGTGGTAAGGACATTCTTCGTGAGAAAAAATAATAATAATAATTCCGGTTAATAAAACAAAAATTTAAGGTATTTGAACCACTCATTTTGTAATTCATATGAGAAGGGTTACTAGAATTCTTATTGTCAAATTTATAGTTCTTATTACCAAGCATTTAGTAAAAAGAAATATATTGCTGAAAAGCAAATTTGATAAAATAAAAGGTACCTAAGCCATGCTCTAAGGAAGGTATCATGGTAAGATCACCAAATTTTGTAATATTTACCAAATTTTATCACTTATTATAAAACCATACTTTATTGTTAATTTTATCAAATTCATTACCAATGTGCTTCTGTACATATCAACAAGTTTTTTGTATTCCCACTTAGTCAGAAACGTAGTAAATTATACTATATACTGGTAGTTTTGATTAGAATTTTTTCTCTGTGTGCTATGATGATATCGTCTTACACCTGACGTGAAAAAACTAGAAGATGTAAAAAATTTAAATAAATAATTAAACATGAGCTGGGATAAATAAAAAAATAATAAAAGTAAATAGAACAGAAAAGATTAAGTATTTTGCCTTTCCTTTTTAAAATTCTATCTAATTTAAAACTGGTGAATTATATAATGAGGTAGTGTTTAAAATAACATATTTGCTGACAAATATATCCTAGTATTTAAATGGAAAACAGTATTTATATACGCATGTAGGTAAATTGCCCTATACTCTTATAAAGCAAGAAAATAAATATTAATAAACGAAAACACAGCTTTAATTTATTTGAATTCCTGTCTAACTGAAAAAGTAGTTATAAAAATATTCAAACTACATAACATAACAACCTTTTAATTTATTTGACACCTGCTTTAATTTTAATTTTTCCCTTTCTTTTAAGAATTAACTTTTGAAGCGAAATAATTAGTAAGAAACGTGAAAGAAAAATCTAACATTTTAGGAAAATAAAATAATGAAAAAACATTAAAACTTTTTAGTTAAAAAAACTTGTCTAATTATTGAATATCTATCAAAAGAAGTTTTCTATCAGTGAAATATAAGACATTACTGTCAGAGAAACGATTAAAACAAATTTTCTAGCTGAAAAATTACCACAAAAGAATTGCAGCTAATTAGAAGTCACTGTTAGAACATTTAAATAAATGCTGATTTTGTTTTCTTCTAATTAATTACTGTCTTAGAACTTCTTACATATTCATATTCCTGTTTAGAATTTTGAAGGAAATGAGTTTTCTCTAATTAAAAACGCTCGGATGATTTTTTTCCAAAAAGAAATTCCCCAACATTTCTTTAAAAAACCTTACTCAGCAGAAATGACGTATATTTTTATTCAGTGCAAATAACATGCTTTAGTGTAAAATATCATGAAGGTAATTTTGTTAGTTAATCGCTTTCGAAATAATCCATCATAAAGTGTGACAAGAAAATCATTTCAAAGAACTATCATTTTTGGAACGCCTACCCTTGAATTCTTTCTTAAGAAAAAAATATGTTGATGAAAAAGATGAAATTAATGGACCTGGATAAATGAGTTATGACTTAACATAGAAGAAATTACGAGTATTAAAGACGATACAGTTCGCTTCAGGTGAAGAGATAATTGCAAACAATTACCAAAACTGAATTATAATGCGAAAATAAAAACATTTTAAATTTGTTAGTAGTATTAATTTTTCAATAAATGTGCTTATCAATTCTTAGATATAGATTTCATAGATAATTGATTTAAATTTCTCAAATATTAGTTAGATATCAATTCGTTTGGTAACTGTTAGATATAGATTTATTCGATAAATGTTTAATATAAATTTATTAGTCAGTAGTTTGATATATATTTGTTTGATAAATTGTTATTATTGTTAGATCTATAATTTTCGATAAATTTGTTTATTTATTGTTAGATACAGATTTATTCGATAATTGTTTGATATAAATTTAGTAGATCGTAGTTAGGTATAAAAATTTTGATAAATTGTTGGATTTGATTAAATTAAAACAAACTTTCATGTAGACGAAACTTTGAGTATTAAAAACATTACACTTAAAATTAATTTAAAAAATGTAAAAGAAAAAAAAATCATATCTAAAAGTGTGCATACTTAACTTAAAGTGTTTGAATGCACTGTAAGATAATCCGGATCAAATTACGGTATAAAAGAGTGACCCTCTTATCGCATTATCCGCAAAATCTATTTTCATCATAAAATATTAAATAGTACTTTTTACAGTAATATTTACTTAACTGGAGTGATTCCGTAATTTTGCTATAATTATTACTATAAAAATAACGATATACCAGATTTTTTGTTCCATCACATGTTCCGGTTAAAATGGATTTTGCGTTAAAATATGCGTTAAAAACCGGCATCCTGAATGCTGGTACCTTTTACCAAAAGTTGATCCAGATTTACAGTGTAAAAGATTATCCAATATAACTATTAGATGATTATTGATAAAATTAATTATTCAATATGTAATTGTAAGCTAACTAAGTAATCAGAAGTCAAGCTATTTCAACTTACAGATTTTTTGAAAACTGTCTCGCATCAGAATTATTAGATAGCGTTTTTAAAATGGATGCAGCTGAATGATAGGAATATAGGAATTTTGATAAAACATGGAAGAAATTGTGGACATTTATTGCTGACGAATAAAGCACGGCATCATGAATAAAGAAGAAATAAAAATACGGAAAAGGGCATGCTATAGTTTTGGTTCCAACAGCAATAACATCCATCGATGAATATACAAAAAGGGACAGTAGAAAAGTTACAGGACAAACACATGCAAAGTGGGTTCACCAGTAGAGGAGGCGGAACAAGATTGGAGAAGATTATAAAAGGACGATAAGAAATAGATATGGGGTGTTTGGGTGAGAACTCCAACGTGTTAGATGCAGAGTTTAAATTACATTGTGAACAAAAGGAATAAGAGAGAAGCTAATTCTAGAAAACAAACTAGTACAGTTTAAAAACCAATTCTGATTTAATTTCTATATCATGCACCCTGGGGTTTTCCTCCATCCCCCCAAACCTGTTTATTATCTACCTTTTTATTATCTTGTTAAAGAATGTTTTTCCTCCTTTACAATTCCTGAATTCCTGCAAAGTATGAAGCCAGACTATTTCTGAGGAATGTGAGGTATATCTTGTCAAAATTTTGCGCTTTATTCATTTTGCGCTTTGAGAAAATATCAAATATTCATATATTTCTTAAAATGGTACTTCATATTTTCGTTAACTTCTAAGCAGATGCAATTTTTTCCCGACCGAAGATACGTACTGCAGCACAACTGTAGCGATCTTGACCACAATCAGTGAAAAATGCAACGCCAATCTTTCAATAATGAAATCACACTCAATTTTTTCACTCATTTTTTTATTACTTGGTCTATTAGATGTGAATAAACTTTTTAATAGCGAATTTATCAAATTTCAAGTTATCTGGTTAAAGGAATCAAGCGGTAAGAAAGAAACATACGAGTGGCAGATTCCCTTACTTTTGCATTAGCGTGCTCTTATCACATTTGCGCATCCTTACGTAAAAGTATAGGAATTCATCACATGCATTACTTCTTCTCATCGCTTGCTTTCAAATTTAGAATTACGAATTAAGTGTGATGACTTATGCGATTTTTATTTAATAATGTTTTTCCCTGATTACTTTTTTGACAATGCTTTCAAACATCAAAAGGTTGCGCAAGTTTAGTTAATCAAAGGAGTAAACAAGTCACTGAAAACATCATAAAAGCTGACTAATCGAGGAAACATGCGAGTTTTGAATTAATTTCTCTTTTCAATATTTTGAATTTCAAAAATTACTTTGTTTTCATTAAAATTTATGAAACATAACGTAATTAGCATTTATACTATAAAGCAATTTGTACGCATTTATATAATTTTGGAAAATTTCAAAAATTTCATAAATTTTTTCATGATTTGTATTAAAGTTTTGTTTTTCATGCTAACAATATCAGCCAGTGATCATTTCGAGATAAATTATCGTCATTCTAAACAATCTAACTCTACTGGAATTGGTCTTATATGGATATATCGTAGCAGTCTAGCAGTCTCCATGTCAAAATTTTTAAGAGTACGCTAGATTAAATAAGCATTAAAAAAAAAGCGCAAGTTAATCAAAAAATCAAACAAGTCAACACAAACATCATACAATCTGATTAATCAAGAAAGCATGAGAATTAAAAGTTATAATCTTTTGAATTTATAAATTAATAATTTGCATTACAAAATATATAACATAATGTAATATGGTTTTTCAAAATAAAGCAATTCGTATGCATTTATATAATTATCAAAAGTTATAAAGATTTTATAAGGCTTCATGTTTTGTATTATAGCGTTTTTTCCCGAGCTAACAATATAAGCGAATGTTCATTTCGAACTAAATTAGCCTCATTCTAAAGAATCTAACTCTATTTACTGGAATTAATTTCATATTGATAAACCAAAGCAGTCTCGCAGACTCCATGTCAAAATCTTTAAGAGTTCGCTAGATTAAATACGAAGTAACCACTTTACGGATGACTTATCTCATCCCGAAATGACAAATTCCAAAAGATTTTTATAGCAAAGTAACACAAAGCATGAAAGGAAGGGAAAAAACATTCCCTCTGGCGTAAAAACTGTAAATATCGGTAATGAAAATGCATCTCGAGAATTACTTGACCATGGTCACTGGGGGAAGTAGTTTGGGAATGACTTCTTTTGTGAAGACCACAAAGAATGGAACGATCCTGAAAAAAAAATGGTTGTGGCAGGGATGTTTGAAAATAAAGAATTTTTAAGTGCCTTGCTGGATTGAAATGTATTTATACAAAGATCAAATTTATAAATATTCTTTTTAATTCTTTTTAATTCATAAAGTAACTATGTTCTTTGAAATAGTTTTTTGAGTCAAATATAATTCCAAATGTAAACAAAAATACTTAAATATAGAATTAAAACGACAGCTTAATTGATTTGATTAGGAGAGAATAGTATTTTATGAATAAAATAAAGTTGAATAAAATGTTTCTCTCGTGATGTCTAAAACTCAATTACTTTTTATGTAAATTATTGAGACAATTTTCAGCAAAAATTATATTACTATAATATTATTTTCACATTGAAAGTTTTATGATTCACTTTATACTATTATACATAAAACCATATGGGTGCCGCAGAAACTGCCTCAGCCCTAACTGGTGATATTTAAAAAAAATAAGCAAATAAATAATAAAATTCGAAAACCTTATTTTCTAATTTATTAGGTACCCTTTATAAAATAAGTAAAAGTTTGTGAAAATAGCGATTTTATGCTTAACCATTTTTCTCAATAAATTAAGAATGCATATTGGGTACCCAGATAGCATTGTAAAGTTGATTTTAATGTGGAAGCAACTTTTATCAAAAAACCCCATTATGTTTGTAAATGCTAAGCAAAAAAACCATACAAGCTTAAAACAATGTTAAATTTAACTAGTCTAGTTTACGTGCAATGAGGTTTGCATTGAACTTGCACAAGTAGCCAATCAATAATTTCACTTATTATCGCGGAGTATAATTTGTATTTATTTTCAGAATAATGATAATTAGTTAATGTATAATTATTCAACGTTTTTTCTTACACTTATTTTTAAAATGTTGGGAGCAATTTCAGTTAGTAGTAACAGAATTGAATTTAACTAATGTAAAGTAGGTATGATTTGATATTAATTTTTCAAAAAATCCAAATTTATACAGAGCAATGTTTTAAAATAAAGTTTAATAACTTTTAAATATTGTTCAAACTCAAAACTAAGTAGCTGCTATGTAGAAAGGTTACAGAGCAGAAGATAAAAAATAATAAAATACGTCAACCGTGCTGCCATCTATTCGCGGGGCTCTGAGCTGAGACGTACTTTCACCCTTGCGATGATCTCTGTCAAATGCAGTATGGACTGACTGAATTCACAAAAGAACAATCCCTGGCGAGCTGGGCTTGTCCAAGTTCAGAAAAACAGTAAAAAATATTCTAATCTAACAAAAAAATATATGTTGTGAAATATAAATAATAGGTAATCTACGTAACAAAAAATTCTATATATAGGTTTTATATTTACATATATATATATATATATATATATATATATATATATATATATATATATATATATATATATATATATATATATATATATATATATATATATATATATATATATATATATATATATATATATATATATATATATATATATATGAATAGACATATAAAAAAATCCGGAAAATAAAAGATATAATCTTTTCAGCAGCCCTCACGATTATATCCGCAGAAAGTGGTCCAAAATAGCGCTCCTCATACCATTGTATTCATATATTTTGCTTTGATTATATTGATACAATATTAGATAGCACTCTTTTTTTGCGGATATAATTGTGTGGGCTGATGGAAAAATTATATCTTCTCTTTTCCGGACTTTTTGAAACAATTTTATCCTTTTTTTCCCAGTTGTTTGCTATTTTTTTCTTAATTATTATTTTTCTTTTTCCCTTTTTTTCATGTCTGTAATTTTTCTTTGCCTTATCTTCATTTTGAACTTATTTTATGAGTTCTATTTACTTGCAGCTTATCCTCAATAAATGATACTTATTGTTTTTCTTAATTTCCTTCGTGTCTTTTTTGCATCGTGTTTTTATTGCAATTTCTATATTACATTATCAAAAGTTATTTAAATTGTAAGAGTACAAATAATTCCAGAATTGAAAAATGCTCATTTTTACGCTCAAAAAATTTATTAGCAGATTTCTGGAACTATTTTTCAATGGTGGATGTTCAATACTTTTTATACATCAGACAAATTATTCAAAATATCATTCATTAAATTGCAATTTCTTTATTACAGTAAGCAGAAAGGGTAAAATTTTAGTTTTCTTTTTTTGTAAAGAAAGAAGTTTTAAGGAGTATTAAACAAAATAATCTCAGTGCTCATTTGTGCCTTAACCTGTAAATTTAACCAACAAGGAGTTTTATAGCAGTTGTTGCAATGAGAAAAAAAAGGAAAAAATATTACTATGGATTTATGGAGCAATTTACTTATGTGTGCTTAGAACTTTCCAAAGGCCACTATTATATATAAAAGATCAGAGAAAAAATCATTCCTAAAAAAGCAATTTCTGCATTACATTACGAAATGTTATTTGAATTGTAAGAGTAAATATTTATTGAAATGGAAAACACCCATTTGATGCTTATTGTATCCATACTAAATTTTATACCTGAATAAGCAATGGGAAAAAAATAAATGGAAAATTTATCTATGGATTTAATGTTAACTTAAATCATTATATTTGATATTCATAAATCAAAAAGAAATATTTTCTTTGCCATAAAATTCCTCATTTCTAAATTCTCCAGCCTGTGTAACTCTCAGTATAGGGGTCTGTTCTCTTACCTTCAATTTCAACATTCTTTATTTCATTCTTTATAGCAAAATAAAAGTCAGGCTTTATGGCTCCCAAAAGACACCAGCGAATGCCTCTTCAATAATTTACAGCTTAGCTTCCCTGGAAGGGAATATATATATTTATATCTGAAGAAATCAGCTAGATTTGAACAAAAGTATGAAATATAGATTGTTCTCCCAAATTGCTAACTTTTTCTCTCTTTTTTTCGCCCCAAACAACGCATTGTGTTACATTGAGAAAAATTTAGCTATGAAGGTGTTGCCGCTTTTGTAAATTTACTCTGTCACTACTTCGCTTGCATTGAATTTATGATTTCAAATATGACTTTTATACAAGAGCGTGCTGAATATTATTTATTTGCTATAAGAAGAGAAAATATGCTATACTTAAATAAATATCCATTTAAGTGTTTAACAGATTTCAAAGGAAATGTAAGCATTTGTGAATAAGATATAAAATAGGAATATTTTCCTTAACATATAAGGTTTGAATCAAGCAAAAATCGGATTATTTAATTAATTGATTATTTTGACAAACTATTCTCAGATTTCTGTTTGTCGGAGTAAAAAAGGAAAATATATATATATTTAAGAAATTTTGTTTAAAATTGTTTGAAACTTCAGTACTTTCATTTTTGTCAAGACATTTTATAGCCTCTATATAATTTCAAAGAATTTATTTTAAAAATTTAAGACTTTGCGTAACAATGAATATCAAAAAATATAAGGAATCAACTATTAAGTCACTTATTCATGTATTTGTTATCTTAATTTTATATTTAGTTACCAATATTGTCTCATTAAGAAATTTTATTAAATTTATCTGGAAATATTTTCAAAACACAATGTAAAAAAGGAATATTTTATGCTTCAACAAAGTCATTAAATGTTCAACGATATGTTACGGATTAAATTTTAAAAAGTAAAATAACAGAGTTCGAGCAAAGGTGTTCTTACGCTTTCACCGGGCATCGAACCACGGGAACCAGTCTCAGAGGCAAACATATGTCCATATATTCTCTAATATTTCGGAAAATATACAGAAAGCTTTCAGAAATTGGTATTGACGTTAGATTTGGTAAGGATGAAGACATTAATATGCACACTTTTCTCGTATATTTTAACAGTAGTATTCAACAGCATTCAGTAGTATTCAACAACAAAAATCAACAGTAGTATTTACCATAAAAGCTTTCTGAATTTCTTTCAAGGCATCGGATAAAGTCACTTGTTTAAATTCACCACACGGAGAAACAAATTTTGATAAAATTACCGTACTTTATTGTAGTGGTATTTCTGATAAAAATAAAATTATGGTTAATTAAACTAAAATATACGAAATTTAAACCATTCGTTTAGTAATTTTCCCGTTTATACGATAAGTGTTTATCGGAAATTCTGATTTTCTAAGTTATAGTTCTTATAAATAAAACACATACATTTAATAAAAAAATGCAAAACTGAAATTTATATTTAAAAGAATACATGGTTTTTATGCTATGCTCTAAGGCTATCGAGCCAAAAATACCAAATTTTACCATATTTACCAAATTTTTTCACACGTAATAAAGTAACATTTAATTGTTATGTTTTTCTAAAATCATTATTAAAGGGATTCGTAAAGAAATGCTGAGCGTTTTGTTGCTTCCCTAAAGACAAAAAACTCGGTAAATTTTGCCCTTTTGCTTTGTTTTGTCCATACATTTTATCTCAGTGCACTGCTCATCAATTTTAATAAACACAATTTTCCTTTTGTTTTTCCTCATATTAAAATTATCGAAACTTTCCAAAACTTATTAATGTTTTCTGATAAAACCTAAGGTTTTTATAATCTAATATATTCTAAATCTATCATATTTATGTGTGACTAAATTTTTCATTGAAGATTCAATACAAATTCAGTAACTTAAAACTATTACTATTTTCTATGTGGTTTCAAATACAACATCACATTTATGCATCTGAATTAATAAATCAGCCAAATCATTGAATTAAATGGAAAGGAATTTTTAATAGAGTTCTTCTATCGTAATTTTACAAGACTTCATTCTTTCCTTGAAACTTTAATGTAAAATCCAATGATTTAAGGCTAAGACTATGTTCTTTCTGATATTAAATATTGTAAGCATTTTATGCGTCTTATTTTGCAAAACAAGTTTAACTTTGAATAAAGTAAAAAGTAGTTAAAATATTATACATGCTTTGCTTCCATTGTAATTATACGAATGTACCTGGTATTACTTTTCATTGAAACTGTGATAAAAATTATTTTTGTATAACTATTTAAAAATAATCTTAAATTTTAATACAAATTTAAATGCCTTGAAACAAACGCTATATTATGTAAAGTAATCAATCATCACCTTAATTCTGCACCTAGAATGACTTTTTTGCTAAGCTAGCATGCTAATGCATTAAACTGAATGGACTAGCATGCTAATACACTAGCATGCTAATGCATAACCTAATACGTTTGCAAAAATTATCATAATTAAACGTGACGAAATAATGATTAAACACTGATAACTTATTCTTAATTTTTGAAAATTATAAATATTTTAAGATCTATTATGCGATTTCAGAAAAATAAATTATGAAATAAAATACTTTCGAAAGTATGAAATAATTTTATAAACTATAAAGCATGAATAATTCAATTATCTGCATTAACTCTAAATAAAAATAATTATAGCTAAGGGGTATATTAGAGGAATGATAGTGAAAAAAAACGACTCAACACCTAACAAGATATTTTACGGTTTGTCTTTGATACTGTTTTTAAATTAGTAATAATAAACATTCTTTCAAAAATTTCTCCTATACATGCTTTTAAATATTTTTACATTATTATTAATCTCATAAAAGAGAATTAATTGGGAAAGTTATTTTTTCTAAATTTAATATAAAATTTAATTCAAGTTAAATTATAAAACAAATATTTTTTACGCTTTTAAATTAATTTGATGCATTTTAGTAAACAAAATCACATGAAATAGATCCAAAACACCATTAACTACAAAACAATTAGTCTCTTTCAAAATAAATGAACTGACGATGTCATTATGCAAAGAAGATAGAAAACCTTTTAGGATATTTTCTTGGTTCTACAACAGATGTGAAAGAAAAACGATAAGGATGTAATGCTTTGCACAAAAAAATGGGGTTTTGTACTATGTTAATTATCTTTGCTTCTATTCCAGAAGAAATAGCCTTGAAAGTATTTTCTTTCAATATCTGAAAAAACGTCTATAAGAATCTCTAGATAACTAAAATATTCAGTTAATAACTGGCAGCGAATAAATTGCTTTTAGGAAAAATAAATAAATTCCATTGAATCTCTTTATTAATTTGCATTTATATATTCTATCCTATGAAAAAACACAAAAATAATTTTTAAAAACAAAAACATTCATTCAATCTGGTATTAAATTTAATAAGATTTATTAGATCTTTTTTTTTCCTTTTTATACGAAGTGATTCTACGATTTTCTCACACGCATGATGTAAGAAATTAATTTATATACTGTTCAAAAATTTTATAAATTACTATGACAGATAAATCTTAGTACCTAATATAAGTAACCAAACAAATGTAATTATTTCATGAAAAAAGAAACTGTAGCGAAATACGTTGTCAACAATGTCAGTCTTTTATCTATCAAGAGGTACCCCAACATAGAACGAAGCTAACATGTCATAGATACTAGTGAATTGTAATTGTATTTTTGTAGTTGTAGACACACTACAGTACTCTCCAAGCTGAATTTCATCTGCGATAGAATTCGAAAAACGAATACCACTAGTTGATTCACTGCTGTTTTGTGAGAAGCCAGAAGAGCTGTATTAAGATCACCGGACTTTGTGTGGTTGAGGTAAGAGGCTGTATTAAGATGACTGTAGTGTGTATGGTTGCTCATGTGTTACTCAGTCGAGTGTATTGCACTTGAATACTAGTGATATTATATACTAGTGAATTGTAATTGCATTTTTGTAGTGGTAGACGCATTACAGAAAAATAAAAAAAGTATATCATAATTGCGTAGGATCAAAAGTTTATCGTAATTTACAAAACATCATAATCTCAGGAGATTTCACAAGATAAATTATTAAATAATTAACTTCAAGTAGAATTGAGAATTTTTGAAAATAATAAAATGATTTGTCATAATTGATTCAAAAAAAAATATCAATGTTAAAAACTTATGTTTTGATAAGTATATTATGCTTTTATAAATATATGCTTTATAAATGTGATACTTATAATTCAAAATGCATATAATTTTTTTATTTACATTTTACTACTCCGTAAAAATGCCGGAACAAATTGAGATAAAAAGCTATATGTGTATCATCCATAAAATCTGTTTTACCGTATATTCCACTTTTACCGTAAAATATTATACCACAATTTTTACAATAATATTTAGTTAATTAGAGTGATTCAGGGATTTTACGGTTACCACTCTAAAAATTACTGTGCATCAGTTTATTTTTATTCCGTTACATGTTCCACTAAAAATGGATTTTGCAGTAATTTGATCCGCAAGTTTCGTAATGTAACTGAATGCCCGTTTTTGGTACGGGTCAAAATAAAAAAAAGAAACTGTAGTTATTAACACTATAAAATCACGTACCGAACTTACAGAAATAATACTCGCAAGTAACGAAGTTAAATTAACCACAATTTCTCATATATTATAACTTTGTTGCCCATCCTGAGGATTTATCTTATTAGATAAGGCGAAATATGTTTTCTTAAGTTCACCTCTTTATAATAAAAACAAATTATATTGCAGTAACAGAATCAGGTACCTTGTTAGCTACAGAATTGAGTTACAAGCCTGTAAAAGCACCAATTACATCAATACAGGTAATAAGGCTAAAATTAATTAAGCATCATTGGCGTCAATAATAATGACACATTTTTACGGTTTATATTGAACTAATAACTACTTTTCTCAATTAATTTTTCTATTCAGTGCATAACATTATTCGTTGCTCATAAGGAGGGGGAAGGCCTTGAGAAGGGAGGGCTAAGAAATAAGAGCAGGTGAAGAAAATGATCAAAACATACTTTTTTTAGCAAAGTTCAGTTATCGTACGGTAAGCAAAACTGAACGGCCAAAGCTAGTGTTTAAACTGAAGGTTTTTATCCGTTTGTGATTAGGATTGCAAACAGAGAAAAACCGTTCTTTAACAGAACAGATTTTTGAAGTCAAATATACAAAGAAAGCCTATAAAAAGAGAGGGAATTTTTTACTGTGCAGACAAACCCATCAACATATTATAGTAGATGCATATCACAAAATAAATTGCATACACTCTTTTACTTTTTTTTGCACGAAAAAACATTTATACAAATACACACATACGAATACATACAAATTTAAAAGGAAAAAAAATCTATTTTGATCAAACAGTGATAAATACTATTTAATGTTGTAATTTTTGACAGTGATTACTCTTTAAAACAATAAAAATATAATAAATAGATATTGAATTCTACGTGTTGGATTCAAGTTTAGTTTAGGGTTGAGTTTTTGTACGTTCGATCACACTCATGAAGCTCAATTCTACGATGGAAATGTAGATTTTTTGTGCTTTTAAATTAGATAATATGAATAAAATTAAAGGTCCAAACATTCAATATCCAAAAATAAATGAAAAATCTGAAATTTAGGGGGTCCCAGTACCCAAAAAATGACCAAAGCATCGAAAAAAAATTATGGCTTATAATAAAACTTCAAATTATTTCAAATGCGCTGAAAAAAAATCATCTTTCTATCTACATTTTTAAAAAAGTTATGAATGATTTTAGATTGCCCTAATACTGAAACTTGCTCAGCAGACAGACTTTAAAGTGCATTTTCTCATAGATGATAATTTCGTCTCTTCGTCTTAATTAAATTCATAAGGATTTTTTTCCATTTAAGATAAAGTTTTGAAGTAAACTTTTTTATTTCAAGTATAATACACTTATTTGAACTGTGTATGGAATAAGCATTTTTTGAGATATTAAAAATTTTAAAACAGGTTAATATATATACCTAACAGGAATTTTTAACCTTTTTTGCGACTTTTTTACGAAATAATCCATAAAAAATAATCCAATTGTTATTTAAACAAATGAATGCACAAAATTGTTATGATGAATATTGTAATCGCTAAGAAAAAAACATTTTTTGAAAATATGGCAAAATAAAAAAACCTTAGGGATTTAAAAAGTTTGAATTTTTACGATTTCTTTTAAAATTTAAAAAAAAATTTAAAAAAATTTTAAAGATAAATTATTGATTACATGTTAAATGAGCGTGTAAATCACCCACAAAATGATTTATTATACCTTTATTTTATAAAAATGTTGCAAGGGTACTGTGACCTCTTAATTTTTTCAGAAATTGTTGCTTTTGCAACTTTATACTAAATGAAAATACTCTGTTTCAGCCATTAAATTAATCTGTGTACTTCAAATGAAACCATGTATAGTGTATTGAGCAGTCTTCGTTTTTTATGTATCAACAAATTTATTTTAATATTCTTTTTTCAAATAAAATCAAAGGTAATTTTAAAATTCCAAGAATCATATATAAGGGAAAAGCAAAACACCAAGCATATGCTTTATAAATTCAACTCATTAAGCTTTAGCATTGATACATAATTTTTTAATTGAAAAATCAATAAAAAATCATCATCATTTATAAAAAGTATCATTCATTTTATTCTTAATCATTTATAAAAAGTATATAAGTTTCAGCATAAGTTGAAGCTGAACTTTAGAAAAATTTCAGCCAAAGCTTATTTCACATTTTGATTGAAATCATAGCATAACTTTTTTTTAAATAATTTTAAAAACAATTGTGCAATTGTGCAAACAATTGTAATAATTGAGAGTAGATAATCTCAGATAATAGATTATAAAATCAAGGGATCCTTTAAAAATCGCACGTGAAATGGTATTTCTATATGAAATGCATCTAAAATATCAGTCCTTTTAATGGGATTTCTAAAAGCCTAATTTTAGGCAGCGGGAAGCATTTTAAGGACATAAATCTCTTTCTCTCTGCTTGGTTCAGAAACTTGTCAAAACAATCAAACTGATAAGTTAGAAAACTGTTGTTATAGATTTGTTATACTAGATTTGTTATAAAGTTCTTTCGGCTTACAGTTAATCTTCATCTTAATATTATCAGGATTTAAAATTAATAATCTTTTTTCTAATATTTTTTACCGGATAACATAGAGCAGGGAAAATGGTGAAGTCACTATAATAATTTTCAGAATTTTAATTTTCGCGGTGAAAAAAATTTTAAGCATTCTGAAATAATGGATATATGTACAGAGAATGCACAAAAATATATGGGCAGATCGAAATACACAATATAACAGTCAGAGAAAAATTATGTATACGTAACATGAATGGAAAAAAATTAATAAAAATGTGTGCAAAAAGTAAGAAAAGCATTCAGGAAATATTTCCAGTTTTCATAGTTTTACATTGTAAAAAATTCCGGATCTAATTACGGTATAAATTACGGCTACTTTGGGTGCATTCCGTAAAATCCATTTGTACCTTAAAATATTTACCGTAATTTCGGCAGGAAATTTATTCAATGAGAGTGATTCAATGATTTTACGGAAATTATTGCTGTAAAAATTACGGTATAACAAATGGTTTGTTTCGTAACATGTTCCGGTAAAATTAGATTTTAAGATCAAATGTTTAGTCTCTCTGAGTGTCGAAAATTTTTTACCGGAATTTGATCCGAAATTTTTTTATAATGTATCAAAATAAAATGAGTCAACAGCTCCGTTGCGAAATATTGCCAAGATTAATCGGAAAAAGCTTAGGTAATAAAAAAAAATATGTGATTGTCTTCATTCCTTATAAAGATTATTCTATCTTTTAATTACTGTTATTAAGTAAAATACAATACATTTGATTTTCTTTAACGTACTTAAAAATTCAAAAGACAAACCAACAGTAGTTATTAAATATTGCTATTATCAAAGTTATTCTTTCAAAATATATCATACAAAATAAAATTATTTCGACAGTTGCAGTAATACGTGAACTTTTATATCAGCACATTGAATATGCATTCAATTTGCTTGCAAATAACAATTCGTTTGTAAATGCACTCGAAATCAACTCCTGTTCATTAATCTCTCTGAACAATTTTGAATTATTCATATCTACTTCTAAATGCATCAGTGAATTACAACAATTCGCAGGTGCCAAAGTTTCAATCTCGATAGTTGTTCTCTTTAAAATTCAGTTCATTCTCCGTTAAAAATTATATTTAGTAACAAATTGATAGTTGTTGGCGTCGAATTGTAAGATCCGTACTGACATAAATACATGAAGAGGAGCAGAAGAAAATCTTGTTTTTTATTGAACTACGCCAATGCTGATTGAATCAACTAAATTCAGCTTTAAGGGTTGCGCCAAATAAAAAAGACAGGAAAAGCGGGAAACCATAGAAAGAAAATACGGTTTCTTAAGGCACGTGACCCGTTTTACGAACAAAAGAACAACATTTGCCATACGTTTTTTTTACCTTTCTTTTTTTTATTGGATGAAACGTGTCTCGAAATCTTGTAGTTATGACATTGGCCAAGATCTGGCGTATTTCACGAGCAATTTCCCAGCGACAGATGACTAATTTATTTTTTAAAGGCGAGGCACATGAAATCACGCAGCTCATGAGTTAGATTATATCTATATTTAGAGATTTTACTAAACTGCGATTTTAAGTAAGGAAATATTGCGTTCAGACGAAAGACAATTTGTATGACTAAAAAATGTACTAAGTCAGTAAAGTTGTGGAATTTATTAGACTTCTTAAGAGAAACTCTATTAAAAGTATCTTTTTAACATTTGTTTTTTTTGTTTTGCTCATTCACATCTGGCATTGTCTCATTTTTTACGTGATCTGCTCCAAACAAAATAGAATACAGTGAATGTGAACACTGTGAATAAAAAAAAAAATAGCTCCATATTCCGTGATCTTAATTAGGAGCTGACCTTGAATTTAGAAATTAGCTTTGGTTCAATAATTTTAATATCATTTGAATGGAAATATTATTTTGACAATTCTTTTTCGGAATATTTACAAAATGCCATAACCTTAAATTAAGTTAAACGGAATTTGTAGTGAATGTATATAGTAGAACCCGAAGTGGCTCAGAGGATTAAGCGTTCCTCTCCCAATAAGCCTCCAAATTAAACTTCTAATTCCAGCAATGGCTGGTAGTTTGTCTAAGATAGACATTCGTCTGGAGCTGTGGCGGTGACTATGGCAACGAGGTATGATTATTTTAAGTAGAGGTGCGGGGTCCCTCTTCAGGACTGGTTTCGGCGAGAGAAAAGGAGACCTCTTCATCGAAGCTACCCTCCCTAAAATGCCCTCTTCTTGTTTCCGTAGCACTAGACTGTCGCAAACATGGTGGCGGTCAGAGTACCTATCTTAGACAAGGATGCGAAATTGGCTCTCGGATCTCATCGACAACATTGCTGTCGTAAAGCATCCTCAGTGATATACGAATCATGTCTCAGTGTCCCCTTACTGTCAGGGTAAACCATGAGAGATTTTCGAGGGTTCAATCTCTATATAACGCATATGCGGGTTAGTGCAGTCAAAAAATCCTCCATCAAGGCAAATTCCTCTCAATTCTTTATCCAGGAATTTCCTTGTCTTCTGGAACGGCATCAAAAGTACGAGGCTACAGAGTCGAATATTGATAGTCCAGAACTCAAAATTGTTTCGGTGGTTCAACGTTGGTTTTGAAATAAAATAAAATGCTCGACACGGGTCGCTTGTCTATTGTTAAAAGTCAGAAGGCTTACTAAGCAGTTTATTTGTAGTCGTAAATCTAAAAATGTAACTAGTGTTTAACAAATGTTATAAAATGGAATAAAATATCCGTGTGACCGAAAGAAAATCCGATATCTAGAACGGAATAAAATGTGATTTCTTTGCTATTTCGAGATATGGTATTATCTTAACTGATTCAAAATATTTGAAAGCTTCCGCGTTCGAGGTAAAAAATATTTAAAGCAGAAAATATTAATTAAAGCATGTTTGATATAAAGGTACTAAACACAACAAAATCGTCCGAATTTAACCAAACAATCTATGACTTATGCCTGTGTATGTATTAGTATACTTTTTTAAATGAAAAATTTTTCATCTTGACAAAAATTTTTAAATTAGCCAAAATCAGAACAAATGCGTTTCGTTAAAAAAATGATTATTGGTTTTGCAACAAATCCAGAAACACTATAACCGTTATCAAATGTTGGTAATTTTCATCATACTTTTTTTTCTCAGTGCATGCATTCATATAAATTATTGGAATGGCATAAAATAAAGCTGATAAAAGGAAATACTTGTTTTTTAGAACACTATAATTTGAACTAGAAAAAATTAGAAGAAGAATTTGTCCCGAAGTCTGGACAAGTTATGAGACTATTCAATGTTAATAATAATAATAGTAATAAGAAGGATAACAGAAACTCATCCATAATACATCGATCTGTGTGTCAAGTAATTTAGCACAGTAATCGTACCTAATTTACTATTTAGCTATTCTTTAGCTTTCCTTTTCTACATCAAAAAAAAAATGTTTGAAAATTTTTCTTAAATGTCAAAAGGTATCCGTAGGTCAAAAAATTTGAGGTTTCAAAATTTCTAGAATAACGGCATAATGATGGCAATTCATTGCCTCACTGGCTGCTTTTGGATTCCAGGTAAGCTGCTATCTATCAGTGTAGAGCTTAAGTTCTTCACCATGGATATAGCATAGTAACAATGACAGCTCAAAGGCTTAGACTCTCTATGAATTCTCTTCTTTGATAAAGGTAAAAACTGACTTAAATAGCCTTTACTCTTTGGTATCTTGTACTAGATTGATACCGCGCGTAAATCTTTGTAATTTGTGGTTAAATATTTGTCCATTTTATTTACTTTCTTTTTCAAACTAGACACAAATTCTAAGGCTTAAGATTAATTTTTATGACCTTAGATTATTTTAGAGGTTTCTGATTAATTATTTCGTAGAATTACCAGCTGATATTACTGAAATTGAAATTTTTGAGTTTAGTTTGTAACTATTAGTTTAGCTGATCAAAACATATATCTCATTAGTTTCTTTTTTACAAAAATGCCAACGAATTGTGAAAAGCTTATGCACGACTATTAAACATTTATTATTTAGTTACACTCGTAAAATTTGCTTGGAACAGGTTTTTGAAAATTTGAGCTTTTGCTTAGCTAATGAGATTTAATTAAAAGACAAATTCAATTTTAAATATTTGTTACCAAAAGTCATTGGTATTCATATCCATATTTATTAGGCTGAAACACTCTTCCCTCTTATCTGAACCAGATCAGACCCAAAAGTTTGTTGACCTTAAATACCCTAAAACCCACATGGGTCTCATCTAAGGGTACTCTTGTACCAAATTAATGAAATTAATCAGATTTTGTGAAGTGGCATCTGCTTTACTACAATTGGCTAAATTTGGAAATGTTAACCACATGGTAACATTTAAGGGCTTTTAAATGTCCATTAGACAATCGAATTAAAATAGTTTGATCTATCCAGTCATCTTTGAAACTAATTGGAGTGCATGGACTCCCATTAAGATACCACGTTTGGTTGTTTCCAAGTAGTGCTTCTTGAAGCCTCACTTTTCAAGTTTATCTCAAAGTAGATCAGAGGATATATACTTAACTATTTCATGGGAGCACTCTCTTTAGTTAGACAATCACCAATGTTGTTATGTTTAAAAAACACGTGAGATGAAACCCATTGCAAATGAAGCACAGAAGAAATAGACAAGACCCAGAGCCTTTTTAAAATTCTAATTCTCCTTTTGGTCCCAGATGAATCTCGAATTTTGCAGATATTGAATTGCCCTTTGGCTGCTCGAGAGAGTCCAGATTTACTGTTAAACTTCATTCAGAAATAAAATCTGGTGCCATGTCAATGGCAATTAATTTAGAGCAGAAAACGGAATAGTATTTAGTGTCCCCGAGATTACGAAGTATCTTCTTTTCTCATTTTTTTTAAAAAAGCTCCACTTAAAGTGTATATTTACCCATTCTTGGTACTGTCTGCATAAATCATAATTACTCCCTCAGGAATACTATTAATTAACTTCAGAATATTTTGCTTTTAGTATTTAGGATGTTGAGTGGACTGATGAGTAAAACATTAAAACGCATTTTCTGTTGATTAAACATAACTGAAAGTTTTTTTTTAACCTGGGATCATTCAGAAATTAAGACTTTCCTCAATCAGTGTCAATTAAACAAGTATGTACGTTGCTTTTAAAAATTAAAAAAAAACATTTTTTTGAGAATGACAAATTAATAATTGTTGATAAGTCTTACAATATATTTTAAAGATAACGTTAGATAAAATACCATATAAATGTATAGAAAGAGAAGTATACATTTTAGCAAACAATGTTGTTTAGGTTATTTATTAATTTAAATTAAAAGTGAGTGTAGATAAACAAGTATATACGAGCAATAGTGCTTAACCAAAGAAATAAATACTTGAATTTCAAATCAGTGCATTTCGCTTATATTTACAATTTAGAACGAGCATTTAAACATTCAAAATATTTCTTGCTGAATAGGATATTTATTTTGCTAGTGAAGCATGTTTCTCCTCAGGAAGCCCTCGTCATTGACTCCAGACACGTACACTGAAGATGCCGCAACCACTCATTCGTTATAACTTCATTTCCATAGCACAACTGAATATCTAAGAGGTTAGGTTTACATATGGTCAAGTCTTTTATTTATATATTTTCGTTTATCATAACTTTCTTAGAATATTTCTGTGAATGTTTCAACGGATGCTCGTATTTCTTAGAGTACGAAAAGTCGTAAAAAGTTCTTTATTTACATATTTTTTTTTAAAGAATGTTACAGTAATAATGAAAAAGAAATCAACTAATAAATATCTATCAAAACATGAACGTATTTTTTATTCTGGAATTTCTGCCTGTGAAGTTTACATTAGAGGTATTTATATAAAATATCTGGGAATTGTATTATTTTGAGAAATTGAATAACTTCTGGTCTAATGATCGGATCTTCACGTTTCAGGACTCAATCTTAATGGTTTGAGGAGTGATCTTAAATATGGTAATTAATTAGTGCAGACGATGTTTTAAATGACGAAATCAGGCAAAAAATCCTTTTTTTCTCAGAATAAACATACCTTTTTTTAACGGTCCTAATGATTATATGGTCCTAATAGTTAGGTCAGGAGAGCTGTCAAAAATTTGAATCCCCTAATACTAATTTCATTTTTTTGCATATTTCGCCTTATCTGAAGTAATTTTTAATCTAATTGAAACTTTTTTTGCGCTAAACTATAAAAATTGTTTATTAAAAGAAAATGCCCTGAAAGGAAAAATTTAGTGATTATTTATTATTTTTTAATATTTCATTTAATAATAGTCGAAGAATTTTTGAGATTTAAGGTATAAATTTTTTATATTACTTTAAAGTATCTAATTTCACAAGGCAAGCTACAAAATATGAGTGAAATAAGTTCAAAAGTTCCTGAGAAATCCAATTTTAAAAATTTATATTCTTAAAATTTTATTTTTCAGGAACTATTTGACCCAAATTTGCTCAAATTTTATATTTTGCGTTATTTATGTGTTCTTTAAAATAATGTAAAAATTTTTAACTTTGATATTGGAGTATTATTAATTAAAATAATAAAAAATAATAAATACTCACTGAATGAGCATTTTTGTATGGAATTATGCTTAGCTCAGCGAATTTTATAATTGGGTGCAAATTTTCTATTCAGCTTAAAAATTACTTGAGATATGGCAATATACTCAAAAAGTTAAATTAACATGAGGGAGCCAAAATTTGAACTGCTTTCCTGACCAAACTATCGGGACCATATTTCCCAGTTTGAGGCTATCCCCTATATTTTTGGGGTTAAAAATCCAAATCCACTGATAAAAAGGGATGTTTACTCAGAGAAAGTATGTTTTTGTGTCTGATTTCGTAACCTAAAATATCGGGTGCATTAACTAATTAGCATAGTTGAGGTTTCCTCCTCAAACTATAAAGATTGAGTTGTAGAACGTGAATATCTGATCACTAGATCAAAAGTTATTTAGGATAGTCCGTTTATTTCATTTTTTTGCTTGATGCACACATACTCATCTAAAGGGAAATGGGGTATAAGAGTCAAATATTGCAGTTTCGCGTATTAAATTTATTTATATGCCTTTCATATGCCCAAATGAAAAAACGCGAATCTACGAATTAAACATCTAAAATTATACAGAAGGGAAAAAATAAAAAATTAAACGAAACACATCAATTTTAAATGCAGACAGACACTCAATTATGTTTAAAGGTTTTGGCACACCAGTAGAAGCTTGGGGAAGTTGTGACTTCAAATTGCATGTGTTTTTATTGATTTATTTCCAAAACTTCAATTTTGTTGCATAAATTTACCATTAACCTTCTATAACCAAAATTCTACTTAAAATCGTACCAACTTCAAAAGGAAGTATGCAAAACAGAGGCTAATTTCAGACTTCTTGGCTTAGCAGGGCCACTTTTCTATTTGTGATTTTTGTTAATCAGTTTAAAGTCATACAATGTCGAAGCGTTTTGCAAGCTGTGACAGTTCCCGTTTGATACAAGCGGCTGTTATAACTAGAAGTGTTTCTTGTTCGCTTATGTTATATATTCGTCGTAGTACTGCGATCATATTTTAGAGCAGTGATGAGAAAATGGTAAATGAGTGGCATTTGAGAGCAATATTATATAGTTGAGAATTATACACATCAATAGTGTTTATTTTTGATAGAATAAATCAGTCATCAAAGGACTGGGAAAAATGTCATAAATAAACCAAGCATTATTTGTTTTATTTTTGAAAATAATGAGAAAAGAGAGTGAAACATGCAAATTTAGAAATCTAAGAGTAATTTTTAATATGTTATATGCAAGAGTAATAGTTAATATGTTATATGCTCATAGATTAAAGCATTATTCAAATTAAAAAAAAAATTATTATTGCGTAAAAAATTATTCACTTGTATTTGTCCTAGCGGACACTCTAAAGAAGTTTAAAAAACCAATTCAATATTAAGGAAACTAATGTGTAAATTTAATGTGTAATAAACTGGGAACTGCTTCAATACTGCATATTCAAGTGCTACATATATCATTTTAAAACAAAAATTAAAGAAAAAAAAATATTATTTCTTGCATGTCTCGAACACATCTTTGAACTAGTTTTACTAAAAGCATTTAAATGTAAACTTTGTTTAGTATTACGCATATATTTCACACAGTATGGAATAAGAAAATTAGTTCAAAAAATTAAGATGATTGGTTTAAAAATTGGAAATTGTTTTTGCGATTTTTTATTTTTAAAAGTTATTGGTTTTTCAATAATCACATATAAAAAATAAGTTATAAGAAATTCCATTGCAAATAATGATATTCTTTAGTTTTATAAAACTGGCTTGAAAAAAAAAATACTCATTAATAGTGCTACACATCGTCGAAGATAATTTAGAAGGATCGTAGCTCAACAGAACACGGTTTATTAAAAAAAGTTTTATTAAAATTAAAAGTCTCGTTGTTTCATATAGCCTTAATTAAATAGTTAATTCTAAATTCTATAGTATAACTCAACAGTTATTTCAATTTTATTTAAAAAAAACTTATTTTCATTATACAAAAGAATTACTCAATTTCTTCTTGTAAAACAATTATATTGAAATGAAATAAATACAGCAAAACAAAAATGCCTACGAATAAATGACCTAAACATTACACGTTACTTTTATGTTTTCAGTCGAATCAATTGCGCTTGAAAAATAAATTGTTCTTTGTCGTTAATCTTTACGTGATCAGAAATATTAGCTTTCAACATTTCTTATAAAGAAGAATTTTGAACTTCGCATTTGATAAAGATTTTTGGCAACAATCAATATGTATACTAAGAGCATTATTTGGAGTATATATATATATATATATATTTATTCAGTAAAAACAATTAACATAACGAAATTTAAGAATAGCAAATAAAAGAAACAGTTACAACAACAAAAACTTAAAACAGCATCTTAATATTAATAAAAGTACCAATCTTAATGTAATAGTAAAACATCTTAAATATAACAAAAAAAGCATAAAGATATATTAAAAAAATTAATTTTGTAAAAGCATTTTAAATCAAGTTCACATTTCCTGGATTTTTTTTACAGATAAAGAATTTCTTTTTTCTTCCTAAAATCACTAGGCATTTATCCAAGGTAATAAATTGACGTAACAGTTTAGTTAAATAATTCTCTTATAGTCATATTGCAGTAATTGTAATTTAAGGTTCATTGGCGCATTGCATTAGCTGTAAAGATTTAGACAGATAGTTGGCGCATAATAAACAAAAAATAAAATCTGTTGTGCAGTGCATGAAGGTTATCAAATATTATCAGGTCACATATTCCACATAAACATCAAGTTTCGACGATGAAGTTTTCAAAAAAATAGCTTCGTTTAAGAAATGCTTGTGATGATAAAATAAATTAGTGAAAATATGAAGCCTGGAATTTACAAATACGAGTCATTTGTAAATTTTATATTATGAAATTGTTGTTTTTAAACAAATAAATATATGAATTTATTTACTTATTTATTTCATAAATTTATTTCACATATTTATTTCATATATTCATTTAAGCGTGACAGTTTTATTTACTGTTATTTATATATTTGCGTGCAAAACGTATATTATAATTACAAAAATTTTTAAAATATTTATTATTTATTTAATTCAGTTTACTACTTAATTAATTAGTGATGTTATACATCAGTTTATTGGTTATTTTAAAATAGGTCTAATATTTTAAAAGCGGTAAAATCTAGTAGTATTTAAAAATGATAATGAGTACGAAGAATAAATTTCAGACTTAAAAACCGGAGTAGTTATATTGTATATTGTAAAAGTAGTTATATTGTATTCACTATCTTGAAATTTGACTAAAGATTTTCAATCAAATTATTATTACATAACAAAATTTAAAAGAAAAAAAGAATATTTAAACTTTTAAATGATAAAAGAAACGAAAATCTAGATTAAAAAAAGTTAAAAATCTATTGTACCTTGCAATATGTACCTTGCTTTACAAAGAAACTGATAATCCGTAACTGTGGCAGCATTATTTTGGGACAGCGTTCTCAGTTTACAACTTTTATTTAAAATGCTACTCAATATATGCACTCACTAATAGTGTTTCATGTTGATAGTAATTATCTTCTACTATGGTAGTTAACTATTATTTTAGAAGATGCGACAGCTTAACTGTCCAAGATAGTTTTCTGTTTGGAATAAATTTTTTATAATAAGTATAAAATGTAAAGTAATTAATAACGATTCTTTTTCAGCTTGCTTAAATAAGGTAATTATCGCTGAATATACGCTTTAGCATTAAGGATTTTTTTTTCTAATTCTAAACTTTGTTCTAAAGCAAAAACAAAAACTGTTTAAAATCAACCATAACTAGTTTTTGTTCTCTTTATAGTTAATTACTTGAGTGCAAAAATGGCTGTAAGCATAAAATTTTCTTTTCAATATAATAATAATAAAAATGAGAAGAAAAAACAGAAATGTTTAATAGTTGAGAACATTTCAATAAATTTTGAGATCAAAGGCCAGCATTTATTATTTTAAATCACTTAAATTCCCTGAAGACTATAAAATGAAAAGTAATACTGAAGTAGCAAACAAAAAAGTGTTAATGCATTTTTACAGCTGGGGATATTGATAAGTCTTTCTTTTTTAAACACTTTATCTCAGAACGAAACTAAAAAATAAAATGAATAAAAAAATTACAAGAAAAATGTTTTTTTTTTGTTTTTACACTAGTTCACTTATTTCTACTATCACTTATTTCTACTAAACACTTATTTCTACTACACAAGTTAAGACATCGTAAAATTGAATTTAATTTCGCAAGAAAAAATTATCCTTACTAACTAGTTTATTCAGGACTCAACTGTCGCAAATTTTTTTTATACCTTATTATGCAAAATAAGTTGGTTATATTATGTAAAAACTTTTATATTATTTCAAAATAAGTTATTTTTCATTTAGTTTAAGCTAAAGTCCATCGTGATTCCACTATTTAAAGTCCACGTGCAAACAAAAAACAATTAATATTATAGTAGGTACAGGAATTTTGGTTTAAGTCTGAAAATTTGTGTTCTGAAGAAATTTTAAGTGCATGAATTTAGTATGCATCCCCTAAGTGATAAATACGTTTTTTGCAATGAGTTTTTTTCCTTAATTGATTTTACTTTGATTTCTTCAGTGAACTTAATTTTTGTTTAGAATTTTTAGATTACTTATTTTTTTTAGAAATTAATTTTTCTGAATTTTAGATACGAGTATATGAGTGTTACAATGGCCTCGAACTTTTTTGTTATATTAATTTATATATTTTCTTTATTAATTTTCTTTTGAATTTTAAAGCAGAAATACAAACATATTTTATTGTTGTAGCACTAATTTTTAGCAATAATTCACTTAGTTCAATGCTTCTACTTTATATAGTTAAAAAAACATATTGCTTTAGAACATGAAGATAAAATAAATATCAAAAAACAAGTGCTTCAAATTTCATATTTTTTTTCAGTTAAAGCTGACATGGCATTTATCACTTAACTTTTAGAAGATTTTTGCTTCCTAGAAAAAGGAAGACATTTTAGATTTTTTTTATAACAGATTTAAAAGGGAAATAAATTTTTTTTTGCATGATTAGTATTTATACAAAAGAATTATTTAGCATTTTAAATTTTACTTTAAAGTCGAATGGTATTAAAAATGAAAGATATTGTTAATTTCCAGTTTGAATTTTTCTGTTCGGTAACAACTTTAGCTTATTAACCGTTCAAAGGTTCAAACATATTTCAGTCATAACTATAGTTTTAACTAACTCAAAAATATAGAATATTTTAAGCGCTTAACACTGAAAAGACAGAAAAAACCTATTCGGTCCCTCTCGTCCCTTGTCGTTTTACCTAAAATGACGGAAAGGACTCTAAAGGCATAAAAGGGACAATAGTGTCCCTTTTGTGTATTTTTTTCTTACGCTCTAATTACCAGGGAAACTATATTTTGATAGTTTTTAAAGAATAAATAAAGTCTGATAATTACTTAAAAAAATGTTATACTATCGTAAATGCGTTTGTTCTGTAACATAAAATCCAAAAAAAAGTAGTTTTAATTTTTTTTAATTCATATTCAAAATTTTATCAATACTTGATTTGATTTTGTAAATTAAAGAAAATCAATTTTTTTAATTTACAAAATCAAATTTTTTCTACGTCTAAATAATAGCAAATTTTAAAAATTATTGTTGCGAAGTGATCTGTGTTTGTAAAATTTTATCTTTTACACAAAATACGATACCAGTGTTTGACATCCATTAATTAGTAAAATGATAAATATAATACTCATTTTAATCTAACTAAATACATAACAATGGAAAAAAAGCATAAAAATATGTTTTATAAACTTTCGACGTGAATGGGTTGTAATATTTACGCAGATGCCCCATAACCCAAGGTATGTTTATGTATGAGTACCCTTTGGAAGATACAAGATACCCTTGTTACATGTGAGATAAAAAAAGACAAGAGTATTGCAGAACATAAAAATTATTATTATAAAAAAAACTCAATTATCTAAAAAGCATAAAAGTTTATGTATAATAAAATAAGTCAGTGTTTCGCTTGATCAAATATTTTCGTTAGCCAAATTGAATAAAATACTATGGAGTTTCAATCAACAAGTCTCTAATATATTTTTATTAAATTGATTTAGATTATTATTTAAGATAATAGATATCTAATTGGTCTACCCACAAAATCTCTGATACGAGCCAAACTGACCAATTAGACTCTTTGTGCACACATCAATGTTCAGTCTTTCTAATATTAGGCAGAAACAATGTTCTGTATAAGGGAGCAAAAACTCGTTTTATGGCTTAATTTTAATTTATTTTAATAAGCTTTTACTGTATGTAAGAGATCTGAAATAGAATTAATAATAATATATAAATATCTGTTAATAAACATTTGAATTTCTTTTAAGTTAAATCTAAGTGATTTTTTAATTGATTATTTTCAGTTCCTTAAGTTCCAACTAATGAAATACATTCCATTCTTAGAGAAACAAATACAATTAAACAGTAAGTGTTTTGGATAGGAGAAATAGGAAGAGAGGAATAGGAGAATAGGAATTTAGTAAGCATACTCATTTTTGTTTTAAAAAAAAGTTATTGTCAGAACGTAATGATTGCTTTTTTCAGTGAAGTGTGTAAAATTGTCATTAGCATAACGAAAATAAATAGCTCAAAAAATATCAAGTATTTTTAAAAATAATCTTTGATGCGAGAAACATTATTTTATTTAAATCATATTGTACTAAAATATAATAAGATATAATAATGAAACACTTCTCATATAATTGATGATATAAGATTCAAATATGATAAGGAAATATTTCTAAAATTTACTTATTTCTTTGTATTTCCATAAGCCAACTTTATTTTTTAAAAGCTTAACCATGAACGTATCGAAATAAATGCATAATAACAAATGTATGATAAATAGTTGAAAAGCATTATTCTAATTATGTTATTTTGTATTCTGAAGAAATAGTTAAAAAAATTCATAAAACCGACTGTTACTCATTTTTCTCTATATGAATGGCTAAACACGTGAAAATTGATTCAAGTTTTTTCTTATTTTATACTTATTTAATATATATATATATATAATCTTCACTATAATACAAAGTTTAAACAAAAATATGCATCTTCAATGCACCTGTACTAATTTTTAAGTTCAAAGTTCAGCAATAAATTTTCACTGAATCATTTTATGTCCTTAGAGAGACCCTATCACATAAAAAAAATTAATTATCTTCTCCAAAACGTAAAGAGAAATACAAAGAAGAAGTGCTTAGGGATTTTCACTGCAAAGGAACTTAATAAACTTATTTATTTTCCAAACAATTTTTCGTTAAAAAAAACTTGGAGTATATCACTCTATTGAATTAGAAAATATTTCATTCCAAAAACAAAAAAAAAGAGTTCAAATCATGAAAAATATCAGATACTAATCTCTAAAACACAAACTATGATTGAAAAAAATATGAAAAAAAAGATGTAAAAAAATGTTTTTGAACAATAACTTTGTAAAAATAAACTACTCGTCATTTATTTTAAAGTACTATCCATCTATCTTTACCCCTAATATAATATTGCTAATTATCCATGTCTCTATCTACAAAGTAAAACTAAACAAATAAAAAACGACTAAACTTTCTTATGTTATCTATCATATTTTAAATCGAAATTAGTTGGAGCATTACTCTTGTTTTTATCGCCAACCTTTCGTGCTTTTTAGATTCGTTTTTACTCCGTTAATGTTGCAGTCATTGAATACATATTGCTCATTATCTTTCTCCGAAAACAGATATAATCGGGAAATTTGAGGCTATCGTTTTTATGATTTAGGGAATTTGTTTGTTTTATATCTTTTTCGGTAGATGCTGATCAATTTCTCGACATAAGTAAGGACTTGAAAAAAAATGTGAGACTGCACTTAGTTTAAGCTGTTATACCGTAGATTGTTTTGCAAACTTTTGTATACTTAATGTGTATTAGTCAGCTAGACATGAAAAGATGATAATCAGTCTTATTTACTTGTTTTTTTCCATACAATACAAGTGTTTTGATAAAAAAAAAGACATGAAAATCACTGGGATTGCATGCTTTTCATATCTTTATTTACTTATTTAGTTTGATATTGGGTCTTATGTTTGGAATTTACAAATTATTCTGAGCGGATTTATGAAAATTGTAATACAGTATTTAAATATAAAAAACTAAACGTCTTAAATGTATGAAGATTTAATTGTTCTTTGTTAAATTAGAAGTCTTTGCTATTTTAAGTAGTTTAGTTTTTTAAGTAACTTTTTGCTGTACATGTGGAATTCCGTATTTTTAAATTTGACTTTATTATTAAAGTTAAATTTCAGAAAATAAATTGATTTTTACATTTTAGAAGTAAGATTTAAATTACTCGAAACAAACTTGAAATAACACTAAATGATCATTGTACTTAAATATAAAATATAAACATTTAAAGTTAAATCTCTAATAATTCTTTAGTTAAACTTATATGATTGTTCTAGTACTTTTAAATGATTTTATTTTTTTTTAACATTCTTAAGGCATATCAAGTAAACAACAAATTAAATTTATAGTCTGTTAAAATTTTAGAAATTTTACTAGAGAGTTTTTTTTTCAAATTTTATTAATTCAAAATTAAATGTTTCTGTAGTTCTACACATATTTAAAAATTGTTTAAACATTACATAATTATAAAACATTAACATAATGTTTTTCATTGAAAATTATTAAACTTTTCTGTGTAATTCTTCCAGACAATTCGTTCGGACAGATTTTTTAAAAGTTACTGCGTCTAAAATATTCCTATCAGTTCAATAAAGTGTACATGACAAAATCAAGTAAATAAGAAAAGAAAAGACTTAAAAAAAATAATAGTTTGAAGAGAACGTATTTGTCTCCAAGTGGAAATAAGGACATTCGTTTCAATGAAAAACAAGAATTTTCTTGTTTTTCAAGAAGAATCTTCTTATTTATTTACACACAAACAATTCGTATAGTACATTTTATTATTTATATTTCTTACTACATTCCCAGTTGCAGCATATTTTCTCACAACAATCTATGAGATTTCTTAAGTAAACTAAGGGTACATCCCTCAACGAATATCTAAATTGTGTCTTCCAAGATTCGCATAACAACAAAAGAAATGCATTCCAAACTTTAAAATATTATTTATTCCCAAACAAAATTTTTCAACAGCATATTTTGTTATTTTTTACTGAGATTCAGAAATATTTTATACACTTAAATATGAATATTCTTTTATTTGTAATGCTAATTAGAATTTAAACAAATTCTATATGCCCAATCAAAAGCGGGAGTTAAAATTATTACGCATAGCTACATTTGCATAGATAATTAAATTCTTTCACAGACAAAAATATTTCCTTCAAAATTTTACGCATTTTATCACAAACCTTTTTAAAAATGCTGCTTCCTCACAGATCTTACTACTGTTTTGAGGAAGCAACTCAAGTGAATGTTTATATAAATTTGAAAATATATTATCAGATTAATGTATAAATAATAAATTTATGATGTTTCATCCACACACGTAAAATGGTAAACAGTATTCTTTTTAGATAAATGGAGCATTATTTTCCAAAAAAATTTATTCATTTTTATAAAGATGACGAATTTTAGACAATGTTTTGCAGTTTTTAAAAATTTCAGTTAAGGTAAACACTCGCAAATGCGGCAATCAAACTCTGTAACACTACTTACTTTGTTAAAGACATTATAGAGCTAATATTTTTTTCCTTTATTTTATTTTATTATTTTAAATGAATGATCTGTTGTTCTACGAATCTGTTTAAGTTCCATAATTTATCTAAATAATCGCCAATGTTATTTTTTTAAATATGAATATTTGCTAGCTGGTCTAGTTGTTTAAGCACAAAATATGAGATAAACACATATTTATATATTTCCTAATCTAGACTTTCATAATACTCTTTTCTCAACTTCTACTTCTGATCTTACTGCAGAATATAGTACTTTGCATAAAAAAAATTCATTTGTTTCATATGGAGCCGAACGGAGAGTTTTCATTGTCGCGGAACGGTAGGTAAACATATTATCTCATTTTTGACTAAACCCTTTTGATTCTTCAATTGCGGATTGAGTAAAAAAACCTTGCTAATTTATACCATTAGACAAGTATGTGGTTTTTCGCTTCAAATAAAGTATAAAATTAACAAACTTATTCAAAAAAAATTAGCAAGTAGAAAAACGTACTAATTTGTCCTCTATAATCGCGTTAATTTTTTTTTTCAATTCGATATTTGGTACGGCGCAAAAGCGAGCACTCTTTTTAAAAATTTAAATTTCATTTAATGCACCGTAACCGTTACTTTTTTTTACATATATTGTGTGCACGACTGGCCAGATTCTAAGGACTTATGAAAATAGCAGAAAAAACAACCACGAAATTTAAAATGGGAAAATGGGAAAATCAGCTTAAGTGCGAAATATAGTAAGACGCGTTTTAATTATGCCTATTTTGGATTGTCCAACTGGTTTGTCACATGACAGTGCTGATACGAGATAGGTAGGATTTGACACGCATTGAGCATTGTTGTTCAAAATGAAAGTTTAAAGGGAAACACTCAATTGACGAACTTGCAATTTTTTATGTCTTTCCCACATCCGGCAAGGCAAGATTATCAACAGCAACGCAAAAATAAAAGATGTTGCCAAAGAGTTTGACATCCTTCATAGTGTTGTTTTAAGGCTTTGGAAATCATTTCAGACAACTGGAATGTGCACCGACGTCACCGACGTATCCTAAATGTAGTGTCATGGTAAGGGCTGCCATTAGGATTAATGACCATACGACACTCTATGTGCCTCCTACTAAGACTATGACTTTTCAACGCTACATTAATATTGTGCTGCCTCAAGTATGCTTGTCCCGTGGTGATGACAGTGATAAATTTGTTTTATGGACGACAGTCTCCGTCGAGGAGTGAAGATATTCAACGACATATGCACACAGAGAGGTATGACCTACACAAAATACAGATCAGAATCCCATCAAAAAAGAGTGTATGAGGCTTTGAAGAGGCGTGTCGAGGAAGGTCGAGAATGCCTTGCGATAAACACGGACACCTTCATCCGATCTCTGACAGAGAAATGTGACAATTTACTCTGACAACTGCTAAATACTGTTATGCGAAGCATCCTATGACGTCTGGAAACTTGCATCGCCCTCCATGATGGTCATATTTCCTATTCATGTCTTACTCCAGGATGCCTACAGATAGCATTTGCATTTTTTGTTTGTTTTCATTTACAAGTTAAGCCCAAACCAATTATTTTGTTCCTTGAACACTTTTTAAACCTTCTAGGTTTCAGAGCACAATAAATTACATTATTTAACGACCAAACATTAAGGCATTACTTTATTTTACTTCATTTTCATGCGGTATGCAACCATTCGTCTTCTGTTCTTAGCAATTGTTCAGCAGTGTGTATCGACTTCTGAAAAAATACTTTATGCATTCAAGTCTCATACCATTATTTCGTTTTGGAAACATTTGATTTTAGTTTTTTTTTTATGTTTGACTGTAATTGATTTGGAGAGAAAACAGACTATCGTTTAACGGAAAAACAAACAATTTCATAATCATCAGAAATTTCATTAACCCACTGGTGGGCAAATGTTTTGCCTCAATACACTGCTTTCTTTTCTATAGAACAGGGAAAAACCGGTTTTGCTACGTGGAGAAGATAGCAGGTTGAAACACGACTTAAGCGTTCAGATTCCATACATTTCAGGGCTCTTTGAAACGTGTGCGCAGGGTGTGTGTGCAGAATGTGAATTCAGAACTAACTAGATTCTTGGCAGGACTTATTTCTTTAAAAAAATATGGTCAATAGTTTGATTTCAAAGAAGAATACCAACTTTGCATCCTGGTTATCTCATTAATATCACTCTTTATGCAGAAGTGTGAAAAAAAGTGTAAGTCATAAGATAATTGGACTATATTCCCCTCTAAATCTCCCAAATGGGTGTCAACAAACAGTGAGGTAATTAATAACTAGTTGTAACATTTTTGAATCAGCTTCTGACAGGTATTAAAGATGACATACATCTAATAATATCTAATAATATCTAATACATCTATTAGATGACATACATCTAATAGATGACATACATCTAATATTTTCAAGATTGTATTCAAAACAGGGAATATAAAAAAAAGTTAAATTTTTTTTGATAAATATTTTTTACTAACATAAAAATTTATATAAGATAATCACAGTTTGGTGATACATTAATTAAATTTAAATTAATCGATGACTGAAAAGAAAATAGAAAGCAATTACAGTAAGTGAAGCTTTGGAATGAAATAGATTTAAGTACTTAAATTATGAATTTTTATTATTTTAATTCAAAAAAAAATTAACCCTGTTTGCTCTTCTGCAAACAAAATTATTTAGTTGCAAGTTAATTTCTTTAAGCTTATCATTTGAGTTATGCAATTTTGCATTCATATTTCCTGTAAACTTTCACAATCTTTACATGTTTAATAATCTTATAAATCATCTCACATGATCTCTAACATGAACCATGTCTAAAAATAAATTTATGAGTTTTAAATATTTCCTTAATAAATTCAAAACATTTCTCAGAAATTCTCAAAAGCCAAAAGAGTGTATCTTTTTCAAGCAAATATACATATTTATTTACAAATATCCTACTTTAGGCTTAGACACTTTATTCATTTTTGCTATTCATTTTCTTTTTAGATTCTCAGAACCATCGTAAGTTTCCAACCAATAATCTCACGCGATCCATTAACTAAACTGGGACATATTTTCTGCATTTTCAACCGACTTCACGAGCGAAACCCTTCAGACCAAGTATTTTATCGGCAAAAATTCTATTTTCGGAAACATTTACTCTATTTACTTTTTGGTTCTCAAGTCAGTATTTCGTCTTTTCACTTCAGCATCGGCGCACCTTTCTTCAAATATTGTTTCCTCTTCTTCTCATTTTGGTTGAAAAGAGAAAAATAATGCACTGAAAATCTTAAAAGAGAAATTGTGCTGACACATCATTTTCTGCGTATTGACATCGATAAAAATATATTCTGATTAATTGTGTTTTTATTAATGCTGTCTTTTCAGACTTATTTTGAATTTCAGTGTATAAAAATGTAAATTATATACACTGTATAATCACATTGTTTTGCAATTGTAAACAAACAATAAAATCAAAAATAATTTAAATATTAGAAAAATTGAAAAGGTAAAAACTAACAAAGGCTGGCATAAATTTACTAAGAATTTTGTGACTGAAGTATATTGTATTATTTCTAACAGAATTAAATTCAAATATTTATGCTTGAAAAAATATAAACATTTCTATCTATTAGAACAATTCTCTAAAAAAATTTTTAATGATTATCTCTGATTTATTTTCAAAAGTCTACACTATATATAAGAGTATTAAATGGAAACAATAATAATTAATTAATGTTTCATAAAGAGATATATCAAATATATTATAAATATTGGAAAAACTGAAAAGGTAAAAACTAACAAAGGCTGGCATAAATTTACTAAGAATTTTGTGACTGAAGTATATTGTATTATTTCTAACAGAATTAAATTCAAATATTTATGCTTGAAAACATATAAACATTTCTATCTATTAGAACAATTCTCTAAAAAATTTTTAATGATTATCTTTGATTTATTTTCAAAAGTCTACACTATATATAAGAATATTAAATGGAAACAATAATAATTAATTAATCAAATAATAGCATAAAGAGATATATCAAATATATTATAAATATTAGAAAAACTGAAAAAGTAAAAATTATCTAAGATTGCTATAATCTACTCAAACTTTTTAACTGATGCAATTATATATTTTCTAACAAAATATAGTTAAAATATCTCTGCTTAAAAACATATAATCACTCCTCTTTTATTAGAACTCATTTACACATTACTTTTGTGCTTATTTTTTATTTATTTTAAATAGTCTACTCAATAAAAGTTCTTTAAAGGTTATAACAATTTAAAATATTATAAAAATGTTACTTATGCAGGAAATTACTTTTTCAACATTGAAAGAGATGCTAATATTATTGTCATTGTAATACATACGTCAAATAATATATAAAAAGTACCTTGTAAATATTAGCTTTAATTACTAAATTCTGGAAGAAAACTAATTATCAAAGACTAAAGTTTTCATGCTTTTTCGGAATCAACTCTACTATCATAATCACCTTTTTCCTTGAAAAGTATCCGTATCGCAAAAAATATTTATCATTATAAAACGCTGCTTTTAGTTATAATTTATAAAAATAATTTTTTTAAAAAAACTAGATACGACTATTTTATAATGCTGTTCATAGAATTTATTTTAAAAAAGGATTTTCATTTTACTCAAAATATTTCACCCAATCTAGTCAAAAATATTTTTAAGCATTTAAAAAAATTAATAATTACAATTGACAATAAATAAATATTTTAAGAATGTATGTGTTAAGCAATGAAATTTACAATATATTGAATTGCGAGTAGCATGTTTGTCAAGACAGAATATAGCAAATTGAAACTTAAGAGTTAAAATGTCAAATTTCTTGATGCTCTTTGATGCAGCGAGAGATTTTCTTTGTTAGATAAAGAAAAAAAACAGTCGTAATGTAAACTTGTCAAGTTTATTTATTGCTAACTGAAGTTAACACTTTACTAAAAATAAAAGAGCTGTAGTTACAGAATGATAGACTACACGGAAACGTGACGAAGAGTAGTGAAAACGAATAAAGGATTTAAAAAGAGAAACTGAAACTTTTAATGAAATAAAACCGAAAATGAACAAATACAACGAAAAAAAAGTCATCTTTTCACTTTTTTGCGCGTAATTTTAACAATTTTATTTAAGACTTTTTTTTACCAGGATGCCAACCTACATCCAATAATAATTTTTTTACTTCATTTTCTATACTTTCTTTTGGCTTCTTTTTTTCTCACCATTGATTGTGGATTTTCTTTGACCGCACTGATAAGTCGAACGAACAAAGGAATTGACTATATATAAAAATAAAGCAAGAAACTTCAAATTAAGAGCGGGGAAAATCCTCTAAGAAAATAATTGAACAGAGAGGATAAATTCACCTGGGAAAAGAAAAGTGCGAGATGAAAAAATGGTTGAAATAAAGTTCTAATCTTCTAAAAGAACTTGCCTAGCATTCGGTATTTGGACTTATAAATCAAATATTCTTCGGATAAAATTTGACAAAACAAAATTGATTAAATGAAAGTTTTGCTTCGGATTCAGTTCTGAAATAGGTAATGTTTGTAATGAAATGAAAAATTTCTTCGCTCAAGAAATACAACAATTGCTGTAAACTAAATTAAATTAACAGTTCAAAAGCAATACGTTTCTGGACCGATAGATTTCTAGTTTTTCTGACTAATTAAAAAATTTAAATTTTATAAAACATAGTAATATATCTTAGACTGGAACAAAATATTGTTTAAAACATAACAATCTAAGCGACTTTTGCTTCTTAATAAATTTTTAGTGAGATTTTGTTATTTATAATGAAAATTTCTTTGAGAAATATTTTAGAATCTTCTTTAAATTATTTATTATGAAATTTTTCAGGGGCTGTTACTTCTAGTAAGGTAAGCTTTCATTTTTTTTTGCAATTCAGTCATAATACGATTTTAAATTAAATTAATGATGTATATCATTGTCAATATTTAAGACAAAAATTATTTCCATAGCTGGATAAATTTACTGCTAATACCAGTTAGAGATTTTTTTAAACTAATTTACAAGAGATAATGATCCTTGAATAGCGTCACTTGCTTGTCAGAAGCTTTTTTTAAATAAACTCTTAATCATTTAAAAACAACTATTCACTTCATTCCCAAAAATATATTATAATGAAATAAATAAGTTCAAAATAAATAAAATTTATAATTAAGTTTGACGCATTAAAGCTAAGCTAACGAATCTGTCACTTAACAAGCTGAGTTTTTATAGATGTTGAAATAAAGATATTAACTTTCAATATAATATGATGAAATAGTTCATAACTAATGAAATAAACAATATAAATTACTAAGCTTGATGCATTTAAGCTAAGTAAACAAAGTGAAATCAATCAATTGGCAAGCCGACCTGTTATAGATATAAAAATAAAGTTGTATAATTAAGTATGAAACAAAACAACATAACTAGTCAAGTGACAGTCACAACAAGAATATGTTAAGCAAGATAATCTGTACAAAAAGAAATCCAAGTCAAATAACGATACAAGGTATAGGCACTTTGGGTACATCACCCTTAAAACCATTTTACCGTAAGATCTATTGTACAGTAAAGTCTATTTTACCGTAAAGTCAATTTTTACTGTAAAATATTATACCGTAATTTTTAGAGTATTATTTATTAATTAGATAGATTCAGCGATTTTACGGTAATTATTATTGCACAAATTATGATACATCAGATTTTTTTCCGTAACATGATCCGGTAAATGTGGATTTTTCGGTAAAATGCACCGACACCCCTCAGTGAAGTTTTATTTATTGTAAATTGATCCATGATTTTTTACAGTGCAGAAATAGTAACACATACTTATGGAATTTAAACACGCTCAGGTAGTCAGGTTTAAAGTCAGGTAGGTTTCATCCCGATAAGTTTTAAGCTCAGTTAGGTCAGCGCGTGTTCAAAATCAGACAGTTTTCAAATTATTACCATAATTTCTACATAAATGTTCGTTTGAGAATTACCGTGTCAAACTTAACTATTATTAGATTCGTTTAGTTAAATGTGGAATCTGGTTGCCCAAAATTATGAGCTTAAACACATAATAGCTTAAATTGCCCTAAATGTAATTAAAATTGATTATTAAAGAGCTTTTTGGAATTTATATAAATGAATTTTAGTTATATTAGAAAAAAAAATTGTTGTGAAACCTACAAAGTGTAACAAAATATTTAAAAGTTAGAATACATTCGTGAAATTATATGCTTATTAATTTGATAACTTATCAAAATGTATTTATATAACGCTAATAGACACCAATATAAGTTTACCTGTCTTTCTTATAGTTACGAATTTATACATTTCAATGATTTAGTCATACAAGCTTTGGAATATTTAAATTTAATTTATTTTTTGCTGATTTTAAACGAGATTCAACAGATCACATCATATGGATGATTCAAAAATACCCCCCCCCATAGTGTTAATACGAATGATGTATTTATGATTGCAAGCAGCTTTTCATACCCAGTAATATTTTCTTCAAATAAAATTGAAAGATTTTTTGAGATAATTATGAAAATTGTTTAAATTTTCCATGTAATTTTTCATTCCCAAATGAGAAGCACCGTGCAACATTATTTAAATTGACATAAATTTTAGAATTAAAAACATGCGTCCATTAGTAAATTTATGCAATTTCAATACATTTTATAACTTGCGAGTTCAAATAAAGTTTGACGGTTTCCAATTGTTTTACAAAAAAAAGTAATTGAGGAAACCCTTTTAGGATGGGAGCAATCTAAATGCACATTTAGTCATAGAACTGTAAATTTTTTATATTTTTAATGAAAACTTCACCTATTGACGACATCAATTTAGTCTGAGTATCTCAAACTACTACTAAGTATGCATGAGAAATATCGGATTCTTATTAATCCAAAACTTAGTGCCAAAAACACTCTCCTATGTTGCTATTCACATGTCTAACGGTAAAAAACAAAACAAAATGTTTTAATTGCAGGGTCTTTAAGAAAAGCTTCAAAATTTCAAGGAAATGTATGGCATGTGCACATTTTAAAAAGCTTTTTTAAAAGGAAGCTGCTGGGAATATTTCCGCCTCGTGACTTCTCGCGCCAACTACAATCGCCAAGTCACCAAATGATGGACTTATAAACTCGCAATTGAAAATAATAAAAGGAGAAAAGGGGAAAAAATAGATGTTTGCGTGGGGGTTGCTACGAGTTATAACCAAGTCAGTTACATTTTTATGATTATTTCTTTTAATTCCTTTTTTACTTTTTCTTGGGCTAATTTCGATTGTTTTACTGCAGATCATCATTTAGTTCCGTATCGTTTTCGAATAATATTTGTTGTTATAGTTTTTGTGCTGTTTCATAGAAGCTGTTTGTCAGAATGATAGTTTATTAAACTGTTATATTTAAAAAAGCACTGCAAGTGTGTAAAATAAATGTAATTTTTTTTTTAAATCATGGGTAACAAATAAATTATAAATTTTTCGAAACCTTTATTATGCATTTATCTAAATTAATGCATTTAGGGAAAATAAATATTGAAATAAATTCATGCGACATTTATTCTAGACTTTATTTGCGACCAAAAATATTTTTTAATTGTTTTAAAAAAAACATTATTCTGCAATGGATATAAAATACAATAATTGTATTATATGAAATATAGCAAAATTTGATTTTTTCACGAAACTTATATAAAGTATCATGAGTATATATTGTACTATTAAAACTAATTAGGTTTATGTAAACTATACACAACTAAAAATAAAAAAAAATGTTTTTAAAATGTTAAAATTTCATTGAATCTTTAATTTTGATTGATAATTTTAATCTGAAACTCATTTGCTTACATTTAGATTCATAACTTTGACTAATTTCAAATGTTTCTATCTGAATTTGCATATTATAATTAATTTTAAGTCATAGTAAGAAATATAAGAATTATTAGTGATTTTACTTAATATATCAAATTTCAAATTTTCCACTGGCATTGAAGATATTAAAGCTCTAAAAACAGCGTTAGAAACTGAAACTGAAAGAAATATAAATCAAGTGCAATTTCCATTATTCTTTTAATTAAAATGCTTTAAAGCAAGTAAAAAGTGATCTATTGTTAGTGATAAATTGCTGGCTTGCTTCAGTTTTCTAATAAAATGCAAGATAAAATAAAATTATGCTGAGAAATAATTTAGCTTTTGAAAGGAATCTTAAAAGCATTTTAAAATCCTGAAATGCTTTGCTATACCTCTTAAAAAACTTTTCTTGCTAATGCATTTTAAAGTAAGAGATTATTTTAACTTCTATTGTATTTTTAATACAGTTTAAATACTTCCCTTTTTTAAAGCATTTTATATTAAAAAGTTTAGTTGACACAAATATTCCTTGGCGTAAAATATGTATGGCATTTTACGTAATCAAATAGAATGTATTAAACGTATGTATTATTACGTATTAAATAGAATGCCTTAAATTGACAAGAAAAATATGAAATGGTTAATATTTTACACATTGATTAGATATTTTGAATAATAATCATTGAAAACTACGTATTCAATGGCATATATAAGTATATAATTTTGTTTTTTGAATACTTAGGCAATTTTCACAATAACCAATCAAAGTTATTATAATTTTAATATTTCATATTTGAATTGAAATATAATATGTATTAACATGTCGTTACATAATACAGTACTTTTGATTAAAAGCATAATATTTCAAAAAGACATTTTCTTAAGTTATTTGAGATTCATTCATTGTGTTCATTAAATTGTTTAAGATTTTTTTCCTATTATCTCCTTAATTTACGAAGTGTTATATTATTACAAGTTCAATTTCAGAACCAAACTATTGCAAATAATAATGTCCCAGCAAAAACATAAGTTCTGGCCATCTTCGAAATTACTGACGGTACTGATTGAAAAGTGAAGGTGCAAATTACTGTCAGCTGGGTTGATTGCTGGGCCACCCTATGAACTTTTGCCAACATTGTAGGAAGTGTTGGGCCTGTACATTACAAACAGCCGCATCCCGTCAGTCTGAATCTACCCAATGGGCCACCAAGTTAAAGTTGTCTGCTGCCGCCAGTGAAGCGGTCGAGCGAGTAACTGTAACTGTGAATTTATTGTTTAGAAAAAGAAGCACGTTGGATTCTTATAATTTTCAAAAAAGGTAAGGTTTTATTTTTTTCTATTACATTGAAGTTATTATTTTAATCATTTTTGATTTACTATTGTTCAAATATGTTTACGACGTGCAGATTTCGGTTTACAAAGAACCGCGTTTGAAGTGCTGTTTTGGCGCTATGTTTTAGATTGGCAATCATCTTTATTCAATTAATACATCATAATTAACACCTTTCTAAGATAGAATAATAAAAAATATTAAATTTAATTCAATGAAAATGTACAGACAAATGTTTTATCAACACCAAGATCGCCGCCAAATTTTTAGCGACAATCGAGCAGTAGCACGCCAAAAACAAATATAAATTGTTGTATGATGACTCTTTAAGTGCAATTCATAATATGTTGTAGCATATGATATAAATCAGGTTTATCTAAGTATATTATGAAAATAGATTTGTATAATAATCAAGAATTTTCATTAAAACTTATTTCTTTATCTTAAATAATATTTAGATTTTAGTTAACTAATTGCTGTTAGTAATATTAAAAATTGTTTCTGTTATATGTATTTCCTTTTAATGAAATTTTTGAGCTAAATTCAAGTGTAAAAATAGGTAAAGGTTTAATAATTTATACTAAATAGTTTAAATTAAGATGAAAAATTTATTTGTACATGTTAATATAAATAATTGTGAAGAATCGTGCTGTGAATTCTTAAACAACCTAAAAAAATATAGATTATGGAAAGTTTTTTAGCACGCAGTTGCTCATACTTAATTGTATATTGGCTAACCCCACTTATACAAAAAAAAAATATTACAAAATTCTTTTATATTTTGAAATCAATGTTAAGTTACTTCATATTTTTTGTTAAGAGTTAAGTGAATAATGTTTTTATTGTGAATTTCAAGTTAATATTCATATAAAATAATGCCCGATTTTTATAGGGATTACAAAAATATATAAAAGTTCAATACAATATGAAAACAAAATTCATACTCAATAAAAATAACAAACAACTCTTTTTCTATTAGTTTTAAAAATGTTAGAAAGCCTGTTAGCGCTCTCCATGAATTTCTATAGGTTTTCTTATTTCTTGCTGTGTTTATTATTAATTTAATGAACTCGCACTCGTATTGGTAACATGCGATCAAAATTTCTACTTTTCGACTAGTTAGAGTACTAAAATCTACAGGAGCTCTATACTTGTTGAGAATTTAAATTACAATCATTTCCTGACCGCTATAGACAGAATATAATACCATTTTATTTACAAGTACAACTTCTTAAAAGGATGTTTGACCACTTTCGAAGTAGCCGAGGTGCTTCAAATTTAACTTGTATTCTATTGAGAAAACAAGTTATAACTGCTTCCAAATCACTGAAAGCTAAATTTATAATAATTTTTTGCAGAGAATCTTTCAGTGGAAATAAAAGTTTTTCAATTAACTCCTTGAAAGATTTTCAATGCTAACCTTATATTTTGTGATCCTAGAGCCGAACTTAGAAAATTTTGTTGTTTTATTGTTGACAATTCTGTTAAGAAAATTTCCTGACCTACAAGTTATTTTTCTCATTCTAATTTCTGAAAAATATTATTCTAATTTTCATTCAAACGTTTTGAGTGCCCGTTGTGTAATGCTTTTTAAATTTTTGCTGAAAGTTAAGCGAAATTTTTTTTACTGTATATCTCAAGTTAATATTCACATGAAAGTAAGACCTTTTTTTTTCTTTTACCTCTTTAAATGTTAGAAAACCTGTGCCAGTCCTCCATGAATTTCTGTAAGTTTTATTACTTAATGTATTTATTATTTATTGAATTATCTCGCTTTCATGTTTGTAACAATGGTAACTTGCAATTGAAATTTCTACTATTTTCCAACTGAGTGAAGTACTGCGTCTCTGTTCTCATCAACTTCACTTTCCAAGTAGCTGAAGTGCTCCAAATTCAACTCTTATTCCATTGACAACTTACATCTTATCACTTAAAGGAATTTTTTTTTTCTTAAACTAAATATCAAATCCTTATATTGAGCTTTGTATGGAAGTGCTAGACTAATATAATTATTAATAATAGTTTATTAGACACAATATGCTTTAATATTAGATTCCATTGAACACTAATTTAAACGTAAATTTACGAGTAGTTTGAAACACGGCTTAACGAAAAAATCTAGCCGCTTTTTTTTATTGATAATTTTCTTATTTTATTTTCATAATCTGTTTTGGCTTGAGCAAAATAGTTGTTGTTTGCCTGTCAGTCTGACCACAGCAAAGTGCGGGTTTAAACGCACATATTTTAAATTATTGTACTAGGGGGCGAACCGTATGGAACGACAAAAATTTGATTATAATCAATTTGAAAAGTTTTTTTCAAAATAAATTAAATTTCAAAAATGACTTTTATGTGAAACTGTTCTATTTTACATAAATTAAATTGAGAAAAGCAACTATTACCAACCAATTCCCCTGATACAAATTTTTAAATTTATTAATAGTTAAAATGATTTATCAATTAACTTATTTTTTTTTTCATCATCTGCAGAATCTTTGATGTGCATAAATAATTTAATATTATTTTGAGAAGTAATATTTTAATTATTATTATTTGAATTATGATTTTAAAGAAGGATTAAGGACATTTTTATGTATTAAGCGAATTCATTTATAAAGTACAGTGAATTCTCACTTATGCACCAGTCTTTGGGACCAAGAGAAAAAGCGTATAAGATTTAAAAAACAGTAAGTTCATGCAAATAAGAAAAGCTTCAGATTCAGCAAAAGCTAAATTTACAATAATTTTTTGCCGAGAATCTATTAGTGGGAATAAAAAAATAAATTTCAATTAACTCTTAGGAAGATTTTCAATGCTAACCTTATATTTTGTGTTTTTTTTTTATTGTTGACAATTCTGTTAATAAAATTTCCTGGTCGAAAAGTTATTTTTCTCATTCTAAATTTCCTGGCCTACAAGTTATTTTTCTCATTCTAATTTCTAAAAAATATTTTAATTTTTATTTAATCTTTCTGGGTGTCCATTGGGTAATACTTTTTAAATTTCTGCTAAGAGTTTACCGTAAAATATTTTTACTGTATACAAGGTAATATTTACATAAAAATATGACCTTTTTTTTCCTTTTAGCTTTCCAACCTGTGCCAGTCCACCATGAATTTCAGTAAGTTTTTTAACTTTTATCATATGCAGAATCTTGGATGTACATAATTAATTTAATATTAGGTACTTTGAGAAGTAGTATTTTAATTATTATTACTTGAATTATGATTTTAAAGAAGAATTAGGGACATTTTAATGTATAAAGCAAATATATTTATAAAGTGCAGTGAATTCTCCCTTATGCATCAGTTTTTGGGACCAAGAGAAAAAGTGTATAAGATTTTAAAAACAGTAAGTTCATGCTCATAAGAAAAGCTTCAGATTCAGCGAAAGCTAAATTTACAATAATTTTTTGTGGAGAATCTTTAAGTGGAAATAAAAAAATAAATTTCAATTAACTCTTTGGAAGATTTTAAACGCTGACCTTATATTTTGTGATCCTAGAGGCGAACTTAGAAAATTTTGTTGTTTTATTGATGATGATTCTGTTAATAAAATTTCGTAGCCTGCAAGTTATTTTTCTCATTCAAATTTCTAAAAAATGTTATTCTAATTTTTACTTAATCTTTCTGGGTGTCCGTTGTATAATGTTTTTTAAATTTCTGCTAAAAGTTTACTGAAAAAATTTTTTACTGTATATCTCAAGTTAATATTTACATAAAAATAAGACCCTTTTTTTTCCCTTTTAGCTCTTCAAATGTTGGTAAACCTGTGCCAGTCCACCATGAATTTCTGTAAGTTTTATTACTTTTATCATCTGCAGAATCTTTGATGTGCATAAATAATTTATTATTTTGAGAAGTATTATTTTAATTATTATTATTTGAATTATGATTTTAAAGAAGGATTAGGGACATTTTAATGTATTAAGCGAATTCATTTATAAAATACAGTGAATTCTCATTATGCTTCAGTCTTTGGGACCAAGAGAAAAAGTCCATAAGATTTTAAAAACAGTAAGTTCATACAAATAAGAAAAGCTAGATAGAAAAGTTTCAATAGCTGAATAAAACTACAAATAGTCGTGAATAGCGGCTAAACCTTCTAATTGTTTTTAATGATTTCGAGTAATGTTTTTGTCATCTCTGTTTTCGCGTAAACTGAGTAATAGTAATCGCTATAGCTTTACATTCCTTGACCAAAAACTAACGTATTAATTGGTGGTGGGAAAGACACTGCTAGATAAATTTTGAAAGCATATGGGTGGTATATATGGTGGTTTCAATGTGGGTGGTGTGATAGATAAGACACCTTATTCAAATTCATATAAAAAAATGTCTTCCTAGAAACAATAAAGGTGAAAAAAATCCCATAGGGAAGAAAAATGAACTGTATTACTAGATCCAGTAACTTATTTCCTTTTATCTGTAACGAAGATTGTTTATTTGCTTTAAACTGAAAACTTTTTCTAAAAAATGGGATTATTTTTTTCTATTTAAACAAAAAATAAAATCAAAATTTTAGACTTTTAAAAAAAAATTGTGTGCTGAATTGAAATATTTATTTTCTGAATGATGCATAAAGAATTATAATTATTATTATTTTCCTATATAATGATCAAGGGCCTTTGAAAACCTTTGTATATATGCAAAAGGCACATAAAAGAGGTGGCGCAGAAGTGATTGGTCACTGTATGTAGTTTTATATTTTAATAATGGTTATTAATTTTCATTTTAATCGTTCACTTCCCTATTCAATGAAAAAAAGTGTTATATTTATAAATTTTATTGATGTATATAAAATATTTTTTTAAAAATTTTATTAAGTACAGTAAGATTTTGATTGTGAAAACACAATCATATTTAAAAACCTACCTTGTTAACATAGCTTAAAAACGTGTAGGTTAAAGAGAAAAAAAAAAGTAACGACAAAGTACTGATTTGAAGCATCTTGAAACTAACCTGTACAATATTGAATGCCTTCTAAGACATTATTTGGTAGAAAAAATTTTTGCGATAAGAACAATTTTTTAGTCCAAGCAAATAAAATGCCCCGTAAAAGTTAAAAAATTCTTAATAAAATGTGTAAGTAAATTTAATTTATGGTAACTAAGAAATAATGTTAATAACACCTACATTTCACTTATTTATCTATTCTTCAATAGTACAAAATATTTTTATTTGGCAATAATATATACACCTATCTTTTTAAAAACAAAAAAGTTTTCTTGAAACAGAAGTTTAAAATGTAAACACATTAGGAATCTCTAAACTAACATTTAAGTGCGACAGAAGCAAAAAGATTATAGAAATCTTACGTTTTTATGAGTTAAACGAGATGAAAAACATCAGAACCAGTTTAATTGCATATTGAAATGTTGAAGTTTTTAAAGATTCTTTTTTAACTTTCCGCCCTATAAACGGGTTGTGGTTGTGTGACGTGGGCGACCCTGCTTCACCACAGGTGCCCACTGGGTAACGAGAAGAAAGTAGTAGTTCTGGCATTCCTGTGGCCAATGGGACAACCCCCCAATGCCTGCAATTTAAAAAAAAAAAGGGAAAAAAGTCTATAATAAGGAAACGCCCATTGTAACGCTCCTGTCCTTGGGCAATCAAACAGGTTTAAATGTTTTCAGTCTAATTTTTCTCTGAATTATTCATTAGATTTAAATAAGTTTTGTTTCTTTTTATTTGTGGCCCATAATGTGTGTATCCTATTACAGAGTTTATTTGCTAGAATTCGAAAAGTATATGTTGAAAGTGGTTAATGTGCAACTCCTGCTATTCTAATCTACAGAAAATGACAACTAATTTTTCTGTATCAAATAAAAATGCAGTGTACCTCCTCGAGAAGGGCCAACCGTCCTCACTGCCCTTTGACGACACTGTCTGATAATATTCCTTTTAAAAAATTTAATGTGTAAATGATGATTACACACTTTTAAAATTATTCGTGTTAATAAGTTTGATTCAGATACCATTACAAATATTTACTTTGTTAATTCTCAACTGGTTAAATTTTTAAAAGATTTTTTTAGTATCAATAAGTTTATTAAAAGATTTTTTAAAAAAATTTGAAATGAATATTTTTTTAAAAAATATGTACCTTTCAATATTTATTTTTAATTAATCGTTTATTAGTTAATAGTTTAAATTATGGAAAAAGCGTTCAAGTTTAACAATATTTTTTTCTATTGCACAATGTTTTCTATTGCACAATGATTTTCTATTAGCATGTTTTTTTTCTTTGTAAGCTACAAATTTTTATCATTTTGATAATGGGTGAGAACTACTTTTTGAAATATACATGTAAAATAGTAGGTATAGGATGGTAATTTTACAGTCGTTAAGAATCGAATTCAGCTGTTACATAATAGTACACATTTTGTTAACTATTTACGGTGTTAATTAAAAGCCCTTTAAAAACTCGGTGTACCCTTTTTTTTTAGGAAGCACCTTTCCCTTTTTTATTCCTAGGCATAGTAATGGAGTATTTAACAAATATTTTTTGTTAAAAGAAGGAACTAAATTAATAAAAAAATTTGAAGAAAAGAAATTTCATCAGAGATGTAAACAATGTTATTAATATTTATGTAAACTTTTCATTTTTTGTCTTACATCTATACCAGTTATATAAAGACATTACGGAAATCGTGACATTGGTCAAATCTGTCGTTATTCTTATCTAGTTCTTGTGTTTTTTATATGAGGAAAACATTAATTTCACAAAGCATCACCATTAAAGTAATTTAAGAATTTATTGATTTATAAAGTTATTACAGAATTGTAAAATTATCTGCCTTTTTAACTAGCAAATTTTGAGCAACCTTTTTTCATATGGTTTCAATTCTGGTTTCAATTCAATACATATTATTGTTTTGATGCCTATTTTAATATGAAAAATGTTGTAAATTTTGAAATTTTTTTTGTCAAGGGTATACAATTAAAAATTTAATCATAAAAGTAAAGCGAAAAAGAAATACTATTGATACATTCGTGCATGTAAGTAATATATATTTAAAAGTAATTTTTCTTCTACAGCTTTCCTTGAAACAATAATTTACATTAGAATATCATAATTGTTTTAAATATTAAATGCAATAAAATTGAGCACCATAAAATTAATGAAGAAAAAACTGCATGTTTTTTAAAATTAAATATTTTCTGAGAAAAGGTGAGCACAAAATTAAACACCCTGAATAACTTTTCATTTAACAGTTAGATTTTCATGTACTAGTTGTCAATTTTAATGGGTTCGTGAGTCAATATTCAATAATTTCATTCAGAAAGGAATTTTATGTTCAAAATCTTTCTAAATTATAAGACAGGTGTATGTTTTGCATGGTGTTACTAATTTGATGAGTCAAAATTTATCAATGAAATGATAAAAGCAAAAACTTTTCGATAGAAATTTTAGTTTTAAAAGCTCATTTTCACAAAAATACTTATGTTTTTAAAATATACGATTTGCATAATTTTTATTTTATTATCCTCTCTTTCAGGAGAACTCTTCTGTGCTATTCCAAGTGATTCTATGTAGACAGAGATATGATTTCTCTGTTGTTTTTATTATTTTTAAAATTAAATTGAAATTTGTGTAATATTTGTATTGATTAAGGTTATGTCTTTGTATTTATATGTCTTTGTATAATAAAATGTTTGCAAGAGACAATGTTGATTATTCATTTAACTAATTTCAGGGTACATTCAATTCATTACATGACATTAGTACATTTTTGTCCAATACACCTATTTTTTGTTAAATTTGCTGCAAGACTAAATATAATCAGTAAAACATGAATTCATGATCAGTATCGCACTAAATGATCATCTCTGGACAGCCTCTTAATATTATCGGCTGTAGGTTGTATTTATTTTTGTATAGGGTACAATAGTATCACTAGATTCCTTAAGAACACAGCTTTAATTTTAAAACATATATATACTGACTACAAGCTATTATAGACATATATATTGACTTCAAGTTAAAACTTGAAAAATTACTTGTGAGATACAGAATTTTCATAATTCTGGACAGCAGTTTTATTATTCTGCTTTTAAGTAGAATATCGCTAAAGAAAAGATTATTACATATGTTTACCTAGTTTAAAAATGTATTGATAAGTGGAAGCATAGATTGTGCACAGCAAATCTTTAGGACTAAGGGGTTGAACTGTGCAAAAAATATTCTTTGCATAAAACAATTTAAATGAAAAAATTAACCTAGAAATATTTTCTTAGTTCATATATTAATAATTTATTCAGAAATGTATTAGATAGCTAGATATTTATTTAGCTAATTGAATTAAATAAAAATTAGGTTTGTGGATTTTAATTACTCTTGTAACTAGGTCAATGACCTCTCGTAAACCTCTATAAACTAAAGGGATGCTGCTGGGTGTATATAAATTGCTGGCCCTCAATTATTGATTCATTGATTACCCTCTACTGGAAAATGTCGGACAATCACTCACCCAGCGCGTTTTAGACAGTAACTGCTGGGTTAGGTACTACCGGCCATCGATAGGCCGGTATTGTTGGCTCGACAGAAGGCCAGCCATTCACTTTAGTACAGTTGAAAGTGACTTTTGCCGGCACAGACCCGTCGCTTTAGCTGGTGGCAAACAGCAGTTTTGTGGAGCTGGACCTACAGATTTGTTTTTGCTGGGGTAATATGCATAAGCATAAAAACTAACATAATCTCTTTTGTATCAAAACAAGTATCAATTTCATTTTGATGCAAATGTTAATTTCTCAGAATTACAAGGATGATACTTAAGTGTAACTATTCAATCACAATTAATTTCGTAAAGAGTTTTATATTATAACATGAATAAATAATATTATAATTATATTTTAACATAAAAAAACGTTATATTAACCAAACAGAGCTTAATACTGTACCTTAATGAATATTATATGCAGCAGAATAGTTGTTATTATATATATATATATATATATATATATATATATATATATATATATATATATATATATATATATATATATATATATATATATATATATATATATAATAACAGGGCTACATCCCTGTTATCATTGGTGTATTCATCTTTAGAAATGCAGTAAAAAGCCATAATAAGTTATCAAAAGGTTTATTAAAAATTATGCTGATGGTTATAACAGCTCACATATCCACTCCACCAGGGAGGGGTAAGGACAAGACTCCGGGTGGTTTCGGCAGATGTTTATTGGAACACGTTATTCAGCAAGAGTCATGCGAAAACATTCGGTCCCGCATTAAATACTACGGAGATTGGTGTAATTAGGCTCCTGTCGTACATACCTTTGTAACTCTACTCATTATGGAAGATCATTTAATGCCTCCTAATATGGAAGTGAAAGAGGGACAAGATTCGAAAAATAACTCCTCCTTTGAAACATAAATTTAATTATTATTCAATGGTTATTTATTAGTTAATATTATAGTATATATATACAAAGTATATAATATAGTATATAATATATATATATATATATATACAAAGTTATAATGGTTATATATTTGGTTGATTTTATTAATACAAAAGTATTATAATTTTTGTATATTATTTTGTATATTATTTTTGTATATATATATATATATATATATATATATATATATATATATATATATAAAACTATTTGAACCTAACAAATGAGTTTATTCCTAAATTAAAAAAAAGAAATGTCGAATTTTTACAGTAAATATGTAAGTGTTTTACTTATCAAGTCAGGACAAACGCAAAATAAAAATATATTATGGCAAGACATCATGATTATTAATAATATTATTGATATTGCAATGAAAGGAGTTTCATTAATATCTAGACAATATCGATTAATTTAATGAAGAAACTGAAAAGCCACAAAAATGTTTTTACCGTTGCGGAAGAAAAGTCGAGATTAATTATCGTGATCTCACAATTAAAGCAAAAGAAAAATACTTTTATATTTGAGTATTCTACTTAAAGAATAACTACTATGCTAATGAAGCTGTGCCATTTTTCAATGCTTTATTGAAAACGTATAAGGTCAAAATGATTCGTACTAAATATAATTTGATTTCAATGAAAATAAAATCCTGAATAGACGAGACGAAAAAAAATAACAATACATATTTGTGTTAAAGATTACTTCTTTTCTTAAAAATAATTTTATATGTTCTCCTCTATTTGCATTTATTACTTTATATGAAAATGAGAATAGAATATGTATTAGAACAAAGCAGTTTGTTCCATACTAAATATTTCAGATTTTCATTTAGTCTGTCTTTTTTTTTCAAATTATACATCTGTACGAATAATAATAAAATAGTCAAAACAAAAACTTTTATTAAAATAGTTATTTATAATTAGATATACTGTACGAAGTTCCTGATTAAATTACGATAAATATTGCAGTCACTCATGGTGATAGTCTTTTTTTTCTTAAAATAATTCATTCTCAACTTAAATTTTTACGGAACAAAAAAATCTGATATTCCATAATTAATATTTACTCCAAATCACTAAATTAATGTAATTAAATAAATATTGCTGTAAGAATTAAAATTTTACGGTTGCAATAGATTTTACTGTTAAATAGATGCATAGTTGCACTCTGCACCGATGATCTTTTATACCACTTACAGCTAAATAGCCACCACCATATATGTTATTACGTAACGCTACAATTCACACATAAGTGTACATTTTAGTGATATACATGAGTGTCAGTAAAGTTAATTTCAAAATATAATATAATGCAATATAGAATTATAGATCGATACCATTTATGTACTCACCAAATCTCAAAATAAAATTTTTAAATCAATCATACGAGAGAAGATTAAGACAGATACAAATTAGGCGGAAAATAGGTGAGGATAGAAATTATACATGATCCAAACATTTAATATCATTATTAAACAATTAAAGCATAATTATCCTTATTACAAGTATATATATATATATATATATATATATATATATATATATACACCGAAGAGCCATTACATTATGACCACCCTCCATCTATAACAATGGGCTCGTCCAGGTTTTCATGGTTTCTCGCCCAAGAAGAATATTTTCATGGGGCACATTAGGACCCATAATCCTCATAGAACAATACCTGACGTCTGCAAGCTACTTGAACATAGTTGCAGACCAGGTTCACCCATTCATAGCAACAGTTTTTCCTGCAGGGGATGGTGTTTACCAACAAGATAATGCACCATGTCATAAGGGCCGAATCGTCATGGATTGGTTTGAGGAACATTCCAGTGACTTTCAAGTCATGTCGTGGCCCCCAAATTCACCTGACCTTAATAGAGCATTTGTGGTCCTACTTGGGAAACCGAATTTGTGCTGCCACGCTACCCCCTCGCAATGTGAAGGAATTGCAGGACCAGTTGGTGAGCCCTTGGTACCAGATACCTCAGACTACCTATCAGCGCCTTGTGGAATCCATGCCACGGCGGGAGCTAGCAGTTTTGAGGGCTAAAGTGGATCCTACTGCATGTTATTAGCAGGGTAGTCATAATGCGATGGCACTTCGGTGCATATATATATATATATATATATATATATATATATATATATATATATATATATATATATATATATATATATATATATATATATATATATATATATATATATATATATATATATATATATATATATATATATATATATATATATATATATATATATATATATATATATATATATATATATATATATATATGCTGCAAAATCTTTATCCTGTTGATATCAATGTTGAAAGTGAAAAAAAAACTCTCACCAGCTCACTAGATACAATTTACACCCAAATAAAGTGTTCCTTCTCATGAAATTTTGGGTTGTACTGCATCTTCTTTAGCGATACAATTTATACCAAAGATTATACAATTAAATTTTACGGAAATACATCACGGAATTTTAGTAGTGTGGTTCTTGTTAATCTGTAACAATTAATTTCGGAATAATATTCTCAACAGATAAACTTTTATTTCATTTATTCTCTCCAATGATTTTTTCTGCTGAAAAACCACAGGAAAACAAAGTAAAGTGGTTCCAAAATCAAAGTACTGAATAGATTTAAACTGTGCAGGAAAAAAAAAAGTAATCATCTAGGAAATTGTTATTCTGTGAACCCCAAACGAAGCTTAGTTGAACTGGATGAGTTCGTAATCTCTACACTCTGCATGAGCCATACAATTCTAGTTCTCTTCAATATATTATGGAGAAAAATAAGAAAATTCCGGGAGCAGGTGCAACTAAAAATCTTACCACGATTTCTAGTGTTTTGTATAGGCTAGACCACATTTCATTGCAGGAATATCTTCAAATCTCCAACTTTTTTTCTCCCCTTTTCATATTTTTGTTGCTACAAATTTTATACGTTTCATAATATATTTATTTTTTCTTTCTATAACACAATCTGTATAGTTTCTTTCTCTATATCTGTTTTAAACTGGCGAGAGGGAAAAAAAGTGTAGCATACTTTTTAAAAATTTAAAAACTGGATTTCTGTACCGGTTTCTTTTAAAGATAAACTAAAAGAAGAAAAAAACTTAAAATAAGAAAAAGATAAAACTAAGGAAACATATTCATACTTTGACTCCTGGTAAAAAAATTAGATGAAAAATAATCGTATAAAATATCCGAGAAATATTTTTCCTTAGATGAATATATAGGGAAGAAGCATGAAACTAAGAGATTTTAAGCTCTAAGAACATCTTGTTTTGTCACTAAAATGTTTACAATCCTCTTAATTGCTTTTTACTTATGATGCAAAGCATATTAGGAAAACAGTTAAAGAACAGTGGAATTATAATGTTAAAAACAATTACTTCTTCTGTAAGTGATCCTTAAATTTATTTATGAAATCTTAAGAAATAAAAAAAAAGGCATTTTAAAAATATGTATTTTTCTACCAAGCTTATATTTAGTATTTTTTTCAGTTAGTTATTCTTGAAATTTTCAGAATTTCATTTGGAAAACAGCAAAATATACGAAATTTCTTACAAATTTTTCTTATTGTTAAATTTTCTGATGTCTCAGATACTGTAAAAACATGTATAATTAGATCATTTTACATAGATTTATTAATGATAATTTATTGTAATTATTAAAAAGTACGAGAAATACTAATCCATAAACTGTCACCTATATGTATTTTTTTTATAAAAATTCTATATTTCGCATTACTCTTTAAAAAATTGTACTTTATTTAATTTTAAAACTTATTTCTAATGCTTATTTCTAATGCTTTTAACTGTGAGTTTGATAAAATATCTGCAGCTAATTTATAAGGCATTTAAATAGTTTAAAAATAGTTGTTTTTTATTACAAAGCTTGCTTTTACAATTAAACAAGTAAAACCTTTTCAACGAAAACCTTTTTGCTGTTAAGCAAATTTTATTTAATACTCCAAGGCAGAAAACTATTAAAATACTACTTTAAAATTTTAACTTAGTAAATAATTAATATAAAGTTTTCAACACCCACTCTTTTTGCAAGTAATAATTCTCAATGAATTAATTTTAAATATAGAACTTATTTTAAGTAAATATAAATAGAGAAAAAATGATATTTTCGTGAAATGGTTCACTATTAGAAATATTACATATTTGAAATAAATCAAAATTTATCTCATTATTGAAAGTTACTTAATTTTTTTTTATTTTTATTACCACTCGTTTTGTATCTCGAGGTGTAAATGTCATTTTTATAGTTCAGATGCAACTGCTCTAGCCTGCATGAGATGCATACGTTTTTGAACTCAGCAGAGACCATAACTCTTTAAGTATTAATTTTCAACATCATCAAGTTTTTAATTTTAAAACACTATTTCTTATTGAAGTTTTGGATGAATATGGAATAAATTGCAGAGTTTTATATTTTAGTTTACAGATTGTGAGTAATTGTAAAATGAAAATGAAGTATAAGTTCATTAAAATGGAAATAGATGAATAGCTAATTTTGAATTTTAAATAGGAGGTCATTTTGATAATTTTTCATGGGACTACTTCAAAACATGGTGGTTACATGCTATGCCGGTGCAGCGTCGTAATTAATCTTAACAGGACTCTTTTATTTTCTCATGATGCCACGTTAAACTAGTAGATTACCATAGATTTTAATATTCAATATCATTTTTTTAGATTTTATTATTCAATATCATGAAGCTTTTTAGAAGAATTTAATACTCTATGAAAAAAGAGAAAAATATTTAAACGAAATTATGCCTCAAATGACCGAGTTTTGTTAGGATGAGTTTTGAGGCAATTCATGTAAAAAATTCTTATTCCTTCAATTTTCAAATGCTAAAAAGAGCTAAGTGTAAAAAATTATTTAATAATGCATAGTCAAAAATTTTATGACATGACAGATTGTATTTATTATCTTCCAAATTTTGTTGACCATCATTTTTTTGATGTTGTTTAATATTTAGGTCATTTACGTAATTTTGTTCCACTTGAAGTCTCATTAACAGCATATTAAAGGTGACTCAACTTTGAGTAGTATTATGGTTGAAGATACTGTTATTACATTTTGGAACAATACCTAATGTCTTTGAAATAATATCCAGTTGGAGGCTAGAATTAATTGAATGCAGAATGTGATCTGTCAGCGCATAAAGACAGTTTAATTTCTGCGATATTTACTGAAAGTTGATGTCGTACGAAAAGATGTTAGTGATATATTTCACTTTATTTCAGGATCTCTTCTTAACTCCAAATTATAGTTCAATTTTTCATAAACTAAGAAACATTAAAGTAAATAAAAACTTATGAATTTCATTAAATATATTCCGCCAAGTATAGATCTCCGACAATTTATATGTCTTTTGTTAAATATTTATACAATATTTTAACCAATGTCAAATAAATACTAAGTTTAATCAGCTACGAAAGTATTACTAACAAATTCCTAGATCTTTGGTTTTAAGATACTATTTTTAAACAATATAAAATATCTTTCAAGTCGTATCCGGTTTGAAAGCCAGAACGAAATGAATCCAAAATCTGTGAACTGTCGACGCAGAAAGACAGTTTAATTCGTGCGACATCTACGGTAAATTGCTGGTACAGGCAGTTCGCATCGCTTGGTCCAAATTTATCCTCCACCCCGTAGAAAATGCCTCCGGAACACGCAAAGGGTGGAAATTCGGAGATCCCGAAATCAGGATCGATTAAACTAAAAGGGGTTGATGGGCGGAGCGTAAGTCCAGATTCTGGTCTGTTGTGATGCGGGTAGATAAATTATCGCAAGCGTTAAGCCGCATCTTAAAATCCTTAATGTTGAAGTCGTTAGTGGTCTCTGGACTTATTTGCTTCATTGAATTAATATTAACTTCAATTGGAATTTCTTTGTAAATCTTTTGGCTCTAATGAGATGTTGTTGACAGGAATTGCATTCTCTGTTCAATTCCATTTATTTTATGTGCCAAAATTGTTACATATTCTTAGAATAAATAGAAATCTAAAAATAAAGGGCATTTCTTTCAAATTCTTTCATTCAACAGCAAGGCTAGAATATAACTAATCAAATATATGTCTTTGATAAATACTAAATATTAGAGCCAAATTATGTATATATATATATATATATATATATATATATATATATATATATATATATATATATATATATATATATATATATATATATATATATATATATATATATATATATATATATATATATATATATATATATATTTCTTTTGTTTTGTAATATAAAAAATTTATCTTTTTTCTACATATTTTAATGTATTTAATATCATACACTTTAGTGAAAAAATCATATTCATTAAATCACCTATTTAATGTTAAAGTACATCGAATTAATATTACTTTTGTTCAAACCTGATATTATCATGTGTGTAATAAACTATAGTTATAAATAAATTGAACAACATAAGGTAAAATCATCCTAAAAATATTACTTTTTGCAAATAATGAAAATAATTATTACAATAATGATATTTTTATTATAGATGTGACAAAACATGAGGTAAAAATAAAACAAAAGTGAAACATATATTTAATCTGTTACACTGATAAAGCATTGTTCATAAGTGATTTCGTTTTTTCATTACTTTTCTACTGCACATTTTGCACTATTAAAATTACTAATAATTTAAATACAAGTTAAACGTCAAATGGCGAGAAAATGTAGTAAAGCATATAAAATAAAAATATTATGGGCTATTAATTTTTTTCATGTACAATTAATTATTCAAAGTCTCACGTAGATGTCTCACTTCATGTCGTCATGGAAATATTGACATTGTAAAGTGATAAAAAAGTAAAGGCGGAAAAAGACAACGTTAATCTGTATCAGACTGCATTTTTTATTTCTTATTAACGAATGTATGTTTCATGTACTTTCATATCATTGCATGTCATAACATTGTTTTCATATCATTGAATGTTCACGTACTAATACAAAATGTTTAACATCAAAATTACGCAAATATTAAAACCTGTTCCATACTAAATATCAACTGTTGTGCTTTCTTGGTAATTACTTAAAATGTAGGTTTTAGAAACAGAGCTTGTAATGTGTTTAATTTCGGTAAATTATTAAAAATTCATTTAAACAATATCTACATTTTTATTTAAGTATTTTGAGACATTTTAATATTATTTTGACCATTTTTTGTTCGGAATGTTTCGAAGGGTACACTCGGAGATATTTTGGTTAAAATTAAACAACATACAATAAAATACAACAAAACTGATTTTGCGAATTACATTAAATTTGTTTGTTGTTCAGGTTTATTTTTAATTAGGCGGAATTTCGATTGAACATGTTCAGAACAAGCGAATCGAAGAGGAAACTCTTCTCCATGTCACCACGCTCTTAGAACACGTGATCAGGTAATTTTTTAATTCTGATTTCATTTTAAAAGTTATATAAAATCATTGCTACAGTTACATTCGCTAAGATTTTTAGTTTATTATAATTGTCAATATCTAGATATATTATAATAAAATGTCCACGATACAAAAAAATCACAAAATGCACAAAATATTATATAGAAAACCCCAAAGTACATACGACTAATCTACACCGACATAAATCAATGAGCATACGACACTTTTCTCACTCACAATAAAAAAATATATTTTTGTTTAAAATGCATTAAAGTACTAAATTATTATCCTTTGGAACATGAGTGAGCAGATAAATACAAAATAATGCTGAAAGATAAAAATTAAAGTTTTTTTTTTCGCTTTTTTTTATATTATAAAATTAAACCGCATTATGAAATCTGTAATTCATTAAAGTTCGGGAATGACTAGTTTAACTTAAAAAAAAATATTATATGTATGTATTTATGGAAAAAAAGTTTCATTAGATTTATTTAACAAGAATATCAAAATGCTACACGAACGAAGAATTTCTCATATATTTTTTCATTCTTTTCAAACTAAAGCTAGGTTGAATAATTGTGTCTTTCGCATATGCTTGCTACGAAAAATTTCAAATAATTTCAAACAGTATCTGTATTTATTTATTTGATTTTTCTACTGTGTCTTCGTACGATGTAATAACACTGAATTTCTAAGTAGAAAAGGTTTAAAAGTTGAGAAAGAACAAAAAAAATCAATTCTCAAAAATAAATAGTATATACACAACGCAAGGAATAAATTCAAGCGAATTTATTGCATACATTTCAATTCTTCTGTTCTTAAGCAAAAGATTTCGCATTCGATTTTGTTTCTAATCCTTGCTTTAAAATTGAAATCACGTTATTGATTTATGTTCCCGCAATGGAATTTCAAGATTGTTTAGAAAAAAGTATCTTGAAATTGCAGTCTAATAATTATCTTACCTGCATCATGGATATGAATGAAATTATAATTTTGAATATTCAATTCCATTGAACGTAATAAGCTTTAAGGAAATCGCTTAAGAATCAATTAATTAATTTACTGAGGCAGTAAATATAGAAATCTGATTTAGGAATTTTGTACCAAAAAATAAACAAATAAAAAGTTTATGTGAATTATTGCATAGAACGAGTTTCTGCTAAAGTTTCATTAAAATATCAACTTCAAGTATAGAATAAAAACGAAAACTGGCTATTTGACATAGTTGTAAGTGCTGAATTTATTATTTCATCAAAAATATGGATATATTTTAATTTTATAAAATGCATATATGAAGTTATTATTATTATTATTATTTTGATTAAAAATCTGGGAAATTTGAGTCCATGCCTTGAGCTCAGTAGTCAAATTTGGTTACAAGGATCTGTAGAATGTATCAAACATATTTAAAATCTGATAAGTTGATTTTAGTTTTACCTTTTATTAAATCAGGCTAATAAGAATAATTCATTCATTCGAGCTATGGATAATTTTTTAAACAGAATTCTGAAATTTTACAAGAATTTTTTTTTATGTGATAAGCTTATAAAATCAAAACATAAGACTTATGGAATAACTGTTTTATTTCATTTATTTTTTATTTTATTTTTTTATCATGGCCCACTTGAAAATTTGGCCAGTGTAAATATTTGCACTTCCTGCTGCAGAAAACCAGTATTTAGTAAATTCAGTAAACGCAGTGGATTCATGTAACAACAGGTACAATTCTATGTATAAATGACCATTTCTATATCTAGATATGTGCTAGAGAGCTTATTCCGGTTTTTCGGTATTTATTTTTATTTTGGAAATTAGATTGATTAACAAGAAATTCCTACAACAAGGTATTTAAAAATGCACAAAGGTAATTAAGTACCAAACGTCAATTTTATGAGAAAAAAATGCCCTAAAAATATATGTTTGTTCCGTTTTGGGCTGGTTCATTACCTTGAACCAGTTCAGGGTATTTGCAACAGTTGCAACTAGCACAAATAAACTTTAGTGATGATTTTGTTATTTTCAGATATATATTTTTTTATTTTTCTTAGTAGAACTATAAGGATTTTAAATACGTAATAAAATAAAATTTTTGCACCACGTTTATAATTAATTTGGTTCATTTTAGCTTATGCAGACCACTTAAAATCTTAATTTAAACTGCATGTATATGCAGATTCAATCGATTAACAATTCAGAAAAAAGAGCTCGAATTGAAAATTATCCAAAAAATAGTATATTATGCATGCTCCAAGATGCGCTATACAGTTTGCAATACACAGATTTTTTAACTTTAAAAATATATTTTGAAATTGAATAGTAAGATTTGTTTAAGTAATATGCATTATAGATAAACGCATAATGTTTCTTCAGCATAAAAATAATAACAATTTGTCTATTGTCTAAAAAATATCTTATACTGTATAGTAATGTTATAATTCTCTACAGAAAAATATATGCATGACAAATATGAAAATTTTAAAATCTATATTAAATTTGATAAAATTTTAAACATTAGATCTAAGATTTATTTTATTTCAATAGGTCTCTTATAAACACTTTAATAAATCTCTAATAAACACTTTTTAAACACTAAAGTTCAAATTACAAAATACCGTTGAATATTAAGTAAATGAAGCAGTTTTTTTTTCTTCTTACTATTATTACATTTTTCTTTAAATTACAAACACTAGAAAACTCTGATTTCCATTGCTGCTGTTGAACCATAAAACAATAGAAGAAGAGTTATTGAATACTACACAAGATCAAGGGTTCCATTTCTTTCAAATTGACATCCCCAAAATTTTATAACTCTAAATTGAAATTTCCAAATTATTTACGCATAATTCTTACCGAAGTTCGCAGTGCATGTTTGATCTGGCGATTTATTCCCGTAAGAAAAATATTAGGATATTTTATTTGTATCGGTTGAAAGAAAACTAACTTAAAAATTTTTAAAAATTCTTATGTTAGGTGGTTGTATAAGGAAATATTTTAGAAATATTCCTCCTTATTTGCTGCCTAAATTTCTTGATCAAATAGCGAAATTTCTTCATCTTTTCATGTGTGCATCTCATTAGTAACGAAAAGTATGATTTCGTCTTAAAATAAATTTTATTAAATAATGCTATGCTTTCAGAATTAAAAAAAAAACTATTTTGAAAACTAAGGCAGAAAGCGCTCAATTTAGTCAAATATTTGTCTTTCATAGAAAGCAAGAAACAGTTCTATTAACAGTTCTCGTTTCCCCACGACTGTTTGCTTTGGAAACGGTAACCAAATTTCGTCTGAACAAACCTTTTTAAAATGAGAAAAACCGCATTTCTCTCCCTATATTTGAGATAATACTATATAAGCAACTTTAGCTTCACGGTTGCCTTCTTGGAAAATGATGAAAAAAATAAAGAAAGATTAATTTCTGGAAAAGACGCCAATTTTCTCGCCAAACGCAATGGATTGAATTTCATTCCCCTAGAATAAGGATTATTTTGGAAACTGAATTTAATTGGAAATTAATTTGCTTTCGAATGCATGCAGGGTTTCCCGGATTTGTTAATTGGTTTGCTTAATTGCCGGGAAAGAATCTGGTTCGTGTACTGAATTTAATTGTGAAAAGGCTTATGCAGAAACAAAAACTGTATCTAACCACTGTATAAAGTAACAAAAGCGATTTGATTCCTAGTAAAACTCGAGGATCAATTAAATGTTCAATTAAAATGTAAAATTAATCATTTGGGAGGCATTATCAGACCTGATAGAAAATTTTCGCTAAATGAATAATTATTTCAGTCGAATTATCTTAATGGTATCTGAAAAAATATTAAATTTTTTGCATTTTTAATTATTTAAATTTATGAATTTCACTTTAATTTTACGCCTTCATTCATTTCTATCATACGCTTTACAATTAGTTGAGCTATAATGGAACTTAATCCAACCCTTTATTCGTCGAATGGATTATCACATTAAGGAAAAAAGTTCATTTTTTTAAAGAATTTAGATTATATTCGTCAGTTCATTAATTTTTTTTAAATATAAAAGAAAATCAAATTTAGGTTTTTTTCAAAAGAAAAATGGAGGATATAATTAATATCTTTTATACCCAGTGAAATTTAATCTCAACAATTATGTCAAAAATCAATTATTTACTTCATATACTTATCAAACATTCTCTCTCTCTCTCTTTATATTCTTTATATATATATATATATATATATATATATATATATATATATATATATATATATATATATATATATATATATATATATATATATATACTTAATCCAACCCTATGATGGCGTTGAACATCGTATCTGAGTTTACGACTATCAATGCACATCTCAATAGCAATTTTATTTTAAACTCCTAGATCGAACTTTGAGAAAAATAGCCTTCGTGAAGAACCACTTGATAGAAATAACCCGCATATGCGTTACAAGGAGAGGAAAACTGTGAAAGCTTCCCACGGTTAAAATGATGGTAAGGGGATTCCAGCCCAAAATTCGTTTAGCATTGAGGATATTTTACGTCAGTATTGCTGTCAATATGAGACTGGAGCAGAATTCGCTTCTATCAGCCAGAGCTAGAATTAGAAGTTTAGTCACCTCATTGGTAGGTGAGCGCTCAATCCCTTGAGCCATCTCGGCTCTACTTATAGGCGTTATAGAACATACATTTGCTATATATTCGGTTTAACCTTATTTAAAGTTATGGAATTTTTCAAAAATTCCATTCCATTGGCAATGTAATATTTATATTTTAATTATATAAGAGTTATTGAACTAAAGCTCAGCTCCAACTTTAAAATACGTATAAAGTAAAATTTAAAATATGTAATAATTGATTTTTACACTTTAGTTATCTTAACCTTATAGTTTAGTATATTTCATAGGCTGTGATTTTATGCCTTAACTATCTAATTGAAGAGGGAGAAGTTCTCTTTTCCTCAAAACGAGTTGCACTTAGTATATTTACATTTTTGTTTATCAGTCTAATCTGTGCTTACATAGTCCTTATGAATAAAGAAGAACTCTTTTCATTAGGAAATGAATAAGGAAAACGGACATTATTTAATAATGAAAATAGTGACAACCCAATGTCTTATTATCTGATTTAAAAAATTCACCATTAAAGGCCTTTTTTGATTTATTTTTGTATTCTTGTTTAAACCATCAGAATGCGTATGTTTGAACGTTTCTGCCAACTTATATTTCCAAATATATAATATACATTTATAAGCTTAATTTTGTCTGTTTCGGTTTTATGTTTAATTTAAAAATTCAATATAAACAATGTTTGATAAATCAATATATATTCAATGTTGATATTGAATATCAATCATATTCAAGTGTCAATAGATTTCAGCACAAAGTCGATAGTCGTTCTCGTAACTCTCAGTTAGTGGGCATGGTTTTCTTACACACTGGATCAAATTTAGGATCAGATTTAATTGGCTTAGTTTTGCACATTCAAATGACTTCACGCGTGGTTGTCGAATCTGATTGCTTGCTGAATCTATGGAATTAACATATGTCATGATTAGGCAGCCAATAAGGTTTATTAAGATTTTACTTATTAACTAAAAACAATAGTTTGTTTAAAAAATATAGTTTGTTTTGAGATTAGAAATTATTCGGATTTGAATCCGCCAAGAATCTAAAAGCTATCTGGAAATTCAGAATAGGAAAGAAATTATTGCTAAGTAATAAATTAAGTTAATAGCCCAATGAAGTTTTATTTTTAGAAGCATGTTTTAGATTCAAATAATACATAATAGCATAATATCTATCCTTCTGTTAATTTCAAAGAACCCTTTTTGTAGTACCACGTTAAAAACAACTCAACTTAGCTTTCGACACGTTTTCTGTTCTATTGATCTGAAACTTTTCTTTAGACATTTTAGGTTTTTCTTACTTTTCTCTTCATATTTCCATATTAACCATGCGCATATTTGAAGTAAATGAATACACTTTTTAAAATAAATTTCTACTACTAAATATCTTAAAACTGCCCCTACATCTACAAAAAAATATGAGAGCATAATAACAAGGATGCCTTTAAATTAAACAGTTTATAGAAATTCAATTATTATATAAACTAGAGCATATTCCTAAACTAACCCGATAATCATAACTGTCAAAACCACAAAACAGAATTTCCATATAAAACTTGCGTTTTCCGCCGCCAAATTTCCTTCCAAAAGTACTAAAGAAAGTCATACGACATGAAAGCTAAGATATTTCAATATCGGAAGCGGAAGAGATGCAAGCGAAACTATTGGAAACGTTAAGGGATGAACTAATTACAATCTCATTAAGGCTATCGACATTAAAATATGCAGAGCAAGTTAAGTTGTAGGAGCAACATACGGCCCATAGGAAATCTTAATTCTGTTTTCCTATAGATCTTCGCCGGGAAATTGCGATGCACGTCAGTGTTTGATGTTCCAACCGCAAAGTTTTCTATTTCATGATTTCCCAGAAACTTGCGCTGTGTGTGCGGAACTAAGCAGATACTTATTGATTTGTCAAACAGAAGGTTTAAGCCACTCCTCATAATGTGGTTTGCAATGATTTATATGGATATTTGTGAATGTTTAAATTTGTGAGTTTAAATAAATTATAGTATATTAAGTGAGATCTGTGCTTTGGTTTGCTTCAAAATATGTAAGTTTTATTCTGATAAATAGTAATTGCGAATAAAAAATATTGTTTTTAATGAATTTTTAAGCTATAACCCGACTCTTATTATTTGTATGCTTTAAATTAATTTCGACAAAGTAATTTATTTATGCAATAGGAAGGAAATTGTTTTTCAAATTTAAAGGCAAATTCAAGTAAAGTATTCACCGAGTATTTTAAATCTGATTTAATGAACAGATTTTAAACGTTTTTCCAAAGATTTGAGCAGATGGCACAGCGTACTACTAAGTAATGAACAGAAAAAAAGACGAAGTTTTTTATTTTCTTTTCTTATGTATATACTTATTAATTTCAAAAATTTTCAAATATCCAGCGCATGCGCTCCTTGAAATTCAATGTCGCATGACTGTTACCCATAATTAAATTAATTAAAAGTAGTGGGTAACATGATCTGCGTCATCTTAAATGTTTTACTCAGACATCGGACCTTATAATCTTTGATATTTGTTTGTTGGGTTGCATTACGCAAAGGCCAATATGTTTATACTCCTAATAATCATCTCGTGATAGCTAGATAGTGTTTCAAGTGGGCCATTCACTGAACAGATTTTAAATATTTTTTCACAAAAGTTCTGCACCATACCACTTAAAAAAAGGGATAAAAAAACTTGAAGATGTTCTTTATTTTATTATTTATTGTTTAAGATATCAAAGTTTTTATAACATCCAACGCATGCACTCTTTGCAATTCAACGTCGTGTGACTGTTACCTTTCATTTGTAATTGATTGAATTAAAAATGGAGGGTAACATGATCTTTTTCATCCTATGTGGTCCCCTAACACATCGGACCTTATACCCTTTAATTTTTGTTTGTTCGGTTACATTACAGAAAGGTCAATGTTTTTACACACCTACTTTCCTTTCTTTCTTTCCAGCTGCGGATACGTACCTAGGTTAGTAAAACTCTTACCCGTATAATCCGTGTCTGGCCACTATTCCAGCCAGCCTCAATCCCAGGAACGTGCTTGATCAGTGGCAATTATTTAAAATTTCAAACGAAAAGAGGTTACAATTTTGGTTACAAATATACAGAAATATTCATTTGAATATAGTTTAAACAGGAATTGTTTTATAAGTATATATGACATAGAAAGTAATAATAAATGAATTTTGAAAAGTTAATTATTAAAGAGAAGGTTAATATTTTTTTTTCTAAATCGTTGATTTCCTTAAATTTAGATGGTGATGTTACGGGTAAACAATATTAATTTAAGTTCTCCATTAAAATTTTGATTTCCAGGTATTAAATAATAAAAGAAAGTAATTAAAATGTTATATTAATAAATAAGAAATTGAATAGAAAAATATATACAATATTTACAACATATAGGTAAGCATTCCAATATATATATATATACATATATATTTTATTAAAAATTTTAGAATGTTATCATTATCAAAAAGAAAATTCATAACTAATAGTAATAAGATTTTTTAAGTGCATTGTTAGTTAGGAAATGTTTTTACCAGGTTGGGAGATTATGCCATGAGGCTGTATAGATGCATTCAGTATGATAGTGTCCTGGAGTGCCCAGAAGGCCACAACAGTGATCATTATCTGAAATGTTTAGATATTTAAAATAACATGGAAAAGGATCATGCTCAGTTAAAAACCAGATTTCTTGTTTTGATGGTATCGTCTTAAAATTACTTACTTTATTAATAGTTTTAAGTAATGTTCTTCCCTTATCTGAATTGTAGGGATATAAGTAATTTTAGTGTTTAGTTGCCGACAATTTCGCTAAGGCGTTTCCATTTTTATTACCTGTTCTGTCGTCATGTGCTTTAATCCATGAGATAAATATATTTGTATTAAGGAGTAATTTTTGTACTTTAGCCGAGAGGGAATTTTTCGTGCCTGGGTTGATTAGAGAGTATAGTACTGATTTAGAGTCCGACCAGAATGTATATTTTTCAGATGCCTTAATTGAAGTTTGGGAATTGATTAATCTAATGCATTCAAAAATAGCAAGTTGTTCAGCTTGGAAGACTGAAAGGTTATTATTAATTGTGTAATGATTAGAATGATTTACGTTGAAGAATGCAAAACCAGGTCCAGTATTTGTTTTCGACCCGTCTGTAAAAAAATTCCATGAATCTAAGGGATTTTAATTTTTTTTCTTCTTGCTAAACTGATTAAATTAGTGATAGACTGAGAAGGGTCAAAAATAGGTATTGTTTGTTCTTCCTACTAAAGTACTGTATTGATAATTTATATTGTTATCGGAAATGTCTTTTTTGAGTTGAGTTATGATTATTGAACACTTATACTCCTATAGACATATCGAATTTTTATGGTCGGGATAGCCTGGTTGGTTGGGCTTTTGAGTCATCTGCAAGAGGTCGTGAGTTTGATCCCCGCCGGCCTACCCGTGTAGTAAATGGTGACTGGTGCGCGTTAAAGTTGTCGGATCAAAAAGTTACCCATGTTCCTATAACAAATTATACTTCTCGGGCTACTGGATGGGAGATTGATTGCTTTCTAGCTTAGGTCGAAATTACAATCTGTGAAGGAATGAATGGATGTATGAATTTTTCCACCCTATAAACGGGCTGTGACGTGTGTGAGACTGAAGTCGTATTTTTTGTCATAGAAAGCGCCACTGAAAAACACGAAACGTATCCTCAACCTTACGTTTGCTTGGTCTGAAAAAGCAGGCTTGCTGGCATAGGCAAGTGACATTAGAAACAACAACAAAATATACAAAATTATATCGTTGGGACGGTATATCAAGGTCAATCATAGTCCAGAAATAATAAGATCAGCACTCAGTGATGCTGCTTTCAGTTAAGTCGGTGGCTCATCTCGTGTTTGCAGAACAGTATTTTGAGTGCACTAGCGAATAGCGTACGGTTTTAAATGTTCTCGTACAATAAGGAATGATAACGCTGAATGTATAAATAAACTTTGTACAATTTCAAATGCTTATCCTCCCACCTTCCATCGCTGTTATTGTGTGATCCATGACCGTCCATGGAAAATATATACTTTCAGCCTGCTTCTTCATTTCGAATAACACTATATTATGATAATTACAAGAATCAAAAAAATATACAAGGAATAAAAAGAGTATATATTTATTTTCTATGGCAGATTATTATGTTTAGTATTATTATTATTATTTTACTTTCTCCTAAATATCGTAATTTATGAGTCATTTTCTAATTGTAATCTTATTCACGCCTCTAAACTTGCCTAATCTTAGTCTATGTTCTAGCAAACGTTTAAATGTCTTAACTCTCCTTAAAAAGTAGTAACTTATTAATGCAATAACATTAAAATTTCAATTTCTAATTTAGAAGATGAATTATTTAAACATGTCGTTGAAGAAATTAAAAATTCTATCAAATTCATTCCTCATAAAAATTCATTGCGTTGGTTTTAGAATAATTTACTGTCATGAATTGCTTGTTTAATAACCTGAATATATTAAAAAAAAGAAAATAAAGAGTAAAAATATATTATTTTAATAAACATAAAACATTTGAACGCATAAGATGCAACACGTATTTAAATTAGTCTCATATATATTATAATGAACTTATTAAACAATTTCCAAGAGTTACCTTTGCATATGAATGAAGACAAAAAATTTTAAAAAATGCCACTGACTCTGTAATGAATGAACACGTGGTAAGAAATCCAAATGCATGCTCCGATTTGCCGTAATATTGAAATATGTTACGAATATATTACAATGAAATATGTTATGAATGAAATACTGACAGAAATTCACGCATGATTATTTCAATTATTTTTAAGGGATTGTTATCTTCAAATAGCTGGTTCTCATATCAGTTTTCATTAGTTTAAACTCAGTCTCTTTTTTTGAGGTTTTAAATTTCTCTACATTTAAAATTTCAGTTTCTCTGGGTTTGCAGGTTTGGTTATTTTTATTTGTTTTCTATGTGAGTTTTTAATTTTTCATTCTTTTTCCCCATACTTCATAAGTCTCATGTTTTTATTATTTTATTTTTTGTTTATTTGAATTTTAGTTCATTTTTCACTTTCTATGACATTAAACTCTGTCATGATCGAGTTTAGTTTAGATATTCCATTAGGAAGTCAAATCTCTATATATCTCAAATTCAATTATTTAAGCTTAAAACTAAATAATTTGAAAGTTAAAGATTCCGACATTGAAAGTTTCTTTACATGAATTGTAAAATATTATTGATTAACTAAGTACCTGAATATCTGAAGCACACCCGTTTTTACACGCAAAATTAATTTTCGTAAAAAAAAACATAGTATAAGTTGGCATTTCCAAATTTAAAATAGTAGTTTAAATTAAACGAATGCAGTACATTAATTCACAATAAGAAATTTTCAAAAGACAATTAATTCCATTACAGTATAAAATGTAATTATTTCCTTTACACTTTTATTAAATATTGATATTTAATTACAAGTTTTGAAGACATGACTTCCAATGCATTTATAGGTTTAATTTGAAACAGAATTATAATACATATATAAGCATTTTTCATCAAAATACTATTTACTGCATGTTTGCAAATCATATTAAGTTATTTAAGTTTATTTCTATTACAAAGTTAAGTCTAGTATAAATTAGACATCTAAATATTAATGAAAATTTTAGAAATTTCACAGCAGCTGTAAATGCGAAAGCTACAGAGTCATTTTTAATGAATTTATATTTTAATTTATTCGAAAATTTTTTTCCCAAGTATTTTCATCCTTCATTAAGTGCAACAACTCAACTTAATGTAAATATAATGGAATATTTAACTAATTAAAACTTAATTAAAACCTTTTAGGGTGATTAGTGAAAAGGTATTAAAAACAGTTGTTCAAATCCATCTGTAAAATGAAAAGAATAAAAAAAATGAAAGGAAAATTTTCAAAAACATTAATTAAAAGGGAAATTAATTGTCATTTCATTACAGAAATTCATTAAAAGTATCTCGATAAACTGAATGCTGAACACGTTTCTGCAAGTAAGTGTCTTAAAATTCAATGAAGTAGTTTTTTTTTTAAAACTGTGTTGTAAAGCAAACTTAGCGACAATTCAATTAAGAATATATAAAATTTCAATATTTCATATTAAAAAAGAAATATTTTAAAATTTTGCGAATTGCAAGGTGGGATATGAGTAAATTATCTCTCTCCGTATCATATATATATATCTATATATATATAGCTATATCTATATATATCTATATTTATATATATATATATATATATATATATATATATCTATATATATATATATATATATATATATATATATATATATATATATATATATATATATATATATATATATATATATACAACAAAATAAATAAATACAAAAAAAACACGAAGAAAATTAAGAAAAACAATAAGTTTTTGTATAACTATCGCATTAATATATTTTCTTCGGCTATATTGATACAATATCAGAAAGCACTTTTTTTGCGGATATAATCGTGTGGGCTGATGAAAAGATTGTATCTTTTATTTTCCGAATTTTTAAAAAAAAATTTATCCTTTTTTTCTCTTTTTTTTCCCTGTTGTTAGTTATTTTTTCATTATTATTATTTTTCTTCCTCCTCTCTCTTTTTCATATGTCTGTAATTTTCCTTTGTTTTATCTTCATATTGATATATATATACATATATATATATATATATATTATTAACTCAAATTAATGTTTTTTAAGGCCCTATGTCAAAAAATATAGCAATATATATGAAACTTGTTGCAGTTATTTCGTAAGTGTAGCATAAACAATTTTGTAGATATGGACATTTTTATAAAACTAATTTTTTTCAAATGTTTTTTTTTCTTGCTCTAACTTAAACAATATTCAATAGCATTATACAAAAATTTCAGAGCAATTTAAAATTAGTTATAAAATTTTTGCGTTAAAATTTGGGAAAAATTCTTTTATAACTGCGCTACGCAAGACAGGAGTAATTAAATTGGTTTTTTCGTACTGCTCAACCGCGAAAAAAAAATTTTTGTTCTTAATTTTGTCGTGAATCGTATTTAACAACTAATGAAAATGGTCTGATTTCAATATCTTAAAAATTCAAAAAGTTTCAAGGAATTTTCCGTACTTTATAAAGCAAAGTAGTTTCCGGACTTTATAAAACAAAGCTCCTTATGATAAGGAGTTTTCTACAAATATTATTTGGTACCATAAGAAAAAATTTAATAACAAAGTATACTACTTTTCATTAAATGTTTCAACACCAAAAAAATGATTTTAAAGGGAAAGAAAACAGGCCAAAAAAAAAAAATATCTATGGGGAAGATCCCCAACAATGGAGGGGATATTTTTAATGAAACTAGTTTAATAGTATAAAATGAAATATATGAAGAAAATCCCTTATCTAACATATACTAAAATGTATGAAAATAGCTTGAAACTTCTTCAAATTTTGAAAATATTCAAATCGGTGGTTTTCTTATTTGTTGACAATTACAGTTAACGACAAAATTACAAAGAAAAAATTTCACCCGCATGAGCAGTATAAAAGAACTAGTTTAATCACTTATATCTTGCCCAGTTTCGATCAAATTTTTCACTAATTTTAAGTATAATTAATTTTAAAGTGTTTTAAAAACTTCATTTAGTACTATAGAATATTTTTAAAGTTATAGCAAGAAAAAAAATAACGTAAGGCAAAAGAAATTCTTTTTTTTTTTAAAAATGTCCGTACTTCCATAAATATTTAAGCTAGGCTTAAGAAATTTTGCTTAAATTATTGCATCCAATAAGCAAAATAACTGTCACAAATTACAAATCTATTGTTACGTTTTGTGGTAAAAATAATTTTGTAGTAAAAATAATTTCTTTTCAATATGCTTAAAATTTACCTAAAAAAAACTACAGAATATCGGAGCAAACTTTTATGATTATTTTTAAAATATAAGAGAAATTGTTTTTTTTTAATTTATATTATATGAATTAAGAATTACCGTTAAGCTAAATAAATAAATAGTATCTTATTTTTGAGAGGAAAATATCACGAAAACACATTAATGTGTTAAAAAAATAATTGTATAAAATTTATAAGTCTCTGTAAAGTAATAAAAAGGGAACCAATCATCCTGAAAAATTGGAATTTGTACGAGTGCAGCAAATATTCCAATTGATACAAATTATTTTTTAAAATAATTATAAACTCTAAAAGCTGAACATTCAAAGTTGAAATTTATTTTTATTAAGTAAAATCCTAATTTTTTATCCCAAAAGTTATTATTTGTTCAAAAAACAATTTTTACGTATTTTAAAAAGAAAAGCAATTTTGTGCCTTTTGGATCCAGCATACGTTCTCGCGTAATAAAATGGAGGATGTCTTTTTGCAGGGAAGTTTAATTTAGAACTTTTACACTTGATAATTTAGATTTTCTTTAAAAAATAATAGCTTCTAATTCATTCGATTCACTATAATATTTATGAAAAAATATATAATATAAAATTATTTATTGACTTGTAATTCATTTATAGTTATTTTTAAACATGATTCAATAACAGTTATTGTGATTCAAGTTACTGTAGAGCAGTTAAATAATGATTTATATTCCATTAATAAGAGTTTAAATTTAATTCCCCTTTGTTCCCAGTAGTACAATAAACGTGCACTACACTCGTAATGTACATTATAGCTCTATGTTTTGTAGAAATTTTTTAAACATTTCAGTTTCAGGAAATGGATAATTTTGTCTCTTTACCCTCATTTATTCTCATTTAAATTTAAAATTACTCACACTCATACTTAATCAGCATACTTAAATGATATATTTAAAATGTACCATTCGTAAACTCCGAGGAATTTGGAGCTGTCACATCTATAAAGTTTTATTTTAGTATAATTGAAACAAATGAGTAGTCAAAGTAAAATTAAGAAATTTTGGCTAAGATTAAATACGCCAAGAAAATACGTTCTTATTATTTCTCTCAACGAAACAATTAAGCGATAACATTTTGGAATGAAATGTGCCTCCTGAGAAATGTGCAAGAATTTCTCGATTTTTCAGAGGTCATTTGAGAGGAATATTAAGCAGTAAAATATCATTTAAAAAGCATGAGTATTCTTTTTTTTTCTCTCGATAGAATAGTGTTATTACATTAGCACTTAAAAAGATTACCACCTCAAAGCTTCAATTATAAATCCAAACTAGATTTTCATTTTTTAAATAATTAAACGTCATTAACATTACTGAGGTTCGGAGAACCAACGCATTTAACCTAATGGAAAAGAAATTAAAATTGATTGATTTAAAATGTGAATTTTGAATCAGAGTCGTTAAATACAAGAGGAAAATATAAATGTTCGATTTGCATGTGCTTATTTTTATCTCTTGAATGCTAAATTTAGCTATCTATTTTTTTTATTCGCTTCTGAAATTTTTTTTATTTAATTTAAACGCTTATATTGTCTTAAAATACAGCAATGAATAAACATTTTAGCTACGAAATAATACATGAAATTCAAATTATATAAACGTTTCTAAAACTACTGGAAATGAAAAAATATATATTTCTTGCAAATTTTGTAATGTATAAAAATAAAATGAAATTGTTTGCTTAAAATTTTTTTAATATTTTTATTACTGTGAAATAAAAAGGATGTACTAATGAAATTTATTAATTTTGATTTTATATGATAAACATTTTCTGATAGAAATACTCCAAGTTTATGTTAGGGGTTTGCAACATATTTTCTAGATTTTAGAGCATTATTTAAATTAGTAATCTCGATAAAGAAGAAATCGTTGCTGAAAAAAAAATCAATTTTTAAAAGTTATTCAAATAAAATAAAAAGTTTTAAATAAATTTTTAAAAATTATTCAAATAAATCAAAAAAATTAAAATTAATTTTTAAAAATTATTCAAATAAAATGAAAAGCAATTGCTTTTAAAAAATTTTGTCTGAAACGTAAATGATTATATGATTAAACAAAGATAAATTTTGCAAAAGGTTCATGACAAAATTTAATTTAAAAGGTAGTAAATTAAAACTGAGACTCGCGGAAATTTTGCGCATAAAGGAACTTAAAATATTATGATTACCAATTAGTCAATTTAGTTTTGAAAGTGCCTAAAGAAAGCAACATCAATAAATTTTTTTCGCTATATTACTTGTATATCACTCGCCAGTTATTATATTACTCTCTACTAGAAATGCGTCTGTATCCATCGGATATTATCCCTTTTTAGTGCTATTTTGAATCAAAGTTAGTGAAAATCGAATTTTGTTTTCAATTTATTTGCAACACTGTTAAAAATTTCATTCTAAAATTATGGTAAAATAACTGGCAGCTGTCTTTCCCTCCAATGAATCGTAAAGTTACGGTAAAGAACATTTTTTTCCTTTATGGTCTTGAAACCATTTACAAAAAGTATGGTTATGAAACCATGAATACAAAACTATACGACTTTTTAACCATTTACAACTATATTTTTCAAAAACTTAAATTTTTTTTTATTATTTAACTAGACATAGGAACTCGACTGTTCGTAATGGAATGGACAGTGCCGAGCACTGGAAATTCTTCATGTGTAGAAGGAAATGGAGGAAATATTCTGGTTTCCAACTGTAGGACTCGAACTCCAGTTCTGCTGGTAATGATATTTGACTGTTTTGATTAGATAAGCCCGATCGGCTATGATATGTACGCATTTACAAAGAAGTAAATATCTTCATTAGGTCGTTCCAGTTGATGTGATTAAATTCCAGTTGTTTAACCGTATTAGGTTAAAGCAGTTAATAAACAGTTTTTCTCAAACTTAACAGTTTGATTACCATTTTATTAATGGTTATTTGACTGTTTTGATTAAGTATGGTAAAATAACCTTTCAATAAATTGATATTTAACCATTTTTTCTGAGAAATTTCTAACAATGCATTATTTTGGTTAAGGGACTGTATCCCAGTATAATTCTCTTTCAGAACATGAAATTTATGTTCCCTACATTGTTAGACTTTCAC